>NC_136615.1:11986579-12304079 GCF_933228915.1 Telmatherina bonti | reverse complement strand
AACTAAGGTCGACTGTACGGCTCAACGGGTAGGGCTAACATGTTGCTCCATTATGCGGCACAGTTAAAGTTTGGTTCATATAGTTTTATTTGTAAAGTAAAACCTGAACAAGAAACTCTGAACATTCTAATAAAGTCTGATAACCTACAGGAAAGACAAAGATCATTTTGAAAGTGGAGGAAAATGTCTGCGCACAATCCTGGACTATGGAGGTTACCTGCTGACGATGAGACAGAGGAGGCGGATCCAACTTGCACGGTCGGGCTCAGTGGGTCCAGAGACAGAAGGTCATTATTAGTCAGTCTGCCGGAGTTTGAGAGAAGCAAGCAAACTTAGTTACATTAGAATAAAAGCAGTACATATGATACAAGGAAAAACAAATCACAAACATTGCAATGAAAAGGCATGAAGGACGAATGTTTGACTCACTCATATGATGGTGGCACTCTGGACTTTGCTAATTCATCACCTGTGGTGAAAGAAACACAAACATAAAGTTTAGACTTTTGCACAAAGAGGGAGATGACTGAAAGCATAAACTTAAGAAAAGTCCCACGAAAAACACAAACATGTTTTTTTTGTTTTTTTTTAACATCTAGGGTGAAAGGGTTTATTTTAATGTGCTTGTTTCAAGTCCTTAAATATGACTTTAAAACAAACCTTTTAAACATAGATGTTAAAAAAAAAATAAAAATCCTGTTTTGGTCCAAGGTACCTTAAACACAAAACACCGACTTTAGAAGAAAAGGAAATAAATGTTTTGTTTTGTTTTGTTTTTTTAACTGGCACTGCATATTTGCATAAATACAGCAGATATGAATGCCAAAATCTGTTATTTCTAGCTCATAAAATAAAACTTTATTTACAAGAAATAATGTGCAAAGGGTTAAGACACAGTTATACTGTGTTTTTATCTGACAGAAGCACTTTAAAACATGGGCTGCAGTGATTTTACAACTTAAATGAAAAAACAGAGAGAGAAATCAGCAATTGATTGTTATTTTATACCCCTTTTTAAAGTGTCACTATTCATCTCAAATATCCACATAATCATCTTAGGCTGTACTTAAGCACCACAGGTAGGAAGATGAATCCGGAAAAAAAAAAACAGATTTAAAGCAACAAGTGTCAGTAAATTTGTCAAACTGAGACTGTGAAAGTTTGTTGTGAGAGGACACAGTGTCAGTCATGTTAGCTGGAGTCGGCTGGCTGCAAAAGCTGCGTGAAAGGTTGAGGGCTGTGGCAGATATTTGGGGTGAAGGAGAAGGCAGGGTTGGAGGCCAACTACGGTAATGAAAACATACTCACCCTTTGCCTTAGAGCTTAATGTGGGTACTCCTGTGATTCCTGAGCGTATGTAAAGTATACATCTATCAATCCAGTTGGTTTGTGTACATTTTTCCTCAGTTGTGTCATTGTTTCAGAAAGTAAGAATTACTTTTATTTTGCTTTATATTTTGTTTCATAAATATTTGTACAGAGAAAAAAAAATTATTAATAAAAAAAAAATCACAGTAACTCAGGATTTTGCAGGATAACTCAGCTGCTTAAATATCTAAACAAAAAAAACAACAAAAAAACAGTAATGTTAATATAATTTGAATATTTTATTTAAGTGAAAGCAAAAGTTTTCTATCTGTCCAGCTAAAGGAAACATTAAATAAAAAATATTTAATAGCTTCGGCTGGTATGCAGATTTGACATTGTAAAACACTAGACAGTGCTCTGTGGTGCTGATTTAAATGATCAAACTAAATTATCATGCTGCTTTTTGCTGTGGTAATAACTGCAGGGCACTGCAGACAAAGCTCCAGAATTTGGTTCAAAACATCCTGCCTGTAGACAAAATATGGGACTAAACTTTAAATTGTTTTTGTTCATTTTCTGCCCCGAAAGGCCAAGATAACCCTCACTGGTCGCTATATTTGGCAAGTTTTTTTGCAAAAAAAAAATGTTTAAGGAAATAGGAAGAGAAAAAAACAAAAATGCAAAGATCCCAAACTCCTTGAATGACAATAAAATGCGTTTTCTCTGAAAACCTTTAATGTCTTATTTATAGAAAATAACTTTTTTCTTTTGAATGGAGCAGCTGAAAAGTTTAAAAAGTTTTTTTTAGGGCAAATCTGCCTGTTTTGTGCAATCTTTAAATAATTCCATTAAGGTTTTCATGAGAGTGTCTCTAACATGTTAAATATAATGAGCTAATTAAACAACATTAATTCCAGCAATGAAGAAAAATATGCATGAAGAATCACATTTACAGGAAATGAAAATCTTTTCTTTTCTTTGGTAAATATATTGATTTTGGTTTAACTTCTGCTGTTTCTTTCTGTGAGACAACCTCTTTATGAACAAGCTGGGCCAAGAAAAATGTGGTTGAAAAGAACCCCCTCTTTCTTTTAGAAAAAAAAAAAAACTTACTGGACTGGTTCCTCCGCATCTGTCCCTAAAAACAAAACAAAAAACAGACATAAATTACTCAACAGGGTCCAAAATGAATTTTTAGACTGTTATTTGCCAGAGATTTGTTAAAAAAGAGAGAAACGACTGCTGAAAGATGTGATAATTCTCCACACAAGGCATTTTAAATGCTTTTTTACTAAGTGGAATGCACCATTTTATGGGTCATTGATCTTCTCTGAGGAACTGTGCCACCTGTTTAAGCTCAAACTTATCAAACTCACACTTTTACACAAGATGTGTTTTTTTTTTATAGGTTTTATAACTCAGGTCCTGAAATTATTCCCATAAAAAAAGGTATATGTTCATATAAAATCAAAAGGAATGCATTTAGGAGCTGAAAATAATTTTATTAATTATTCCCAGTGGTAGAGAGAAGTTTCAACTTCAGAGCTGAAGGCAGTAAATCACAGGACTACTCTGGACTCTCGCATACCAGACATTAAACTTAGGATGAAAAATTCAACAGCAAAGAAGCGTGTACCTAAGCCCACGCAACGATCAGTTAGGGACAACAGAGAGCATGCCCTCAACACTTCACCAACTTCCTACACAGAGCCGTTTTTTTTCCCCCAGACATAAATCTGCCACGTCCTGCTGCGAAACACAAGATATGCAAGATATACTCCAGAGGACGGCCAAACTGAGAGAAACTAAGAGCATCAGTTTTAATAAAAAAGCCATTTCTTACAAGAAGAAAGGTTAGGGGGTTTGTCAAGGGAGGAGGGGGGAGAAAAAGAAACAAAATGGGTTTAAGGAACATAGCAAAACGTTTAACCACCGTAGAGCTGTGAGGCCGGGGTTTAGTCCCACAGGCGCTAAGCGGCAAATGGGTTCAATTACTGCTCTTGCTGGCCACACACACACACACACATATATACACACACGACTTCCATTGCTATTTCAATAAAGGGAACACCATGGAGAGAGAAGCAAACAGGAGGAGAAATGAAAAAGACAGAAAAATGAGCAGAGAGGGAAAAAAAAAAAAAAAAAAGAGAACATCGCTCAATAATTCACTCCAGATGATGCAACAGTCGGCACCACCTTGGAGGAACGTTTTAACTTTAATTCTTAAACTTCTCCATGAATGTAAAATAGGGGGGGGGGGGGGGGGGGGGGGGGGCAAAGACACAAATCTGAGCAGACAGAGAGGAAGGCAAATATTAGCTAATGACAAGGCTGGTTTTTAATTGCAAATCAACGGGGGAATGTTTGTTACTTTCAGGATGAGAAAGTTCTTGTGGTTTTGAATGAAGAAACACCCAAAGCTAAGCTGCAACAAACAAAGTCAAATATTTATAATAAAAAATAAAAAGAAGCATATCCTTAGGTCTTGAAAAAGAAATCATCTTTTAGCTTGTAAGTTAAACTGATCATTTTTTCACCTTGAGAAAAAAAGCAAAAAATTTGGATAAACTAAGCAGCTAACGCCACAAAGAATTTATGTACAAACCACAGAAAAGTTCTGTCTAAAGCAAGTGGGCTCTAGTAGAATACCTCAAATAAGGAGGTAAAATAAAAACAACAAAAGCACAAAAAAAACAAAAAAAGGCAGTGAAAGCAGAGAGAGGAAGAGGCTGAGGAGGAGATGCCGTGACATTAGTTCAGTAAAACCCAGGAGAGTTCCTTTGTGACACCGGGTATGCCCCCTCAGCTGCTCTACAACATCAGCTCAGTGCACACACACACACACACACACACACACACACACACACACACACACACACACACATACACAGAGTTATGTGTGCACACAAGCAGTAGTGGTTTTTAAATTTTAATGACTGCAGCTATTTTCATCGAACAGCAAAGTGTGATTCAGAGATTGAATGATGGTGGAGGACAAGGAGCTGAATGAAGGCCTGCAAGAGTGAGGTCACAGACCAGATTTGGATCAGTGTGCATGTACGAGTGTGTGTGCGTTTTGTGTGTGTATTCTGCAAAAGCAAAAAAAAAAAAAAAAAAACCTCCCTAAAGTAGCTGCACAGAAAGCTGAGAACTTGTGTGCGAGCCCAACGTAAAGGCCAAAATCATCAGATGTTTAACTCTGAACTTGATCCTGAGCTCTTAATATTTGTCTTTAAAGAGTAAGAAAATAAAAACTGATCCAACTTAAAGTTGTTTGACATGAAACCAAATTCTGAGCAAAAACAAAACAAGAAAAGAGTGTGAACAGGACCCTTAATGAATCAGAAACCAGTGTGGCATTTAAGCTAAATTAGACATGACATATTGCGTCTAATGTAAATAAAATCAGCTTCACAAAAAAGCCAACTAATGGCGTATGTCTAAGGCTAAACGGTTTTCCTCCTCCCTGACAGATGTTAGACATTCTCCTGTTGCCCTCTAGTGTTGCAGCGTCAGAGCAGACCGCTGCTGCACCACAGCAAGATATCAACAGGTTTCTTTTTGGAAGTATTCCGTGTTTTCAGGGTGTCATGAAGTCATACCGAGGTCGAAGGCGACAGGATGATATTTCCGATGGAAGCCTTGAGCTCGTCAATATTTGCCCGGTTCTGATGCGTGCCATTGTTTGGCTGCACAGGCTTGATCTGTACGTGAAACTTCCTGGGCTCGTCTTCATCCTCTGAGTCGCTGGATGAATAAAAGGAATTTTCTTTGGCATGTAAGCATCAATGTTAAGGAAAGAAAATACGAAGCGGGGGAATAAAAGAGAGAGATCATGGATTAGTCCAGTCGTCTTTAGCTTCGCCTGGAGACCACAGGTGGGTCTAATGTGCCAAACCGAGCCTGTCATGTGAAAAAAGGATATCATTTTCATTTACTTCTGGCCTGATACAGAAACCCTCCTCGTCAACTTGAGGAACATTCTGCAACAAACACAAGAACAGAGCAATTTTATCAATATGCTTGATCAGATCACAAAGTTGAACTAAGTGTGTGTGTGTGTGTGTGTGTGTGTGTGTGTGTGTGTGTGTGTGTGTGTGTGTGTTTCTCATCTAATTTTAAAGCAGCTAAATAATAACTTTAATATTTATTTTACACATTAGCAAATATCAGATCACATCAGAATTTACAGAGCAAAACAATGTACAATTTAGAGAATATTTATCAAATACTGGTTAAAAAAACAAAAAAAAAAAACCCAAAACATTTTAATGAGTAAAACCTGTTTAAATTCACTGCTTAAATTACACAAAAATTTGTTTCAAACTACAGGAAAATGAAGATCAAGTTACTGAATAGTTTGTGGACAAACCATCTCTTATTTATTGCTTGGATTTTGAATAAAAGCAAAACAATCACTTGCTTTTATTTTATCTACATGATTGCAAAATGAATATTGATTAATTTAATCATCTTACACAGCTTTTACTCAACTGAACTGATGCAATCATCAAAGGCTTAGTAGTACAATGTTTCATTTTTATTGCTCAAATATTACAAAACAAACAAAACAATATTAATAACAAAAGTAATAAATGCAATTTCATATTTTAATAAATAAATTAAATAATTTGCCCAAGGTTGATTAAATTGTGTAAATCCCCTCTTACATTATTTTTAATACATTTTAAAGCAAATACAAAACATTTACTTCCAGTGTTCTGCTAAAAAAATCTGCATGTTACTATTTACTGCATGTGTGTATGTATGTATGTGTGTTTATTGGCAGGTGTAATGTTATTAGCTTGCTTACAGCATTCTGGATGTCTATGGACCCATAATATCCAGGGGGAGCACCATTGGCTGTGTTCTACACGCACAAACAGAGAGAAAATGAATGAATGAGCAAATCTTCAAAACAAACTTGAACAAACAGAGAGAACAAACAAGAGTCACGTGTTAAGCAGCAAAATGCAGAGCAGAATAAACTGAACAACAAGTCTTGTCCACCTCCTGAAGTCAATAACCCAGCTATCCAGTATAAAACAGCTCCAAAGGAGTCAGCTCGAACAATGCAGCCACTATGTTAGACAAAAATTATACTCACAGCAGCTTCAACTTCTGTAGACTCCCTGGAAGTCAAAAAAGGACATGGTGATGAAAAATTTACACATATGGAGTTAAAAAATGTGATATATTGGGTTGTGACTGAAGTTGTCACCCACGTGGAGTCTGTGTCCTTCTCTTTCCTTCGAACTGGAATGCCAAATGGTTTTCTCTTTCTGGGTTTGGCTCCTTAAAACCGAACGAAAAGCATTTTAGAGAGATTAGATTTGTTAACGTCACAACTTACATTCCTTTAATTGCAAATATTGCTTAGAAACCCACCTTCTGTTGCAATAGCTGCATTGCACTCCTCAAACTCGATGGGTCCTAATGAGAGCAAAGAAATTCATTTAGGTTCATTTGGCACAGAAAGGGTCAATGACCCACTACTGCGAATGCTATGAACGTGCATCACGCAATCGTCACACACACACACAGACACACACAGAAAGCACTATCACACAACATGCAGTCTGGCGTGCCGTGCAGAATGTGTGTGCAAACAGGGCCGGTCCCAGAGGGCAGACAGGGTCAATAGCAGAGTCAACTGTTTGTCTGGTGGCCCTCACAGAGACGTGATCGTCCCTCCTGGTGACAAAGCACTAAGATTGTATGTGTTGATTCTGAAGGCAAAATGCAGTCGTGGCATACACGGCAAACTGCAGGCGTGAAGGCGTGGAACTTAACTGACCAACATGAGACATGCAAATCTTATAACCCTATTACAGTAAGACAAAAAAGCCCATGATTACATGCAGCAAAGTGTTTAAAGCCACATGGACAAATCTGTCCCTCTGGCTTAAGAAAAGCCTTTTTTTCTTCTTTTTTGTGGTATGCAAACAATTCCCAGGAAAAAAAAAAAAAAGGTAAAGACTCGAAACAAACAATCTCAATTTTAGGCACACTGACTTACAGATGAATTATCATCTCTTCCAACTGATAGTCATAATATCACTCTGAGCACAACCAGCCATGACTTTACATTAGCATAAAACAACATTTCTTTTGGCTATTCAAGTACATCAATCACAAGACGAGAAAACTGCCAAAAACAACTAAGTTTACACTTAATTTAATGCCCATTAATTATGCATGTTTACCCCCAAGGCACCGCACTTCACTGTCACGCTTCATGTGCCACTTCAGAAATATTTATTGAGGCTTTTCCAAAGAGCGGTGGCAGAAACAAGCTCGCACAAACTCTTATGCTAAAAGTTGCAAGACAACTTGAGGCAAGACATGCGATGTGGATCCAGGATGATTCAGGAGACACGGAGGCTTCTTGCTTCATTTTGTGCTGCTGGTGTGCTTAAAAGCCAGACACCTCCACTATAGAATGAAACAAACTAAGAGCATTGACCTTCGTGTAATTAGTGTGCTTTGCATTTACGCTGCAGCTTCACTGGTGCTGCAGCTACGTCGCTGAATCACGGGAAGACGTGCAGTCTGTGTCTCCAATCAGACCAGACATATACAGATACTCTGCATGCTTTATAGTTCAAAAGCTAAGCAGCGAGATGAGCAGGAGAGTGACACAGACAGAGGCAGAAAGATGGGGCAGAGCCCCTGCGGCATTACTCCAGCTACACTGACACGACTTGACCTGAAAACAACAAAGCTAATGATATTTTAACTCAAAATGTATACAGCAGCAGTGGTTCAATGTGGTGTCCCCAGAGGATGCCAGTCGCGAGCAGAATTGATGCATTGTTTGGCGTGTGCAATGCTGAGTGAAGCGCAGGGAAGCGGCGAGTCACGAGAGGCATGCATCACGCCAAGTGAAGTGGATAAAGTACACCAATGACCGATCTACTCTACTGTGCAATATCCGGCCTCTTCACCACTGGCGAATACACAATGGCAGCACGAACAAACGTGGAGGGAGTTTCATGCCAATCAAAACAAAATCAGCATGCTCATTCAAGAACTCTGTGTCACTGCAGCGAGTGGGACGGACACGGACACTATAGTTTCATCATTCCCGTTCAGGCGCAGCAGAGACAAATAAACAGACGCAAATACTTTGGATACATCTGTGCTCACATGACATCATTTTTCATTATTGCATCCGCTGCGAGATTTGTCAAACAAAGGTATAACAAAAGGTCCCACAAGTGGAAGAATGACTGGAAAATCTAAAGAAGACCCAGGCGGAGCAGGAACCCTTTGCCGCTAGCATCCTGCAATTGCATCTGACAACATTTATGCTCACCAACGGCACACATGCGAATATTACGGAAATCTGGACAGACATTAGGAACTGTTTAAACATCTCCCAAACAGACAGACGACTGTGTTTATACAGGGGAAGATGTTTCTTTTCTTTCTGCTCTCTGTGAGGGAAGCAAGCAGACACGCATGAGGGGAAAATGTTTTTTTTTTTTTTTTTTTTTTTGTTTTTTTTTTTTAAATTGCATATGCTTCACATGGCACTGGGAGTGGAAGAGGGGCGGAGGGGGTTTGCGTGTCTGGCTCACAGCCAGTTGACAGCTCAGCTGGATATCGTTGAACACTCCGAACCCCCCTGCCTCGCAGCGTGTCACTTTGGGATTGTTTCCGCAATAGAAAGTTTATTCAACCTCTCTCTCTCTCCAAAGGCCCTGGACCGGCCATCCGTTCAGCTATTTCATCAGGGGACAGACAGGTTATTTTTCTGACAGGGCCGGAGCTGCTTTGCAATCCCTAATGAACAGCTTGATACGGGAGGAATTTTCTGACCGTTTTTTCAACCTCAATTAATTCTGATGTCCAAACAAATGAAGGCCACCACTCGTTGGATGCAGTGTTTGGACACAGGGGTCACTATTTGTGTACACACAAACACAGTGGAGGTGAACCCTTAATGCTCGTGACCTGACGTAATGTAGTACAAGTACAGGGGGCTGCTGAGTCATTGATTTCTCTTTACATCCTTTAATTTGCTCAGACTAGCATCACAGATATGGATTTGTGGGTGTGTGGAAAACAGGAAGGTGAGGGGGGGGGGGGGGGGGGGGGGGGTAGAGCCAAAGTAGTCTGAGGAGTATTCCCTTGATTATAGCAGCATGGCAAAGTTTACGCAAGAGTCACTGTTGAGCTCTGACCTCTTCGAAAAAGTTGGTTACGCCTGCTTAGTCTACAAGCACAGCAAAGCCGTGTTTGTCACATGCTTACTGGAATGTCAAGCCGGCCTTCCTTTACAGCAGATTACTATGATTGCCTCTGATGGCCCTCTTTTACTTCTAATTGCCCCTCTCTATACACCCCTCCCCACTACTCAAAGCAGGATCAGGCAGAAAGCTTGAACACTTAGACAGAATTTGTTGACACTCAGGACAGACACAGACAAACATCAAACACTGAAGTGATTCTGGCGGCTTACCTGGCCTCTCCTTTCCCGTTCCTTTGCTCTCAGATAGTTTCTGTATTAAACTCTCCACCGACGTATTTTCTATGTTCCTCACAAATTCATTGTGGACCTACAGAGTTTAGAGGAAAACACGCGAAATTAAAACACGTGAATTAGTTCAACATATTAGCCTGAAAGACCACATTTTGGCTCAACTGACTGACTTTCACTGTTATCAGGGTTTCATTCATGACATAGTCACAGGTTTGCCACCTGTCATTATTTGACAAATATAAACTTGTATTGCAAAGCTGCTAAAAAATGCCTTGTTTATTCAAACTATAACTACTGCTGTGATGATAATCTAATGATTTTAAGAGCTTGGTATTAGCTTAGTATTGCTTTCGCTTTTGAGTCTGTCTGATTGTCTGTTTTCTATATAACATAAGCCCCTGAAGACACAATTGTACCACATTTTGTGTGGTAGGTGTCTGTAAATGGATTTTAACAGATGCAGCTTTAAACCTCTGCAAGTGCATAATATTATAAATTTAGATATAAATATTTATATAAATATAATTTGTGTGTTAGTTAGTTTTTTTGTTTCCAACAAATGAAAGAAAATAAGAAAAGAAAAATATACGTACATACCTATACATACATATGTACATACACACACGTATACACATACATATACATACTAATTAAGAAAATAATAATAATAATCACAAATATTAACATTGATAACAATAATAATAATTCCTCATCAATTTGATAATTAAATAAATTTGTGATATAAAAGGAGTGGGAAGAAGTGTACACTTATGTGGTATTCCCACCCCTTTCTACTCATCTAGTTTTCCATTCTGTCACTGCACGTCACAACATACTTATTCAATTTACTATCTACATTTACATTTACATATTTACACTTACACACACATTTCCATATACCTCCATTCATATAAACACATCCACACAGATATACCACATACATGTACTTACAGCCATATCTACAAATATTACATAAATATCCATCTACTTATAATATTCCTCATATCATTTTTTCATCTTTATCCCTCATCCACGTACTTTTTCAAAATGAAATTTTTATACCTCTTTTTGAATATATTAATGTTTATGCTTTGCTTTAACTCTTTATCCAGCTTGTTCCACAAAGTCACCCCACAGCTTGATATGCACATATTTTTCATTGTTGTTCTTACTTTTTGCTTTCTTAATTGTAGCTTTCCCCTTAAATTATAATTTCCTTCTCTTTCTGTGAACATTCTCTGAATATTTTTGGCGGTAAATTATTTCTTGCTTTGTACAATATTTGCGCTGTTTTAAAATGAATCAAGTCCATGAACTTTAATTCATGTGATCTTATAAAAAGTGGGTTTGTGTGTTCTCAAAATACTACTTTGTTAATGATCCTTACAGCTTTTTTCTGCAATGTGCATATAGTTACCCCAGACCTCCACACATTATGATAAATACGGTAAAAGGAATAGAGAATATACAGTGATTTAGTGTTGATCATGTGACTAATATAATATTGTTCCATCTATAAGTACTGATGAAGACTGGAATATGTAGGTAAATCTTATCTTAGACACTGCAAATTCAAGCTTCAGGCTAGTTTTCTTGGTTTAGGGCGGCTTTACAGAGATTACAATTAACAATAAAAAATAAATGGAGCAATCACAGCATCATTCTAGTTGTGAGCTGCTCTTCTGAAGTATCAAGTTCAGCATTTGATCACAATTATGATGGCTTGCCGGTTGTTTAAAAAATGCCTCAATATTTTCTCTCACTCATTTCTGCTTTTTAAATGAGTTTATGTGATTTATGTGAGGTGTTTTGAAACCAAGCCTTTCCAACAACATGTATTTTGTCAATGCTCGGGTGATTGACTACAAAAATCCTTTATTTAACCACTTAAATCGCTGCATTTTCAAACAAATACATGCAATATTTAGCTGTGGTTATAGCACTATTGACACTATTTTGACCTATTAGTATTTCTGTTGTGTCTTTTTCTGATCCTACACTCCAAGAATAAAACACTTAATTTTACTTTTAGAGGTACAAAGGATTCTCAGTGGGGTACGACCCTAAAAGGTACTGCTGTGGTGGCAGTATTGTACCTCTGGAGGTTGTCTTCAACTCTAATTTAACAAAATTGGTCTTAATAGGATACAAACTACAAGGATACAATTAACGATCCACTGTTGAAGGTATGACAGGAACACCTTTAAGAGGCATCACCATAGTGGCAATCGCTGAAATACCGAAAGGTACAACTACATACTTTGTTTTCCGAGTGTGAACTGTATAAAACCTCCAAGATAGCTGAGAAAGAAAGGTAGGTTTCAGTTTAAAAACTTTTATGCAATGCAAGCGATGTAATTCCAACCCAAATTTATGTCTCATCTTCCAACCACTGTGTTCAACCAGTTAATAGATTTTCTTTGTAAATTGGAATATAATATAATTTACTCTTATTGACTGATGAAGCATAAAATATAAAAATCTGTTTATTGCAGAGGGAAATGGAGTCTGACTATCCCCAGCCCTTTAAGCCAGCCGTATGAATACTTCCCAGAAAGCAGAGTTAGTATCTCCTCTTTCTGAGGGATGCGTCATGGAATCAGAAATAGATGCAATTATATGCAGTTTAACTTGAGCTTCTCAGCCTTTTAGTTAATATTTATAACATTTATCTTGCATGTTTGATGTGTGAAAACACACTGAACTTCACTGTCAGTCTACTGTAATTGTTACTGGCACTCTCAGCCCATGGGCACGATCAGATGAGGGTCAACGTTTGTTTGCTTGTTTATTTTTGATGTCAGTGTGTTTAGTGGGGGGTGGGGATGGGGCTATGTATAGGCACGTAGATGAAGAACAGTGGCTGATTGTGCCATCTCAACAAACCATTTAGATGTGCGTGATACTGTAAGCGCAGAGTGACTCCATTATCAAAGAAACACGCACACACATGTATGTCTGCCTAACCCCCACCCCCTGAGCCCCAGTGGTGAAGTGGAGTGCATTAGCCTTCTATGTCCTGGCAGCAGAGGATGTTGGGGGAGGGGTGGGAGTGATGACGGTGAAGCGGCGGGGAGGTTGCCACGGTGAGGAAGCATGCTCAGTGCAGCACACGCAATCTGTCAGGTGCTGCTGCTATGATGGCGGCCACTAATGTCATCGACCTGCCTGGTCCATTCATCCTATACACATACATGCACACACATACACCCACACACACACTGAGAGAAAGACCTCATCCCTCTGAGACTCTGGCCCACATGCTCAAAAACATGCATCTGCCTTGAAGGTATTCCCGCTCACACCCAAATGCTCACTTACAAAAACAAACACAGCACGCACCCTGACAGGCACACCTGCCTCTGCACGACTTTCATTCCACTAAACAGAGAACAGCAGTTTACACCTCGCTCTGCTCAGAAATAAATTACTTTCCTTCATAAGGTGCTGTTCTGCTTTACCATGCTTATATATACACTACCAGTCAAATGTTTGGACACACTTTCCCATTAAATCGAATGGGAAACTTATGACTGGTACTATATATATATATATATATATATATATATATATATATATATATATATATATATATATATATATATATATATATATATATATGTGTGTGTGTGTGTGTGTGTGTGTGTGTGTAGATAGATAGATAGATAGATAGACACACACACAAGTGTTCCCCAAAGATCTCAAAAATGACAAATTATTCTGATTTTCCCAAATTAACCTTATCTGGTACACGTGAGGCAGGACCAACAATATTTACACTGATGATGCTGCTGCCCTGAGTTAAATGCAATCACAAACTGATCAATAAGTTGACTGACACAAATGTGCCTGGATTGAAAGCTCAACAGCTTAGTAAATAATCAGGTGGGGCTTTATTGATCACTGAATACAGGTTATAGTTTTGACTAACACTTAATCTTTAATTATGAGGCCAAGCAATTAGTTTCTCTTTCTAACTCTGCTGCCTAATTCCTTCTACTGTTGATAATTATATATTATCTACTGAGGGAGATAAAAAATTATTTTGCCTCATTAAACATTTGTTATTGTTTATCCATATTCTATCATATAATTATTCTTGTAACAATAACTGTAAAACTACATTTCTAATGCCTAACACCTCTTCCCATCCATTTTTTGTTTGTTTTTAAGCCAATGCACATTGCTGCTATGACTGAATGAAAATAGAGGTTAAATTGAAGGGTTGCATGAATATCAATAAAATGATTCCTGACAAGGCAACTACAGAGCTGCACATGGAGGGCTAAATACGGGAGCATGTGGTTTACATTTGAAACAAAAATGCAGGCAAACGTCTTCATCATTAAGAAAGCTGGCAGGCAGAGCCTCTTCCCTCTGCCTCCTTCCTCCTCCAAACTTAATCAAATAATGGTGCTCCTAATGTTTTATTTATCATTGAACCACAATATCTCAGACACCTCAAGAATTTCTGGTTTAGAAAGTCTAACAAGCTGCTTATCCAAGCAGCATCTGAAGCTCAGAGGCAGTTTCCTGCCACACATCATTCTTGCAAACTTACCACAATAAAGGCAAGACTGAGTTTATTTGGTGGAGCTGTGTCGCCCCCTACAGGCATCAAGAAGCAAAGTGCAGTGAAGCTGCAGACTAATAGAACAGAGCAGCAGGCTGTAGTTAGTCTTGATTTATTCTTTGGGGCAATAGTAAGTATGATTGCTAAATAAATAAATGAAAAGAAATCTCTGGTTAACATTAAAAACTGACTAATGTTGTTCTGAATGATGTTTGAAAGACTTCACAACTGGACTTGATGCAATTTTCTCAAACCTAAACACACTTTTCTAAAGACAATGAGACCATTGGAGAACTTCTGAGTCTCAGACACCAGATCTGGCAAGTAACTGCACTTCTGGAGGTGCTTTCAATAGGCCGAGAGGGAGTTTTGATCAGTTTCTAATTGCTTGGCATAAAAGGATGAATGGAGCATTTCCTGCTTCTCAGTTAAATGATTAGTGAGATCAAAGATGACACTAATTGATATGACACGCAGCGAACCCAGTGAGCACAGGCTCAGGTCAACAAAGACACCTACTCCACCCACAGGAATGTCTGAGAGGACGTATGTGCGCATGTGCGTAGACACGCTTACCTCCCCAATCTGGATGTGCGTTTCGTCCACAGACTGTGAGTAGGAGTGAATTATCTCCTTCATATGGAGAATGTGGTTTTCTTCAATGTCTTGGAATCTCTGGAACACAGATTGATGATATTTACGGTGCTGCAATGCAACAAATCAGTCAATTGAAGGCAAAGTAACTGCATGCCGACACATTTGCATCCTTGTGTCTGTCTTACTAAACTGACAAGAAAACGCGGTCAAGGAACTTTTCCATTTTGTTATTAGGAAGCCATATCTGCCAGTATGGGTGGTCTGTGGCAACCACACAGATAGATAGAGGAGCTTACATGAGATGTTATTTCTCGTCATGATATACGCTGATGGACACTGCAAGGTATTTGAAGGCATTAATGACATAATAATCAAGTGAAGATTAGTTTTAACCATCACAGAACAACACTCCCTTAAAAACTATACCATCCCAGTCTTTTACTAGTTAGATACTCGCATGCTGACATGCTCAAACAAAGAGAACACACATGTAGAAGCCAAGATGATGTCAGAAAGCACATGTGTTCAGTGTTTATAATATATGTCCGCATGTGCGGCATGGGAGATGAGCCGTAGACCGATCCTAGGGAAGCAGAGCTACAATGCCGCTTTCTTCAGGGGAAAACAAAACGCTGGACTAACGGGAAATTCTGTTGATCTGATTTTAATTTGGAGTTTATCTAATCAGCCTTTCAGATGGATCCAATTAGGGTTTTCCATAACGATTCCATTACGGAGGAAAAAACACAATCTGGAGATGATACAGGCCACGAAATGTGGAACAGGCGCGCACCGAACTGGTGGATTACACAAAGTGTTGCATACCACAACGACAGACAATAAGCAGGGTTTGTCAGAGCACACGGAAAAGGGAAAGTCAGTCAAGTTTTATGATACCTGCGCAGTTTCTGCCATCTTCTGTTCAAACTCAGACTTGGCTGTGGCATATTTCTCCACGTAGGATTTGTAAGCCTCTGTGGCTTTTTTGGCTTTCACTCCAGCCTGTAAAGTGTAAACAAGTAGACAATGACTTTCCATTTTTCTGTAAAAGTAAAAAAAAATACCATCATAAAAACAGATCTCCACTAAACATCTAAAGACAAGAAGCTTCCAGGTTTAAATGTTTCTGTCTAGAATTAAGCATTGACACATTTCGTCATACCTTTTTAGCATACCGTGATTGCATTGGTGTGCATGTATGTGTGAGTTTGACCTCCCACCTTGTCCACATCTCTCTGGGTGGCCCCTTCTTTGCGGAGACGTTCCTGCTCCACCGTTTTGGCATTGTAATTCTCCTTGGACTTTTGAAGCGCCTGAGAGATGGTCTGGATGCTCTGGACGGCTTCCAGGGTTGGTGCCACTTCTTCTTTTATCTTAAAGCATGCACGTCTTGTTAATTAACTCATTTAACAACCCAAACAATATGTGCAAGTCTCACCCATTGCACCTCCTCATAATAAACAGACAACACTTGTCCTGGAACAGCCTTTGTTTATTATGAGAGTTTGAGAAAAAAAAAAAAGTAGACAGAGGCCTTTTATGGCGCTAGTAAAATACTACATCAGCTTCTCCGGTTCATTCTCACGCATGTGACACAGACCCTTGGCAAGGCACAGCGGGGAGCAATTAAAACTATATAACAGCTATTAAAAAATGTATACAAGTCACCATTTGATCTGAATGCAGAGCCCTTCATATCAGCTCCAAACATTAAAAGGACATAAAAAGAGATGTATAAACACGGTAATTGCTTACAATTACAGTGACCACACAGTACGCTGAGTTGATTGTGTCGTTTAACTATCAGCATCATCAACTCTTGTCTCAGCTATGACATACTTAAAATATAATGTAAGCATCTCCACAGGGCAAAATATACATTTGGTTATTCACACTTTTTAAACAGATCATGTGTTTGGACATCACTGGAGAAACATTAACCAGAAAAGAACATGGAGTGTGAGGAAGAACTGTCTTTTTTTGTCATGTCAAAAGCTTTAAGACAACACCACTAATCCTGTGCAACTATATGAGTTTGTGTTTTGTGACTTCATGCATGAAAAATAGGCTGATAAAGTTGCTCCGCAATGACAGAAGGGTGAGGTGTAGAAAATAGAAAGAAAGAAACCTCAAAGGAAAACCTCAAAAGACTGCATTGTTATTTGAGAAAACATAACTTTTTCATGCTTCTTGTGTATGCTGTGGTCTGCTGCTTCTGCTCAACAATTAAAAACTGGAGCGGAAAACCACTTGGAATAGCAGAAAAACTATTAAAGAAAAAGTAACTTATGTCGAGGCTTTAACATTTCAATAGGAGCCAGCCAAACCCCACCCCAATCTCCCACACCCGACATAAACCTGATAAAGAAGAAGCCATGTATCGACAATAAATGCCAAAAATCATGAAAAACCAGGATGGAGTGAGAACAATTCTGGGTGTGAATTTTAAAATCAAGTGTCAAAATCTACAGCATATGTTTGGACTTAATAGTGATACATCATATTTGTCAAGTTTTATGAGTTAAGATTTGGGAAGTTTTTGGTCAGATAAATATATATATATATATATATATATACATATATATATATATATATATATATATATATATATATATATATATACACATATATATATATATATATATATATATATATATATACATATATATATATATATATATATATATATATATATATATACACATATATATATATATATATATATATATATATACATATATATATATATATATATATATATATATATATATACACACACATATATATATATATACATATATATATATATATATATATACATATATATATATATATATATATATATATATATATATATATATATATATACACACACATATATATATATACATATATATATATATATATATATATATATATATATATATATATATATACACACACACATATATATATATATATACACATATATATATATATATATATATATATACACACACATATATATACACATATATACACACACATATATATATACACATATATATATATATATATATATATATATATATATATATACACACACACATATACACACATATATATATATAAATATATATATATATATATATATATATATATATATATATATATATATATATATATATATATATATATATATATATATATATATATATACACACATATATATATACATATATATACATATATATATATATATATATATATATATATATATGTATGTATACAAACTAACATGAAAACAGCGAGCAACATTAACCCTGCCAGGACAGAAGTACTGATGAAATCTGACTTACAGAAACAACATAATGTGTAAAAAGGCAACACATTCATATTTTTTAAATCTTAAGTGTGTCACTGATAAATGCTTTGGAAACAAGTGGATCACTTAAAAAATAAGAATGTGCGGCTTATTTTCAAGGAATGAAATAAAATTAGGCGATTTTATTTGAAACAAACAGTGAAAAAGTAAGCCTGGTACTTGTATTTATGTAGTTATGTAAATCTAATTGAGAGAGAATGCTCCGTCTTTTATCAAATTGTTATTTCATCCTCCCAATTCTGCAGCTCCTCACCTTTTTGTGTGCTTTGGCCTGTTCTTCCACATACTTATGAACTTCTTTAATAAGTTCCTGTAGTTTCCTCACCAGCTCCATGTGACAACCTGCTAGCTTCTCCGTTGAGCTCTTGAACACATCCCACACTGGAGCAAATGTCCTGTGATAAGGAACGGCGGAGGAATATCAATATATGTATTAACGAATCAAACATTTTCTTTCTAGAGCTTGTTATATGCACAAACTCACCCAAGTGGAGAAAAGTTGCCCGCCGACTTGGCAAGTTTGGTCATTGACCTGGCATAGGCCTCTTCAATGGTACTCCTACAAGACACAATTTACAGATTATTGTTAGATCTCACTTGAAGAAAGAAAAAAAGCCATATTTTCCACAATGTTCCCGTTAAACAATGAAAACTTTGTCAAATCAGTCACATAGTATTTACAACAATGGTTGTGATCAAGTTTATGAGGACACCAGACAAAGAAACACAGCATGAATGTTTCACCACATAAAACGTGTGTGGTCAAACTCATGTGCTTTAGCTTGTGGTGTGAACCTCAAGATAAATATGACAATGTGAAAACGGATGTTTGAAACTCCTGTCTCCCACAATTTATTCCTTTAATTCTTTATTCTGCAATAAAGTGACAGGGGAAAAAAAAGAACTGCTGCAATGTAACGGCGAATGCCTGAATTATGCATGCCTCCTCCAGCCAGCTCCTCTCTGCAGTTATGTCTCAGGAACAAGGTCAGCCAGGGGGAAACAGGACAACAGTGCACATGCACACATATATCTGTCATAGACATTTGCAAGTATGCACAATCATCCCCCAAATAAACAACCTCAAACACGACCCTGAACAGTGCAGAGGATGTGACAGAGATGCTTCCACCCCCACAGCATAATGGCAGTTTATTTTAATACTTAATCAGGCTGTTAACATTGTGAGAGTTTCAGCAGGAACTTCTGACTTCTCCTCGCCATTACCCTAAATGAGCTCAAATCATCATTTCAAAACACTGCCAATACAAATGTTGATCACATATGTTTGGTGTGGTAACTAACTACTGTGTTATGCATGTAAACTGGTATCATTTCCAAGCAGAGATTGTATATTCAGATGTCTCTGCATGATGTTTATTGGCAAAAACTATGTGTATTTGGCTCTACATATTGTTTGCATGATGAAGTTAAGCGTGACGAGTTTGTTTGCATAAAATTACATAATTATGCAGGTTTGATTTTCAGAACTATTTTTTTTACCACCTGCCAAAAAGCTATTTTGTGATATTTTTGTCTAACAAAAGTGTTAACAAAGTATCTCTCCAGGTAAAACAAGTTCACTTCTACAGTCATTTTTGCAGACGCTTTTATCCAAAGTGACGTACATATATACCCCGATAGGCACATCAGAAGGAAACTTAGGGTTCAGTGTCTTGCCCAGGGACACTTAGGCACACAGTAAGGTGAAGCCTGGAATCGATCCCCCAACTTTCGAGTTGAAAGACGACTACTCTTCCTACCGAGCTACAAATTTTATACGTGAGGGGCTCTTTGGGCATTACAATTGTCTTTTCCCTTTTTGCATTAGCTGACTAAAGGAAACCCACTGGAAATATTAACTTGTTGCACAGAGTATGTTTTACCACCAGAGGGTGCCATAGAGCACTTTTTGAGAGGAGAGACCTCTGAAATGAAAAATCCCAGGAAGCTGAAAAAGCTTAGACTTTGTAGACATGATTATGACACCTCTCAGTAATAGTAACCAATGAGTAAATCACTACTCAACCTTCTGTCTCCTTCATAAATAATGCATTTCATCATGGTATAGTTATAGGTATAGTAGACTGTGAGGTATGTTAATGTTTAAGCAAAATGTAAGCTAAAGTCCAAAAAAAAAAGGGTTTAAAGAGACCATTTTACATCTAGCCCCGGTAAGCCCTGTTGCCTCAAAAGAAGACAGTTCTCTGAGAAGATACATTTTGTGTGTGTGGAGTTAGCTCTCCTCATGCATGCATGGACTGTTGGTACTCAGGTGTCTTCCCACAGCTAAGCAATAAAAAATAGAAGTTAATTAAAGTTAATTAAAGGTAATTTGTCATTTTAACTTCTCCCTAGGAGTGAGAGTGAGCATGTATGTCTGTTTTCTGTGTTGGTCCAGCAACCCGTCCACTGATGTAGCCTGCCTGTCACCTTAAAGCAGTTACCATAAGATCCCCCACAACTAAATAAAAGGAAGCAACCAAACAGAATCACCAGATCTTTTTCCTTTGAAGCCTTCTGCTTCTCAGGGACTGTTAACGTGCACAAGGACAGCTTAATCTAATAAATAAGAGCAACCAAGGAGATGAACAGAACCAGATTTTCGGCAGGATTCAGCCACAACTGTCGTTGCTTTTTACCAATTCTTTAAAGTCTTTTTTTCAAGAACATTTAAATTATTTTACACATTTTAGTTTGCTTATGAAAATGTGAACAATGTGCCTGAAAGGTAGGCAGACATTGGGATTTACTGCGAGATTCCAGTGGCAGACCATGTATCATGTGGCAGGTTATAAACAAACACCTTCACACAGTGAAGTAAATCTCCATGGAGGTGGGAATCGTTTTAAAAGGAAGCTGTCATTATGGTATTATCAAGCAGCAGACACAGATGGTGTGTAACATAATGCCAGGTTGCAGAGGAGCTCACATGTAAACTCTGTTGGCAAACAAATTAAGTTTGCATAATATACACAGTTTTACCAGGGATTTAAAGTGCAGCACTTCCTGTTTAAATTCACAGGCGTATATTTGACTTGCAGTAACCAAATTTTTAACTTTTTGTTGTGAGAGACATATCTGAGATTATTTGAGAATCATAGAGATGATCTGTTGACTTTTCATTTATTAGGGGTGGGAAAATCTAATTGAAAAATCAAAAATTAGATTTTTTGCTTCACAATTTTAATTAGATTTCTTTTAAATTGATTTTTTTTTTCAAATAAATAAAATTAATCCAAAAAATAATAGTTTTTATTGATCTTTTTACTTGTCTTTTTGGGCATTATAGCAGCAGAATGATAGTCTGGCTACTCTGTTGTTTTTTCCTAGTTGAAATCAAGAAAAATGACGAGCAAAAAAAATGAGTTTTATAATTTTTTGGGGTTTTTAATTTACAAAAAAGAGCAATATCGAACAATTGTGAGAATCGCAATTTAAACTGAATTGGCACACGTAAAATTGTAATCGAATCGCATTGGGACAAAAGCATATTGTCACAGACCTATCATTTACTACCAGCAATCGTTTAATTGACAAGAAATAAATCAATTTTAGGTTGCAGCAATGTAAAAATTTCAGCAATTCAGTTCAATCAAGTGATTACTAGTAGTACTGACAGAGAAAAGTTTGACTCTGATGAGAAGCAAAACCAACTGAAACTGCAGGTACTGACTTGTGCAAATTGCACAACATTTAAACAACTTAAAAAACACACATGGACAGGAAAGACTTGTAAGACTGAAATGAAAGTATTCTTTATAGGTTTTCTTGCAAAAACAACAAAAAAGAACACTGTGTCCTACCTTTCTCTGATAAACTCCGTCAGCTCCTTTGTGGAAATTTGGCCATGCTTCATGTTATGATACAGCACATCAAAGCCATTATTTTTTTCTCCCTGCATGTTTAGAGACAAAAAAATTTGGGAAAAAAAACATATTAGAATATGAAAAGCAACAACAAAATATCTCTTACATCATACAATAGTCGCAGATCTCTTTTACCATAAATGCCTTTTCTACCATCAGCATTCTCACTGTCTGCATAGCCTCTAGTTGCATCTGCAACAGCTTCTGGTCAATCATACTCATCTTGGCCATGTTTGAGATAAAAAATCTTTTTAAAAGGATTAATAACAGGAGCAGACTGGTCTAATGCTGGAGCCTACAATGCAAGAGTTTGTTTGTTACCATGACACTAGCTAACAGTGTCCAGTTGCACCAATGCTTTAAAATGCAAATGTAAGCCTAAATAATTAATGTATAAGAAAAACAGTACGGTTTAAGTTTGATAAGTGTTCAACGGCAATAAATACTTTTTTTTCGGCAATAAATACTTTTTATCACAATTATAATTAGTTTTTAATACTGCTGTTCATATTAGATTATTTTTGTTTAGTTTAAAATGTGGCATTTTGGGTAAAAAAGGACACAGCACACTCAATAAAATATATTTTTCAAGTAGTGGAATTATTTGAAATAATAATAATAAAACAATGAAAACATTTTTTTGCCATTTTGCCATCCATTTCTCCATTTATTTTCTTAACCTAGTCCAATTCAGGGCCACGGGAAGCAGGAGCCTATTCCAGCAATCACTGGGTGAGAGGCAGGGTACACCCTGGATAGGTCACCAGTCTTGGGCAAACACAGAGAGATGTACAACCATCCATTCAGTCCTAGGAACAATAAACCTAACATGCATGTCTTTGGGCAGTGGGAGGAAGTCAGAGTACCCAGAGAGAACCAACGAGAACATGGAAACTCCACCGTGCAAACCTCCTCCCAGCTGATGCTCCAACCAGCGATCTTCTTGCTGTGAGCCCAGAGTGCTAACCATCGTGCCACTGTGCTATTTTGCCATTTTCTAAAACATGAGTGAATGATATATTGCTATCAGTGCATTTTAAACTCCCAAATGAATGTTATTGTAATAATTTTGATATGCAAGCATAAATCACAGGCTGTAATATTTTAATGGTCCACCTACAGCTTTGATTATGAGCCACATCGACAGTGAAATCCTCTCATAGGCTTCTGCACACAGCATCCATTTCACAAAGATCCTGCACTGATGACAAGACAGTTGCTGTTAAGGTAGGACTATATAACATTCTGACTTTAAAGATATGTTTCAAAATCAGGCACAATGACATTTATTATGTGCACTATGGAACCATTGTTGTCCAGCAGCGTTCCAACTTCTTTTTTTTTCCCATGACGCTGCATAACTTTACGGCAGCACTTCACTTTATAGCGGCCCTGTCACATGATAAGCAAAGCAGCAGCCTATTTGAATCCACAACGTGGCTAATTCATCAGAGAAGTGCAAAAAGATTATCAGAGGGAGAGAAGAAAAGAAAGGGAGAAGGGGACAAGGCAGAAGATAAGACAAGAGTCCACATCGGATTGAATTTTGCTGGCTGGAGAGCGCTCAGAGTACTGATAGGATGCAAGATGGATGCTGAATTTGTAATCTTTACGGGCACAAAGTTAGAACTGGCCAACAAAAAGTTGGTGCGGAATCACAAGAGACGCTGCCGAACTGGACCCAAAAAATTGTGGTTTTAAATCGTGAACTGTGACAACGTTGATGTTTAAAAGCCGATTTCCTTTTTTTCCCCCACTGTCCTGTCTAACTTAAATAAAAGCTGATTAACCCACACGCCAGAGCGCTGTTACTTATCTTTCAATAAAATGAAGAAAGAAAAATAACTGCCAGAGCACTAATGGCACTCGCTGTTTATAAGAGTTGTATTACTCATGCTGTTTCGATAAAGTCACAAACACACACAAACCACAATGCCAGACCAAATAATCATTAAGCTTCAGACTGGAGAAGGTACGCAGTGACAATTAGAGAAAAGAAAATGGACATGGTATCAAATGTTCATCTTCAGCTGCAGGTCAAACTGCACAGCAGCCATTCCCGAGTATCTCCTCCTTCCCTGGGGTCTTGCCCTTATTTACAGTATGTAAGCTTGTGGTGACATCCTAACATCTCATGAAATTCACTCAGTCTTCTGAGTATATAATTCATTTTGGGAAACTTTGGATTAAAATGAAGCCTGATGACTTAACCATAAACTTTTTTAACAAAGTCTCCAAAGTAATTATGTTTATTTTTGCTAAGTAAAGACTGTAAAGGCCGTACTACTTTGGTTCTGGTGAAACTGGTGTGAAAACAGGGCAGTTCACAAGAAAGCACTGAAGTTCTGACACACCAGAACCAGACCAGAGTCTGTCTGAAAGCACTAACGGTCCATTGGTTAATATATCGGTGTGTATGTATCTGATCGGTTGGTTTTTCATACTGTTTCTCTTTAAATGCTGCTTGTTTGCTGCTTTGTGATAATCTTGAAAAAGGTCACAAGCTTAACTGTGTTAGGCAAACAATCAAGTTTAATATGCAGCACACAAGTGGTGCCAAGGCTCTGACCTCTTCAAGACATGGAAGGCAGGGGTGTCCAGCTCCAGTCCACAATCCTGCAGGTTATCCATGTTTCCCTGCTCCAATACACCTGACTCAAATGATTCATTACTTATGCAGAACTTCATTGTCTGCTGGATCCATTTAATAGAAGCCAGGTGTGTTGAAACAGGGATACATCAAAAACCTGCAGGACAGCGAGGACCAACTGTGGACATGTAAGGTAATTTGTACACAGCATTTCGTCCTCATTCCTTTATAAACTCTTGTTTCAACTGAACCCCTGGCTATCACAGATATTTCCTAGTTCCTGGACTAATCCAATGTCAGCAGTTTGGCCTACAGCCTACAACGTGGCTTTAGCTTTGTTTTTCCACACAGACAAAGATGAAAGTTCAGGACATTTGTGCCAAATAGCTCAATGCTAAATCCAAACAGAACTACAGTATATTTGCTGAGCAAACAGACATTAAAAGGAAAGCATCCTCCTTTACAGCGACGAGTCAGAGGCCTGCATTACCCCGCTGAGATGAGACCACTGAAATGTGCTTCCTGCTGCAGAATGATGACTAGAAGAAGTCAACTGTTACACCCACATGCAAACTACGGCATGGGTTAAATGTCAAAAGTCTTATTTGAGGGCCTGCACTACACTGTAACCCATAATAAACACAATGAGACAGAAAATGAAAATTGGCCAATCAGACCACAAAACAGGGAAGTGACGACTGTAAGTGAAAACACACGGCTCCAACTAGGGTAGAACAGAAACAGGAAGAAAGTCCATTCTGTGCAGCAAGTCTGTTCATGTGGAATGTGATATCAATGGACACAAACGAAAAATAAAAACAAACACAGGAAATACCTAAGGGCGTTTTTTACTTTTCATGAGCTACAACATTGGAATTAATTCTGAGGGGGGGAAAAAATCCATTGCGAAACAGTAGCTGAGTATTTGTAAAGATAACACCTTGAGCAAATTGGAAAAGTCCAAATCTTTGTTCCTAATGAACAGAATGGTATTGTCCATGAGCAGCAGGTGACGGAAGTGAAACCTGTTTCCTCAACATGCTTGTCAAGATACTCGCTGAGGAAAACCCTCATACCAACTGTTTAATATCCAAACCGCATGTGAAGAAATTCATGTCTGGACTAACATTACGTGGGTTAAACTGTCTGCTCCACCCTGAAGGCGGGATAACCTGCCAGGAAGTTACCACACGTCAGTGATGGTTTGTTTGAGCAATAGCTCTGTTTGCAGCTGAGACAGCATTTGACAAAAAGGAAGGAACCATAAACAATGTCAGCTTTCCAACATTCAGACTGTGCCTTTGCTGCTGCAATATGCTGCATTATGTCTGCTTTGCACAGACTGCAGGGTACTCCAGGTCTTCATTTGCTTAAAGCCAAAATAAAAATGTAAGTAATGACCTTGCTACTAGACAGCTTACGTCATGGTTGACGTTTTTGCAACATCAATATTCATAACAAGCAGAGAGAAGAAGAGCTATAACTTAATAAACAGATATACAGCAATTCTAAAAAAATAAAAAAAAATAAAAAAATCCATGCTTGCAAACCCTGTACAACAGAAAGCCAATAATGAACATTTTCCACTAGTTTCTATCATCTAAAACACAGGTGTCAAACTCAGGTCCTCAAGGGCCGGTATCCTGCAGGCTTTTGTTGTCTCCATGCTCCAACACACCTGACCAAAATTAATAAATAGGTTGACAAGAAGCTGGATCTATTTGATTTGAATCAGCTGTGCTGGTAGAGGGAAACAATAAACACCTGTTTGATCCCGGCCCTCTAGGACTGGAGTTTGACACACCTTAGATTAAGGTCCTTAGATAAAGGACCAAATAGCAAAATTACTCAGGAATATAGAGAAATAAGCAGAATTTTATCCAATAACTCATTATTGGAAATACTTTATTAATCCCATCGAGAGTTTTCTGCATTGCAGTCCTTAAAAAGACTCATTAATAAAGATATGAATACCGAATCGATAAATAAGCATACTGGAGCATTAAGCTTTCTCTTAAGCACAAAGGCAGAAGAAAGGACATCAACCAATGGCCTGCAGCAGACTTCATTTTACAGACATATGTTTGCAGGACAAACCTTTTATAGACTTTGCAACTCTTGAGTGTATTTGCACACAACAATGTCAATGATGTGATAATAGAGTTAAAACAAAAACACAACTTGTGACAGAAAATAACTGACATCCTCAATCTGAAACACCACCTTGAAGAAAAGAGGCAAAACCACAGAGCTGCAGTTTATCATCGAACATCTGCTGGGCAGAGCAGGATAGGAATTCGCTGTCTTTCTTTTACAGCACAATGCAAGTTGCAATATCCTGTGTGTAGGGAATCAAGTGTTTATTGCCTGACAGGCAGTAATATAACCTGTGATGTGGAGAGAACTCCGGCTGTCTCTGTTTTTCCCTGTAATAATAAAAGAAAAAACTGCAGTGAACTAAGTTTGAAGCCTCTACTTTATTTCAGAAGGCTTGTTTTTATGACTGTTTTTGCATCTTTTCAGTTTTGGAGCACTCCAGTCATAAACTCTGATGATGCATCTGTTTTTCAAGTTACATAACATAAATAAAAAATCTGATTTGAATTTTTTTTTTCTAAGATGATTGACATAAGTTATCCTGAAAGGTGGGCCATGCTGATCCCACTTCTTATGTTAGGCTGAATGGAAAAATGTGCTTTCATTGGGTTCATTAATTCAAGGTTGTGTAAAATGTATAGAAAAAAGAAAGGTGGGTGTTATTTAGGGGTGTTTAGTCAGACATTTTCCACTCACAGTAGAAAGAACGAGGGGAAAATAAATGCATAAGATTAGGAATGTCTCAGCTGAAATGCCTTTCTCTCCGTTCCGGGTGAATGTTCAGGTTAAAGCAGTGGAAAGTAGATTGTCTGGAAACCTGTGCAGAGGAATTTAGACTGAGTTTAACATGACACCCTATTTGCACAAAATCATAAACTCAAGGATCTTCAAAATGTCCACATAATGGTTTTGTTAAGTTTCTTTTCTCTTTCTTTTGGTAGGTTAAAAGCACTTTGTTTCATGCAAATGGTCTGCACAGTTGTAAAGCTTGAATTCAGGCCAATTGGAATTATTCTGTGCTACAGAGAACATTATGTCTTAACATACTAAAATGCCATTTATGTCGGTCCAGCAGTTTCAAGCTCTACTTCTTTACCTCATTATGTAACACATTCTCAGAATACACACCTAGCAGCCATTTTGGCACACCCTCCAACAAAGCTAGTCAAAGTGTGCAGTCATCGTAATTTCTTCAAAAGAACAAAGCTGTGAACAAAGGCAGAAAAATGTACGTCTGTTGCCTGCAACACACTCCTGGTATCAATGCCAAAGCCATGCCACTAGGAAATGTGGAATTAACCTGTTGCAGCCAACGTGGCTAATGGTTCCCTTTATGTCTGTTTTCTGATTTGTTGAAATCATAGCAGAAACTATGTTAAAGACAAAATGTGAGTTTAGATCCAAAGTGAGAACTTAGGAGTGACTTTTCTGTCCTACAATCCCAGACATATGAAGCTACCTTAACACAGAAATAACATTTGTTTTGATTTATTTATTTTCACAGAGTTAACGCGGCTATCTTTGCCATTAGATTTGGTCATGTTGAAATGCTTGCTGTTGAAATAAGTTTTAACACCAACAACAAGAGCAGGGAATGAGTTACTGTTTTCATGTCATCTTTTGTGTGTTAGAAAATGCGAAGTAAATGTCATGCAACAGTGTATAAATCTCCTGTTGTATTTGCATTTGCTCTGAGTGGGTTCTGTATGTGCAGGACCTGAGTTTTGACATGAGCATATATTTATTATATTTATATACTATATTTATTATAGCATATTCCAATGCTTAAACTGCAGAACAAACCCCTAAAACCATGTCTCAGACCACTTCTACCCTTCATAACCACATGCTAAACATCTGTCATTTTACTTCTTCTCTGAGGTCCAGAACAAGTAACCCAAGTGTGGCTTGGGTTACTTGATGCTGAGTCTGCAGATCAATCAGAGATGACTATCTTTATTAGAAGAAGGGTTTAAATAGACAGACGCCACAACAGGGTGTTTAAAATGCAATGGGATAAAGGTAACTACAGCAACACACAGTAGAAGAAGACAGGTGTGTTTAAAAAAAAAAAAACGTGTGTAAATATATTCTGGAAAACATCTCAAATAATATAAATAACATCTAAATGATCATCATATAGACTCTTAGGCTCATGCAACAGAGCAGAATAAAATCAATGTTACATGTGACCATATATTGCAACTCAAGCTAACAGCAGGCTGAGCTTTGTTATTGACAAGTTACTGTTTATAGAAAACCAATAATGGATACAGAAGACCACATGATGTGATATCAAGAGTTAAGGAGCAGAATAAATCTTAGAAACAGGTTGGTTTATCACAATTTCTTAATCTTAGCTCACATCGTACGTATGTGTTTGAAAAATGGTAAAACAGCAACCTTGAAATAAATCATTTCTGTTTTCACCAAAACCAACAAGATGAACCAATCTGCATGGGTTTTAACAGTGACCTTGCAACTTTGTTCCACTGCAAAAGTTAAGCAACATTTTCTTAGAAAGGACAAAATGGAAAACAACATGGTTCCTTCTACTTGTGTATCACAGGCAACCTGAGGAAATGCATCATCAACATACAACCATGTCTTGCTCCAGTCTGACACTTGTCAAGTCTGACCATAACTTATAGTCTTAATTGGAGACTTGCTCAGTGAACTGTGTGCAAACCTTTCAGACCACACACACAGCAAAGAGACGGGGGAGAAAGGGCTATCCTGTCGGCTGTATCAACACTGTTTGCTTATCACTCTGCCATCTTATTTTCCCATGACATGCTGCAGACTCGCACCCAGCACATTAAACATGAGCTCATAGTTTTATGTAATAAAGTCTGCGACCACACCGGTCCAAATACTGAGACCTTTCTGCACATGTCACATACACTGAACTAAAGTTAGACAGAGAAAAAAAAAAGGGAAATGAGACTGGGCCTGCAAGTGAGTCCACTGAGCAGAAGTGCTGTTGCCAGCAACCAGTCAAGTACAGCAATTTTAACAGAGGAAACATTTCTGCTCCATGTCTGGAACTTGTTTTTTCAGCTGAGGGGAAAATTTACATCAGATTCAAGCCAACAATACAACCTAGGGAAAAAGCCTAGAAAATGTAAAATAATAATAATAATAACAATAAACAGTAACAGCACTGGATTGGGAAAATCTGTGAGTTTTTGCCTCCTTTGCTAAATTAAAACAAGCAAAAAATCCTTCCATCTGTGTGTGTCTGCTTGTGGTGAAGATTTGTAGTCGAGTCAAAAGGGAAATGGATGCATCCACTGATGCCAAGTATGTGTGTGTGTGTGCCCTGCATATCAAACACACAGCTGATCATTGGAATCACTGCATTCTCTTGTGGCTCTCTGCAGGGCACAAAGGGCAGATTGAAGAATCAGGAGTGTCTCATTTCTGCTCTTCAACAGTGAATGATGGAGTCTCCTTTAGTAAAAAAAATAAAAACATACCAGCATCTGCATGAGAAGTTTACCTTAATGTGATTTTCATATTGTATCATATCATCTTTGCACCAGTGGTAACTGTGGTCAGATGAAGCTTAAGTCTCAGTTTTTACTTTTCCATCTTACAGAAGAGCAGCTACAATATGTGTAACTTTTCATTTTCACAATACAATGTAAACAGTGTATACTTTCTTATAGTGTAAAAGCCCAACTAGGGACGGGCATTGAAAATTAGCCTTGGCTAAAATGCTGTAATAAGTGCCTTCATTCATGGAGCATACTTGTCCCTATCAAATAAAAAAAAAAAAAAAAACATATAAACAGAGGTAATTTCTATTTAAGTTACCGGTTAACCAACACAAAGCAATACAGTAGCTATTAAAAAACACAAATTTGTACTATTCTATTTCAATTAACCCCCCCTAAAAAATCCATCCAGTATGTAAAGATGTATTTTGGGAACAGGTAAATGTAATTTACAATCCTGAGGGGCAGAGTTCAGGGCATTTGAATCAGCTCAAATATGGCTTGATGTCAGAGGCATGACGTACACTGGCTATATAAGAGAGAGCTGTTTTCACGTTTAATGGCAGCTTTTCTTGTTTCAATTCTTTAATTAACAAGTAACAAAGGAGGTTTGGTGGACAGTCTGCACGAAGACATAGCCACGTCAAATTATTATCGGCAGGAAGATGACCTTTAAGCAGCACACGGACACACAAGCTGTAATATGCATAAACTCGAGATATGACCAGCTGTATAAATTATATGCCAATGCAGCAAGAGGGTTTCTCAATTTTTAAGGGTCTTCTAACTTACTAAAACATCTGGACTCTCACCGAAACTTTGTTACGGAAGAAAATGACGCGTACGACGAACGTCTGTGAGTGACAGCGGAAGCGTCCAATAGTATTCAAGGAACTGACCGTAAACATTCCAAGCGATCCTGACGCAGCCAGTTAAAGGAAAGAAGGTTGTACGTTTTGAGCTCTCAAGTTAGATTGGTTCACAGAGGCCCAGACCCCTGGGCAGTAAAATAATCGTTGAGGAAAATGAACGATGGCCGCGGGGTTGTTCACCGGTTAGTCTGGCGGCACCGGACAGTGTCATTACTGCAGGATAAAGCCTTCAAAACAGACCACCACCTCTGAGGTCTGAATAATACACGATTCCCAGCTGACATGAGCATGATAAAAAAGAAGAATGAGGAATCTCACCGGTGTAAACACCATGATCACAAAACACCACCTACCCAGAAATTCTCTAGGAAGTAGGGCGTTATCATCTTGTTCTATTCCTGTTTGCCGGCCTTCTTGAGTTGGTGCTAAGGCAACTTTAAAAGCGTAAATCATCCACGTTCTCCCCCCGTTTCTGTCCTGTCTGCCTTTCCCCGTTTTCCTCCTCTCCCCTTTCTTGTCCCTCCCCACCGTCAGACTCCACCTCCAGTCGGCTGTACTGCGCCTCTCCCGACGGTGTCTTGCGACTGGACGAGCGCTGCCAGCGACTTGTCGCTGGATGAAATGCTGCCTTCACGTGCGCTGCGTAAATTTCTCAATATGCATTATGCATATAATATAGGCCAGCGGTTCTCAACCTTTTTTCAACACAGTACCCCTTGTAAAATGTTTTTTCAGCCAAGTACCCCAAAACCCCTGCAAAGTATTTTTGGTTAAGAAAAAACATTAAATAAAGCACTTTGTCATTTGTGTTTATTTTGTTAAACTTTAACCGTGCAAAACATCTCTTCAACCAGGACTTAGTTGTTTGTGTTGTCAAGGAGACAGTGACTGACGGATGTGATTTGGCTTGTTACGTGTGGGGTTCACGTCGGAATGTGGGATTTTGGGAAGAATGAAATGGTGTAAAATCTACATCTAAATTCAGTTTATGAATTTACACTTACATTTATTGAAATATATGAAATATTTATGCAATATTGTATTCATTTTTTTTAATTAAGGATGTTTTAAAGATAAAATTTAAATATTTTTTAGATATTTAAATCTTTTAGATTTAAATATAAAAATATATATGTTTTTTTTTTTAAATTTCATGTACCCCCCTGGAATGCCTTGAAGTACCCCCAGGGGAAAACGGACCCCCATTTGAGAAACAGTGATATAAGCTATCTATTATTGTTTAGTGTTGGGGGATTTCTTGTTGTTATTTTGTTTTGTTTTTATTGTTTTTTGTTTGTTTCGCTTCCTTTTTTCTGGCACTTGCCAGGCAAACATTGCAAATAAAAACCTACTGTTGACGTTTTGCCTAGTAAAATAAAGACTAAATCATAAATGAAGTACTAAAATTGTTTTCATGGAAGGATAGTTGTGGGAAAACAATGAGAAAAGGCTCAAGTATGCCAAATCAATTGGACTGAGAATAAGCAGCCACAAGTTTTATGGAGGTACAAATCCTCTCTAAAGTCTAGAACTCAATATTGCTGAAGCAGTGTAAAATATAATCTTGACAAAAAACAGATGTAATGGGAGTCAATATAGAAAGAAGACTTTTTGGAAATCCTTCAAGTCCAAGACCATTTGGAGTTTACTTGTTCTAACAAAGCCATAAAAAACTGGTTAAACAAATACATCAATGTAAATGAAAATATGATAAAGGTGTGCATTATCATGGCTTTGACCGTACCTAAAGCTAACAATGCACTGCTAAATATCAGCTCTAGCTACAAGACAAGACTAGTTTTACTTGTACTGCAAATTTCATGCATAAGACTATTCAAAGTGCTTTACATAAAACAAAAGCCTTTTCTGTGACTCAACAAATAAAGCATTAGAAAGTACTACGAGGCAGTAATAAACTGTAAAAATCACAATAAAACTATAATAAAATCGTAAATCACATTAAAATGAATAAAAGCAAGAAAAGTTTAAAGTTAACGTGCAGATTTCATGCATAGGCGCATGGGAAAAATGTTTTTAACCTGGATGTAAAAGTGTCCACATTCAGTGAAAGTGTAATCTCCACTGGCAGTTTGTTCCACTTGTTTGCAGCTAAAGGTAACAGCAGAATGCTGCTTCTCCATGTTTAGTCTGGACTCTGGTCTGAACTAGATGACCCAATTCTTTGGGTCTAAGAGCTCTGCTTGGTTTACATCCTCTTAACATGTCGCAGATGTATTCTAGGCCTAAACAGTTCTGAGATTTGTAAACTATGAGAAGGGTTTAAAATCTGGCCTGTGACTGACTGGGAGCCAGTGTAAAAATATTAAAACTAATGTGATGTGTTCATATACATTAGTCCTAGTTAAAGCTCTAGCAGCAGTATTGTGGAAGTTAAATGCTCTCTTTAGAAAGTCCTGTTAAAGTATCATTACAGTAATCTAGTCTACTGGAGATGAATGCATATAGGAGTTTCCCCTGGTCTTTCTGGGAAGCTTTTAATTCTGTTGATGTTTCTGAGTTGGTAAAAAGTTACCTTAGTGACAGCTTTGACATGACTGCTGAAAGTCAGATCTGAGTCTTTCAACATTAAAAGATTACAAACTTGGTCGGTGATTTTAAGAGCCAGAATTTCCAGATGTTTACCAGTGCAGACTCTTATATACCAAACAATAATCTCAGTTTTGTCTACGTATATTTGCAGACAGCTAGCTCTCCTCCATGTGTTTATTTGCTCCAAATACTGACATATTTTGAACAAATCTATTGCAGTGCAGTTGCCTGGTGACAAAGAAAAGTTCTATCTCGTCTGCATATCTTCATAATTCATTATAACGTTCTGTAATATTTGAAAGGGGCATATACTGTATAAATTGATCCACAGTACCAAACATAAACAAACTTTTTCAGTTATTGCACAACAACAAATTTCCATTTTCTTAGAGAGATTCTGCACTGAAAGTTAACAGACCAGTTAACAAATACTGTGATTCCATAGTAAACCCGTGTTAATGTGTGTCTAATTCTTGGCCTGTAAGGAATAAAACTCAACAATAACTGAGCGAAAAAAGAAAAGAAGTCTGTTTCCAACACCTGTGACCAACTCTAAAGTGTACCTTTCCTCTTGTGTAGTAGTTGCTGGGATAGGCTCTGGTCCATTCATGACTGTGCACTGGAATAAGAGGATAGATGGATGGACAATGTGCAACACAGTAGATTTATCTGCTCATATTTCATGTTGATATCTTCAGGGAGATAAATGAATTCATGTCAGCATTTATGTTTACCCTCCTTAAATGACAAATAAATGTATCATTTGAATGATATGCACTTACTGGGTCTTACAAACCTTTAAGAGCAGCTTAAATGCCTATAATACAGCATCAGTTCTCTGAACACCAATAAAAAAAAACGGTGAGGATGCCAGGTGAGCTGGCATTGTTTCAAGACCTTCCTGGTAACACTCTCTCCAACTCTTAAACCTTTAATAACGACCAGATTTATATAAACTAGTAAAAAACAAGACAAAAGCCCAAAGTAATGTAAACAATTTATTGGAACAAATGTACATATTCAAGCAATGGTAACCAGTCACACCCACTATGTCATCTTACAAATATTACAAAATTACTACAGTACAATATAGAGTCTTTGCATGATCCAAAATATTTGGTGGCCCCAAAAGTATTCTTTAAAATTCAGCAGCTTATTAAAAAAAAAACAGAAAAGAAAATAATAAAAAAAATCAAGTCTATCAAAATTATGTCTTTGCTTTTATTAGCAAAAAAGATGAAGGCAGATAATCTAATCAAGTTTAAAGGCTAATTGAGTTACAGAATACAGGAGCTCTTTGACCAGACATTCCTTACTATTGGTGGGTGCTTTATAAAATACAAATTTTCAATAAATCTTAATAGAAATTCAAACTTGTATTTGCAAACATTACATTATTGACTTGTCAACCCATTTCTCTGCTTTTTAATTGAATGTTATTGGTTGTTTAAATACAGTGTACTGTAACTATTGCAAAACATCAATGTAACCTAAGTGTATTAGTTTCCATGGAATTGTGCAGAGATAAAACTACTTGCTGAAATTTGATAACAATCACTATTGATAGAAAGTGGATAAAGTATGTGCAAGTTACCATTTCTGAATTATTCTTACCCCTTGTCACAATTTGACAGCTCACAGTGTTGCACACATCAACACTAACATCGATTAACACCCACAGTTATCCATACCTAACATGAAGGGCAAGTTTTTCTACTAGTCTTCAGTTGTTGAGGAGATGCATAAAAGGCATACACATTGGGGAAATGATGAAAACACTGGAACAAAAGAAAAATCCTGAGGTGAACACTTAAAAAACACATATTCAAGTGATGAAACACGACAATGTATAGCAGCGGTTAAGTCAGAAAGACAGCACAGTAATAATGGGGATTATTTTGCATGTTTTACAGTCCTGCAATCTTCTAATAAAAACAAAGAGCAAGACCTTCAACACGCCCCATCAAGGCATGATTACTCCATTATTTTGCATGCCAAATAGCTGGAATGTGACAGACAAAATCACTTTAAAAACACTAAATGTTGGGACACACAAGTATTTGCCTCTGTATTCCATGATGCATTACATCCTGTATTTTACCTCACTAAATATTAACTCTAAGAGATCAGTTATGCATTTCATATTGTTTAATCAAACATGATGGACTACCTCTACTGTCCAATAACTTAATTGCACCAAGACGCTTATTGCATTAGGTAAATACATTTTAGCAGCAATAAGTACTTAATTATTTGTGTGAGGGTTTTGGCTATGTCACTTATTCAAGCACTTTCTATGTATATATTAGGTCATGTGCGTTACAAAGGATTAAAATACTGCAGTTATTACTCTGGCCAGCAGAGGAAAAATGACTGGCTGGGCATTAATATATATATAAAAAAATAAAAAAAAAAACCAAAGAAAAAAAAGAAAAGAAAAGTTAATATCTCTCCAACCCATCATGGAATACATTCAGGCTGTAACTTACAGTTAGACACTTTTTAAAAATATAACAGCGCAAAACAAGCAGACATCAACATTCTTGTATTTTCACAGTATTGACAAATTACATCCAGCTAAAGGGGGGAAAAGTTCAAGGGGATCACTCCAGCAAGGTTTGTGTGAAGTTATACAAGTCCCAGTGTTGCAGATACATACATGTTTACTATGTACTTCTTAAAACTTTGAATTGAAGCTCCCCTCCCTCCCACAATCCCCTTCCCACTAAATGCTAGGGTGCAAGGGGCCACCAACATGCAAGAGAAGAAAGCATCCAAGTACCCCACAGTGACAACCACCCAAAAACGTTACACAGTCACCCTCAAGATCATGCTTTGAGCACAGGAAGCCAAACAACCAGTAACAAAACTTCAGTACATTGAGAAAAAAACCTATTTAACATTGATTTGAAATAAATATATTGAACACTGATCTAATGTTTTGTGTGGTTTCTGACATAAAAAAGTCACAAAAAAAATTGGATTACGTGTCATTATGGTGCTGAATCAGAGAAACAATGATAGAATGACTTACACACAGGACGCTAACCTGCATTGTCTCCTTCATTTTTCCATCACAAGGCTCGGAAAACATTAAAAAAAAAAGACTGTAAGTAGCTCCAGCTTTGATATGCTTGCTGATGAATATCCATGACACATTCACACCACAAAACCAAACAGATTCACTCAAATGTTACATCACAGCCAAGATTTTACACATCATGAGTGTGTAAACCCTGTCATGCTACATCACAGCCGATTGCTGTAAGTCTCTGGTAGAAGAGGCAAAAGTATAGTAAATGCAAATAACATGATCAAAGAAGAATCTCATCAAATGGCAATGACGGCTGTCAACACATCACTTGTGCTGAACAGCCTTCCAATAGAATAAAAGCATGCTACTTATTTCCAGAAAAGCTCTTCTTAAATTGTGCTTTCTGGTTACACAATTGACTGTTTCTGCCCTGCTTACTCAAAGGAACTCTGAAATAATCTGGCAAATATACTTGTTTTTGGTGATATGCAGTGCGATTAAATAATATTTTCCTTGGCTGGATCCAACAGAACATATTCTTAACATCAGCTGCTAATCATTAGCTTTAAACTCAAATGCATCATAAACAATCGTGAGTTCTATTCGTAGGATTTCTGCTTTTAAAAAGGACAGTTTTCTAATAAATAAACAGAATTTTAGACATAATCGTGTCTCCTCATCTTTCCATCCGATGGCAAATTGACAAGATTTAACAATGATTTTCATCACTTTTACATACTTTTTTTTTTTTGCCAGTAGTCCAGAGAGGAAATGTTTGGAGAATTAATTAAAAGAAAAACTGAAATAAAAGTCATCATTTCAATTATTTGTGACAAAGATTACATGAATTATCATCCCATAAGGTTGCTCTGCCAATCTCTTTCCCCCTTTGCTTCTGCAGAGGGGCACGGAGAACTGCAGCTACTGTCACTTCCCTCCCACCCCGTCCACCAGGTAAGGAAGGGGTGCAGACCCCTTCCCTTCCCTCAACAGGCAGACCCTTCCCCCAGTACAGGGTAACGTGTTCCCTGGGATGGTTCCCTATATTGTCTCCCATAGTGAATGACCTGTGCAGACAAAGAGAGGCCTCATTAAAATGCAGTACAATAATGGTGGGTTTTCTCTTACATTTAAACTGAGCTAAGAGTGTTTTGTATCCACTTTCTTCGAATAGGATAGTATACTGACCCCAGTAATGAGGCACAGTGCTGTGGAAACAGTTACACTCCATAAAAGGTTGCCAGCCGTTCCTTCAGTGGCATTGGGAACTGATCTGAGAAGCGTCTCCAGTTCTCCTCTCCCACCTGGTTCTTGAATCCATGAAGAATCTGAAATAAAACACCAGAAAATGTTTTAAAAGAGCACTGCCCTTGAAAATAGATGTAGTGCACGACAGGATCATCACATGTAAAACTTGCTATTCTTGCCTCAGCCCATTGGGTGGCAGACTATACAACTCTGCTTTAAAGTGCCACTGTGTAACTTTTGACTCAGCCTAATGGGAGTACTGTTGTATGGTTTCTGGAGTCACTTTACAGTGCTTGACGTGTATTGGTGCTCTGATAGGGGTGCCCACTTTGGAAACCAGAAATTGTGACTTTGCAGGAGAGGATCAGTCTCCCGTGGTAACATGTGACCTGGAGCACTTTGCTTTAAGGCTCCCCCTCTATAAACACTATAAACACAAAATGTGATGTATTTTTTCACATCTTTAAGCCAGTTTTAATTCAAAATAATGGCATTAAGTGCCTGATGAGCTGCAGAATGTTACGATACACATCTGTGTCTTTGTTTTGCTGTTCTGTTAATTAATTGACTAGAGACTAAAGCTAACATACTCCCCAAATATTTTGTAAAAAGAAAAAAAAAACAGATGGAGACCATTTAATTTGTGGGTTTTTTAAAAATTTTGCTGGTGTTATGTTACCTATCGGAAGTTACAAGTTTAGCACCCCTTGTGGCCAAAAATTACAAATAATCCCTTTAAATAGGTCACAATTTCTTCAATTAATTCAATTCATGTCATTTGCTCAATATATTTTCAAATGTTACCTTGTAGAACATGTCTCTGAGATCATCTTTTGGATTGACCCAGGAGGCCACTGCATCACAGAAGAATATAAAATCCTGTTCCAGAGAAGAGAGGTGAGGCAAAGTTTCAACTTCAAGAGCCACTGACAGTGTACTGACCACTGCTGGAGCTCACCTGCACCACGCCTCCTGGATTTACACTGATCATAGTGCAAATTCCTCTGAATGCAGAGTCTTTCTCCTCATTGTCTCTTATATTCCGTAGAGAAGTGCACCTGACAACAGGGATGTGGCAAATTCAACATCAAACTCCTCAATGAATCTTACAGTGACAATTTAAGGTACTTGCATAAATCTGAAATAAATGGCTTCCACTATTAATGACTTCAAAATCAAATACAATACAAATAAATACAGCCTGTCTCCCTAAATACAAATCGCTTTTCTCAACACTCCTTTTCTTTCTTAAGTAGCAAAACATCCATGCGAGTAGAAATCTGTGTCTATCATGGCCTGAGATAACTACAACACATTCAGCATGCACACAAAACAGATTAAAGTAAAACAAATCATCTTAAAACACAGCTACAGCGATCTCTAAACAACTTCACTTCAGTCTATGAGCAGTGTGTTCAGCAAAACCTCATGTATAGCACCATGAATATAACATTACTTTCCGAAAGATTGACTAGAGAGGGTTGGGGAAATTTTGGGACAGGCACATGCAGCTGGGTGACTACGAAACGAGAAAGGGATTTAACAATGCTCTTTGGCATTATAGACTGCATCCTTTCTCTGTTGTTGAACCAGCAGGCATGTGACAAATCTGATCCCATGCATTTTATAGGTTGTTAGCGACAGTTAACGATGACAAAAGAAACACTAGAAATTAAACAAATCAATGTATAATACATGAAGGTGCTACTGAGGCAAAAAGAAAAGAGAAAGAAATCACAAGTAGGACCTAAAAGAGGACAGGTTTAGTCACACGGTTGGCAATGATTACAAACTGATAAAAAGAAAAAACTGAAAAAGCCTTTTCTTGACAGGAAAAGTAAGGAAGAGGAGGAGGAGGAGGAGAGCAACAGGGGAGATAAGGGAGGGACAGGCGACAGACGAGAAGAAGAGAGCAGAGAGAAGATGAATTAAATAAAAGATTGAATAATACACACCAGGGTCTTATAAACTGCTGTAGCATGGGTGCCACCTCTTGAGGACAAACGTAACCAAGACGACCAATTGTTATTGCTAAGGTAACGCAATCACGGTTACACACCACCAAACGCCAACCAAGACATGAGCAATGAGGAGGGGAGGAGAAAAATAAAGAAAAAACAAACAACTCAGAGACATAAATCAACAGAATCTGTGTATGATAATAAAACAGAAGATTTTTACTAGCGTTGGTTATTACTGCCCCTTCAGTCATGGGGAGGAATGTAAAATATGACACTCTTAAAAAAATACATAGAGAACGTTTAAGGGAGAACACATTGACAAGTTTGACAGGACATTCATAGAAAAAAGCAAACATGGCATCTGCTTTCATAAATCTTCAACAAACTTTGCAAATCTGATGTGAAAACTTGATTTAAAAAGGCAGGTCTCCAGACACAGGCTAGCAAAGCGTGTAGCATGTGTGAGTGACTGACCTAAATGAAAGCAGCTAACTTGGATCATCTTTCTTCTTCTTTTTTTTTTTTTTTTTTTTTTTTTTTTTGTGGAAATTTCTCCCTTAAACTCACAAATGTTAATTTTCATAAGAAACAGAAATGTTTTTTGCTTTCTTTTTTTTTTAAAGGAAATGATAAGATTACTCCAAGCCAACTACATGGAGGGAGACTAGTATCCAGCACAGCAGGTTCTTATGAGGCAGAGAAGAGGGAGGACCTAAGTTTAAGAGACACAAAACTATGCAACATTCTCATTAACAAACAGGCATTTATGAACAGTCCAATGACACATGCAGAAAGCAGATGGTATGCTCATCAGAGTAAAGTTCAGTGCAGGATCAACTGATTAGAGACAAACTATGGGGCGGCAACACTAGAAATTCACAGCCAAGCCCACCTTAAATTGTGCGTTTTAAAATTTTGTTCCAGTCCTAAACTGGTCGTCTAAAAATCTGGAGCAAACATTGTATTTATACATGGTTGAATATTTGACTTTGCTCATTAATTTAGTTCCTTTTGGCTCACTGTGATGTTTTCAGTTGATACAATGAAAACATGCAACAGAGGCTGGCAATGTTTACTAGTCAGTCAGACATAAAAAAAAAAACAGATACATTTCTATGAGCTTGAAGCAGCTTTAACACTTATAATCATCTTGTATCCTGCATCAAACATTGGCTATTCTTTACAAACATTTAACATCTATTGGCAGATATGCATTCACATTTAAAGAACAGTAAATAAAAGCAACACGTAAACTGACAGCAAACAAACAGGAACACATCTACAGAGTCCCTAACTTGTCTCTTATTTTTTGGCAGGTCACAGTTCACCCTTGCATGCTCGTTTGTGTCAAATGCCAATTCTGTTCATTCAATTGTAGATTTCAATTCAAATAATAAAAACAAAAGCACTTAGAGAACTAAATAATCTTTTATGCTAGGTGCTTTGTGTTTTCCAGTTTAATCATTCTGGATTAGTTTCTGTTCAGATATGACGTCGGTGACTATGTGATCCTATGAAATCAACTTTGTGTCTCAGTGATACCCTGAGCTTTGCATTTGTTATCTTTCTATCACCTGCTCCACCTGTCAGTCAACCCAGATTAGTGAACGCCCTCAGACTGGGCTCTTACACGGCTTTCATCATTTTCAACAGTGTCAAAAATTTTGCACAAGGCTTGAAGAAGGTTTCCCTTCCTATTATCTCAGCTTCGAAGCCTCCGTGCTTGGTTGCAAATCAATACCTGAAATCTCTGGACATACTTTAGCAAAACATGTGGGGCTCATTCTTTAGGAAGACTAAAGGGGATGACAGGCATCTTAGTTAGTGTGGTCAGTACTGTCTGAGAAGGGACCTTGGTGCGTGACAACCTCCCTGTGTGTGTGGCAACCTGGCTGGCTGGTTCAACACTACCACCGTGTGGTACCTGTATTTTCCAGTAGAGTCTTTGGGGTGTTGGGCCTGTTAATGATCTCCACCAGCTGGTGCAGTACCATGGCAATGTACGGCTGCATTTCAGGCCCTGAGAATGGGAACATTAAATTACATTTAGATATAACAATGAATAAATAAATAAACATTGTGACATTGTGAAAATGTGTTGGGAAAAGAAGCACTCACCCATTTGTATAGATATCTCTCCTATTGCCCACGTTGCATTGTTACATACTGATATTAACTCTGGATTTAAATTTGTGCCCAGTATGGGCATAAAATCAGCTGAAAAAATAAAAGTCAACAGCTTAGCGACTGACCAACCACTTACTGCAAATCACTGCTTCAGAGACAACCGCACAGGACATACCGATGCACGGCTTGACATGCTGGAAACAAGCCTTGGTGAGATCCCCAAGCAGGGCAAAAGAACTCTGACGCACTTCTGGCATTTTATCCTAGGCAGATGGAGGGAAGAGCAAAACTTTGAGCAATACATGTCAGCTTACCCAGCTTATCCTGCAAAGCACAATGACAGCTAATCACCTGCATGCACTGGTACATGAGGGTGAGGATGTTGCTGCGAGCAACCAGCTGCTCAATGGTGCCTCCCAAACCCTCAGCCAGTCCACTGAGAAGATCCAGAGCCACAATCATGAAGTCTTTGTCAGGGGCCTCATACTGATCTGGCTGTGACTGATGAAGCTAAGGAGTGAACACACAGTTGGAAAGACAGTAATTTTGTAATCAATTTAATAACAAAAGCAATATTATTGTCACATCCTATTAAAAAAAAAGTCAGGAATATTTCGCAAAAGAACTGGAATAATTTTCCATGAACTGGAGGATTTTAAATGCTTCTTTCCTAGACCACCTCAGCTTCCACACAGAAAAGAGGAGGTAACTAAAATCCCACAGGGATATGTTTCACCCAGAAAAATGGTGCTACTTTTTTAAACCTTCTAAGTCAGTGTTCCCCTTTCCTCTGACTCTTGACTTGCGGCTCGTGAAGCAGCCGCTGGCTTTCTGAAAATGCTATCTAAACAAGTCATAATGATCCTCAACGGTGCAGTTCTCTCCACAAACAAGAGCTGCAGGCTGCTTGCTCAAACTTTGCTGTCGTAGCGGCCTTAAATGACCCTGTCAGAGTTGCCAGTTTGGGCTAATTTCAGCGGCATCAAACTCCGCCAAAGAGCTTCTCCGTCGGTAGCTCAGTTTTTATATTGAAAAAGAAACACCCACATTCTGGAGGCATTATTGTATTTTCACCATATACTGTTGCATAAGAATGCCATTAATCCGTGCAATATTTAGGATCACAATTCCTTGCTAAAAAGCTGAGTGTTACTGATTTGGCAACGTAGCAGGATACGTAGCATGTGAATGCTTTTTTTTGGGGGAGCGGCTCTCCTCTTGTCTTAGTATATTGAGTGTGTCTCTTGTTGAATTAACAGTGAGGATCACTGCTCTAAGTGGTACTTGCACAACTGGTCAATTCTGTTTGGTCAAATTTTCCCAGTCTCTGTCTTTCTATTATAATAATCTCACAATTAATTTCCCCCAAAATGCATAAAATCTTTTAACCTTAAGTTGTTATTATTGAGAAAAGTGCCTTGTATCTGTGAAATAAGTTACTATGCAAAGTCAAAGGGCTAAAGTTCGTCTTTAGCTAATAAAAAAGTCCCAGTTGGTTGAGACATGGAAGTTGGGATTGACAACAGACACAAGTCACTGGTCTCGCCTCTAAATGCTGTTCATGTTGAATGCAGTTCCCTTTCTCTCCATCTGGGGGCAGTTTAGGAGCCTAAACACAATGTTGACCTAGTACAAATCAAGGAAGTTCATAAAGATGTTAATCAGCTCTGAGGAGTTGTGCAGAACCAACTTCTACGTATTTGTCCCTGCAGGTCTTCTTTTACATTCACAGAGTATTTTTTTTCTTTTTTCATTATTCTAAACTTCCTATTGACATTGCAAAGAATATCCTTTAAGAGTCCTACACACTCACCATAGCCTGAGCAAGCGTCTTTTGGACCAGGTTGACACAGCGTTGGTACACAGGCTCACAATAGGGCAGGAAGCCACTCTGCAGGGCTGTGGCTACAGATGACAGACACTGATGCAGGCAGATATGAGGAAAGAGGAAGGTACAGTTAGTGGCCTGTAAAATTAAATCATCGTGATCAAACTTGAAATGAAGCACAGGAAACTCACCTCTAATAACGGGAAGAGATCTTTGTCTTCATCTTTCAGCTGGTTCCACTTCTGGATTAAAGGTGGCATTAACATCTGGATGTACTCCTAATAAACACCACAGATCACAAATTATTACAATGATGAAATTCAACCAAGCACATGCAGCGAAGAAGTGTTGTCAATGCTTTTTTTTTTTTACCTTCTCAGTAGGCTGTCTAAAAATAATGACATCTGAAAATGCATTTACCACTACTAGTACAATAAAATGAGGAAGCAGAGGTGAACGGGCTGCTCTAACGTTAAATTCACACAAAACTGTGAAGTGAAGCTGCACGTGGATCTGTTCTGCATACCGGTTTATTGAGATGATGCCCCACTGAATCTGCGAGCGTTCCTATCGCGTCATACAGAATGAGCAGGTTTTTGTGCTGGTATTTGCTGAAAGCAAACACCAGTGTGTCCAGAATGAATGCCAGATAGGGCACCAGCTCTGTACAAGCCTCTTCCTCCAACGTGGCAAAGGCACTGGTGGGAAGATATTCACAACCCACAAAAAGGAAAACATGTCGATGTCACAAATACAACAGCGGAGCAAAGTTCCTTATATGTTAGAAAATGACATATCTGTGTAAGGATTTCTTCCTTACCTGCAAGCAGCCTCCTGCACACGCTTGTTGCTGTCCAGAATACGTTTCAGCAGCTCTGTCATTAAAGGCTTCAGGTAGATATCTGGAGGTTGGCTGACAACCCAGTGCGCATAGCGACTCAGCGTCCAACAGGTGATGGATCGCACCAACGCCTTTTTGTCAGACAAGCACTGGATGAGATGTGGGATGAGCTCAGGCAGATATGGGATCATGCCTTGCATACAGCCTAGAGAAAGGAAAATAAAGTAATTATTTCAAACATGAATTTCTGCCAATTCATTCTTCTGATCCGCCTTTCCTCCCCTTTACCTTCCCTTCTTACCTTCAGCTATAGCTCCAAGAACAAGGATGCCAGACTCTTTAACCACCCACTCTGGATGGAAGAGCAGCTCTTTGAGCAGAGGCAGGATGTGCAGCAGCAGATCATCCCTGAACACGTTGGCCAACACATCCAGCGCTGCTGCCGAACACTTGCCTAACATTTGGAGAAACATACACACATGCATAGAAACAGAAGTGTGCAGACAAGCGTGCACAAACACAAACAGAAAAACACAAACAAAACATCATTTCTCAGCTCTCTGGAAATGGAGACAGCTCCATATGCACAAGCACCGACTCACGCAGGTTCCAGTCAGAGATAGTATCATCATCGTCATCCAGCTCGTCATCCTCATCTTCCTCTTCCTCAATCCCATCTCCCTCATGTTGCTGGGCAACCGTGCGGGAGCGGTGGAAGCGTGGTCTGATGTCTTGCTCGTTGTCTGGGATGTCCTCGTCCTCCTCAATGTCCCCCTGGCAACGCCAACCATGTTGGAATCATGACTTTTTTTTTTCTTTTTTTTTTCTGAAATAAACACTGGTTGGACTTTGTGTTGCATGTGCAAAATCATAACTATTCTAATTATACAAAAGTGTTTGAAAAAAAAAAAAAAAATCAACACAATTTAAACTATTACAGCCTGGATGACTTCATTCAGCTGCTTGTCATCCTGAGACATGGAGCGATTCGTCAGTTTAACTCCAGGTACACATATTACAGTATATAAACTAACCTTGAGCAGGATAATGTCAATCTCAGAGTACTTCATCCCGTTGACAAGCACAGGAGTGAGCCTGGAGCAAAATCCACAGGGAAAAGGAAATGAAAAAAAGAGCAAGGATAGGTCAGAGCTCACAGGCAATCACTCACATCCGATTCCTACTTTGTGCACAGTTTAATGTGACCGACTGGTGACAGATGTTACAACTGAGGTCAACAAGATGGTGGTGGTGGTGGTGGTGGGGGGGGCTCTTAATCAGCCCCCATGAGGACATGAGGCAGACTATCATTCTGTTACAAGGCCTTCACTAACTCACTGCCAAGGCTGCTATGAATCAACTGCTCATAAGATTACAGCAGCACCAGAATAACAGTTTGTGTATTATATGAACTTGTGTGTGTGCTCTTACTGGGAAAGGTGACCACACAGCACCTCCTTACACACCGGCTGCTCTGCCAGCGTAAGCCAGAACTCACACGCCTCCAAGGCAACGTTCTCGTCGTGGTCCTGGGTCCTCTGAAGCATGTACTGTGATAAAAATCAGGGGGAAATTCAATTTGGCAAACTTTATTCGTCCTGTTTAGGTAAAGTATACCCCATTCAACACACGCATCACATCTGGAGCCTGAGACACAAGCACAAGTCCACAGGGGATCACCAAGAACATCTCAACAGATCTGGGATGTGATATTCTATCTTTGTTACCATGTCAACATCCCATGAATTGATTAAAACCAACAGAGAATTAGTTTCTCAATACTTACTAATACTCTGTTTGTGACCAGAGAAAGACATGTGCACCTTTAAAAACTGGCCTCTAACATGCTGTATATTTTCAGACTTAAAAATGACATCACAAAAAAGACCAACACTAAACTGCAGCTAAAAAACTAATTAATATGTAAGTAGGGTTTTAGGTGAGACTCACTGCTGCTGTTTACCACAAAAACAAATCAGGGTGCATCATTATTTTAAGGAAATGTTTATAGTTAGTTGGATTCTTTCCTTTCGGACACTTATTTGTTCTTTACTTCTCAGTTTCAGTCCCCCACTGTGGGCTGTTTAAAAAAAAAAAAAAAAAACTCACCTCAATGATGTTATGCATGTGCGGCAGGAGACGATCCATGCGAACCTCCAGCAGCATAACAAGAGCTCTGCAAACGTTCTTCCTCACTTCAGGCTCCTCATCTGTCGCCAGTGCAAAAAGGTTCTATGGAAGACACTTATATTATTATATTATCAACTATTTAATTATTAACAGAACCCTGAATGAGACAGCACAGTGTGGTGATACATTACATCTAAATAAGCTGATGCAGATCTTGCATTAATATTTCATATGAGAATGTTAAGCAGGGTTGACATGGACAACTAAACTCTTGACAGCCTCTGGCTGATTTATCGTATCATCTTATGTTTCAGCACCACATTATACTTAAAACCCAAAGACTATTTCACAATGCTTTCACCCTACCTCTGACAGGAAAAACACAAAATGAAGACTTTTAGCATTTTTAAATTGAGGACTGTGTGCCTAAAAGATGCACTGAACTAAGACTTGCCTCAATGAAAGGGTCGATGTGAAGCATAAGAGCCTGAGTCCTGCTGATGATGAACTGATTGACGCAGGCAATGGCATGAGACCTGCAAGACAGTAACCGCCACTTAGGAGTCACACCAGCAAGTTTTTCCTCACATGTTGCACCCTTTGAATGCAGTCTCTGTGTTTGTCTTCGCCCCATTTAAATGCATTTAACTGCCAAATATAGGGAACTCTTTTCTTTTGTCTAATGGCATGAAGCAATATATAAACACAAATGGAGAATTTATATTTAACTTCAAACTGAATTTGGCATAATTTCCAGCAATAAATCTGTCAGGAAATATTTCTTTTTATTTTCAGGATAATAAAGGATGCATGAACATTTCAAATGCAAGGCAAAAAAGAGGAAAAAACTGTAATTGGAGAGTATCTAAAAATTTTTTTTATAAAACTGGGAAATATCATGTTTATGGTACCTAATCTTAGGGCTGTTGTGCTTGAAAAACTGCAAAAATTTGGGGATCATGATGTTTAGAGGACGGTCTAGCATGTCACTGTCTAGGATCTCAGCAGAGTCTTCACAGATCTTCTGCAGGGCTCCAAAAGCTCCCTGAGGGACAAAGAAACAAAAAGCAAAAGAATAAACAAGGTAAATACTGAACAATTATACCATATAGACACAGTGCAAAATATATTTACTGTAGTACTGCAGTTAAAGATGAAAACAGGCAGCTTGTATCCCAAAACAACACTATTCTTTAGAGATTTCTAATAAAGAAACAGCAGACCAGACTACAATGATGGCCTGTGGATGTGGAAGGCATTTGGATTTCTGTTTACTTTTGTGATTTGCCATGACGTTATGACATCCTGCCGTACTTCTCATTAATTATTCAACACCTTTTGACTATGCTTTACAATAGCACATCTTTTATTTTGCAGTCATCCCATGCAGACGGTACATAACGTCTACATCAGACACGGAAGATCCAGATCTAAATTATGTACTAAAAAAGTCCTGAGCTTGATCATCCATAAACTACAAAGAGATTAATATTCTTCTCCTCTAATATCCTGAGCACACACACACACACACACACACACACACACACACACACACACACACACACACACACACACACACACACACAAGAACACACATTTGCATATCAGTTCAATGATATAATCAGTTTGATAAATGTTTAGTATGCATGCTCACAATATCCTGCAGAATTCAGTGTCTCACAGAAATGCAGCCTGGAAAGCAGATACAAGAAACAGCGCAGCACCGACTGACGCTATCTGAAATGCGTTTCCATGGAAACCGCTCCCGTGTCGGCATTCCTTTTAGATGACAGATACAGAGCGGTCTCAAAAAAAAAAAAAAATATGTGAGGGATGAAATGAGACGAAGTGTCAAGGTCACATGAGGAGGAGAAATAAGAAAATTATGGAGTTGTTTCCTTAGTAGAATGTCATGTGTTTATAGGCATGGAAAAAAGGCTCAGGAAATGTTACTGAATAATAATATTTCATAAAATAAATAATTGAAAAACATGTTTATTTGATGTGGATGAGACTAGTAATAATGAAAATACATAGCTAATTGTTTAGCTAAATAAAAGCATGAACAAAAATACATGTAAACTCCAACAAAGCCAGACTGAGCTCTAGCAAAATGCAAATGGAATATAGGCTGAAAAATGGCTCTATCAGAATTTTATCCTACGGGAAAACGTGAGGAGCAAAACAAAAGACTGCTGCCAGTGACGTCAAAACATAATATAGGCATTAGAGCGCCTGTTTGGCAGCGGAGAAGGACAGAGAAATGGGAGTGTCCTGAGTGTAATCCTCCTTTCAACTCCTGCTGCTGAAGGTCAGCCACCATAGGAATGTAAGTCATGCAGATGACTGCAAACCAGCGCGAAGAGAGATATGCATTTGTCAACTAAATTGTTCTGGAAATTTCAAGAACGCTAACAGCACAAGCAAGCCCTAAGGTGACAAGCATTAGCATACATATTTTTTCCCCTCTAAGGAGGGATCAACCTGACCCTCACAACACTACTGCAGCCACTTGCCAGCTGCCATTAATCAAAACAGTAAAACCGTTCAAGCAAAACCTATTTAAAGGCATCCACAACCATCAGACTTGGCATCCGACACACCTGCTTGTTTCTTTTTATAGAAGTAGAGAGGGGTAAAATGTGGCAACACAAGGGGGGGTTCTTCCACCAAACACTGATCTTAAACCCTTAACATTGGATATTTTTGAGTAAAAACAGAAAAGCTTGATGTTACAAATTATATTCACACCCTAAAGCACCATTTTAAGCAAAAATATTACTAAATTTTCATGGTTTTGTTTGCACATGGGCTGAGGACAGTTCCCCAACAGAGCGAAAAGGATCATATAACATACAGAAATCTGCAAATGATGCAACATTAACAAATGACACATGTAAATGAACCTAATGGATTAAGAACAACATCCATTACTCACTGGTAAAATGACAAAGCACATGCAGTTTGGAAACTGTACACTGTCACCAAATATACTCCTAAAATAGATATCAAAGTCCTAGTGACAGTTTGGATGTCGTGGAATCAGCAAAATGACACAAACCACATGTTCAACGTCTTCTTTGCTTGTTTCCCCAACTTTCCAAACAAATTTCACATTGCTTTTGTTGAATTTTAATAACAAACCTTTTAGAAGAATAACTTGTTAATTTATGCTCTTTTCTCTATTTAATGATCTTGCAAATGGGATAAAGAACTCTAGGAATGCATGGAATGTGGAAAGAATCCCAAGAAGTGCGAATAATTTTCACATGGATATGATTCAAAGTAAGGATATGATTGAAGTTGTAAATAAATGTAAAAACAAAACATCAAAAGACTGTAATGAATTTGACATGGTCTTAATAAATAAAAAAAGATAGAGATAAATAAAAAAATTATTCAATGTGCATCATTTGAACAGGAATGTAAGAAAGCAAAAAGGAGAGTTTTAATGACTGCCTGGATTACTTACTGTTCTAATGACACTGCTACGTGGAGCAAGTAGGTCATAATGGGTATTTATTACATTTCCATGGAAGCAAGACTAATGTATGTCTTTTATCTGCAGCGAACAGAAAATTAAGCTGCAAAATACTTCACATATGCATATATTTCAGTACCAAGTCTATGAAATCTGAATCATAGTCTGAATCACATTTTTTCTAAGGGTATAATAAAAGTCCAAAAATAAACAGTTGTTTTTTGTTTTTTACGTATATCTACACATTAAACACATCCAGCACCAACAGAACCATCTTCAGCATCAGACATTAAGAAGCTTTCCCGTCACCAAGCTGCTTTTCATAAACATCAGTACCCTGCTAAGGAGTTTTTACATTTGGTCGCCGCTCAGTGCTAAGCCTCACACACACACGCACACACGCACTTCAAGATCCTCTGCAGTAAATAGCTGACCTAAATCTGAGCTTCTGAACAAGCTTTGTGAGAGAGGCTGACAGTGGTGCCACAAGGGAATACATACTTTTTCTATCAACTCTTTCTTGAATTTCGGCAAATGTCGCTCACTAGAAGTCATGCGGACGCTCCTGCTGCGAGCGCTGAGAGTAATCCTGTCACGACACATTTATATCATCTCTGGATTCAGCTTAATTTAGCATGACACTTCAACATGCTACCTAGATTAAGCATGTTCTCTAATGTAATGTACCCACATCCCTATAGTAGCTCATGTCACAAATCCAGCTGACAGCATATTCACGACCAGGAAGCCTGGGAGCTAGCGTATGGATGTGCCGGCACTGCACTAATCAGATGATCTAACGGCTACAACAAACTACTTCACTGTGATTTATGCTGTTACAGTAAAGGAGTATTTAGTCTCCACTTCAGTGTGCTATGTGTAGAAGCGCTGATTTCATCAAAAATGATGTCATTAAGAGCTTTTTTTTCCTTGATGCAATCAAGTAGAGATGATAAGCATTATACTCTGGAGCTATCAGGTGAGTAATGATATTGTACACAAAACAAAGAAGTGGATAATGATGGATTATAGTTAAAAAAAACACTCATGAATGGTATGACAAAAACATAACTGCGTGTTCTTTTTGCACATATGCGCGGCATAAAAGCCAGTCTGGGTGATTATACGCGACATGCCAGAAAATGGGGTCATATGGTTTACTGGTAAGGACAGAAAGGGAATGATGATTCCATGTTGAATAATCTGCAGTAGCTGCTCCGCCAGCTGTGAGACTGCCTTTAGCTTATCTGGCCAGCAGGATGCCATCCAGATGCTGCTTTATAGATCCCCGCTTTCCACAAGAAATACTAACAAATAAACAGAGACAAATGTGTATCCTGGGCAAGTAGTGGGGCCATTTATAAATTACTGATGGAAACATGTGCATTTAATATGTCTACTCCAGTTTTCCTCTCATTTCAGTGCAGATACCCAACACAATATCACTTTGTGTTGGGTAGAAGGTGCACTGCTGAATCTTTACATTCAGGTGGTCATGCATATACATAGAGTCCACCGCATATGCATTTATATGTGAACTTTCCTCCTTACCTCACATGTATTGTAGTCCTCAGAATCCAACAGCAAACAGAGTTTAGGCAGAAGCTCTGGCCAGTTCTGTAGCTCTCCCTTTGAGGCAATTGTGGTGATGAGGATACCTGTTAAGGGACGGATTTATTAGCTACGTGGGTGTAACAAAACTACCAAGCGTGTAAGTGGTTATTACTAAGTGATCAAAGCTGGATTTGGCAATATAGAAGAGAGAAAAAGGCTTTCCCTCTTCTGAGTCCTAAACCACCCCCACGTGGCTAGTGCAGGTTTATGCACACGTCATATGGCTACATGAACATGAAATTGAATTAACAACAGCTGCTAAGAGCTAAGCTATAATCAACACTGATTAGCCTCTGCTCCGTGTTCTCCTGATGTCACCAGAACCAAGCACAGCATATTTAGGTATGTTAGGTTTGTCATTAACCAGTCCAAGAAATACGCAGAAGGTGTAGAATATCATAAGAATTTAATTTAACTCTTTTTTTGGGGGCGATTATTCAATTCAATTCAATTCAACTTTATTTATATATAGCGTTCAATTCACAGCAATGCCATCTCAAGATGCTTTACAGACAGAAAAAAAAGAACATAATGAAAGCCGAGTGAGTCTTTTCTTAAATGATCTAGTGACTTGTCATGGTGTTGTTGGAGACTTTTGGAAACATAATGAAGGCCAATTCATTATATTGACCCATTTACATCGATTTAGGCACACTGTATGATGTCAAATGTCAATTAATGAAATAAATTTCAAATGTTTTAGCAATTATTTGCTGCACAGAAAAGAAAACAACTACATACATAAACATTTTTCCTTTTCCGAAACAAATTTACATAAAAAACAGCCTGACGGATCATAAATTTCATCCAATTAAATAGTTCTACGCAGCAATAAATCAACATGTTTTTAATTTTCTATTAGAGCAGTGAAATGTGTCGTTTTAGCATTGTCATTGCAATGTGTGTGTATCCAACAGTCACACTGTGGGTCGTGAAATGTAGGAGGTAAATGAACTCAACATGTTTGCATCAGTTTCAAAAGGTAGTGACGCAAAGGTTTGTTTATTGCTAATGGCCATGGTAAAAAACACAACTCACATTTCCACATGATGGAACAAAACATTTACTCAGGACGCAGCACAATGAGCGAGCCGTAAATGATAACAATAAGAGTAACTCTGACATGCAGGCAGAAACCAACATTCACAAAAAGAGATCAAATCAGTGCAGGTTGATTGTAAACAAGACAGCAGGAAGTCCTATTCAAGTCATCTGTTCAAAATTCAGGTATTTAACATCACAGTATCTATCAGAGGGTTAGAAATTGTGCATTTTCTATGTAGATGTATTTTACAGTGGAACTAAAAGGAGCTGTTCTTATTAGACTGGTTTAATTTGAAAGAAATTTGCTCAGGTGGTCTGATTATCTTTTTTTTTTTTCATTTCATATTCAGGAAAATAAAACACCACTTTGTCAACTTCTGAATATTGCTTTGTAGATCATCTAAAGACTTTTAGTCATCCTTAACACAAAAACACGAAAAACACTTGAAGAGCGCAAACCTCCGCCAAGGCCTTTTAAAAATTCCTTGATCCAAACCGTGATCTGGATCATCACCTAAATTAAATCACTTCTTCCTATTCCCATTTCTAACAAGTCCTGAAAATCAAAATCCGTTATCTTGAACACAGACAAACTAACAGACAGATGAATGCCGGTAAAAACATAACCTCCTCGGCTGAGGTAAAAAGAAAAGAATCAACTGTTTTAAAACAAACACTAAAAAGAAAACAAAGCCAGAAGCCCCAACAATGCAAATGCAGACTTTCCATAGTGAAGAAATACACTTTTAAACAATCCATAAAGATCCAATGCAGGAAAATATTGAATACCTCTCAATGAGTTAGAGTACCTTTGTAGCAAAGTTGACATTTGTCTAAACGGCAGGAAATGAGTTATTTAAGTCAGAATGTTCTAGACATAAACACAAAGAGTGTTAGAAAGCTGGCATTCATCATATGTCTTTAAAAAGAATGCAGCATGGTGTTCAGTGTCTGCTCCTGTCCCAAAGAGGACTGATACCAATGATGAGGGTTTTGTCTGCTTCTTTTCAGGGGAAATTAATTATCCTCAAACTAGGAGGTACAAAACCAAACTGCTTCTTAGAATTATCACCGTTCCCAGCTGTCATCTAGTCTCAGTTTTTATTAAGTCCTAAATGACAGAAGTAAGGCTGTTGTATTAACTTTAGGTTACAAGTAGCTGCAGGCTGTGCCAGCCAAAAAAAAGTGCCTTTACAAACCCAATGGATTCCATGACAACCAGCAAACTCGACAAAGACAGACATGAAAAATGCACATTTAACATTTCCTGGAGAAAAAAATGCTGTCACCAGAAAGAACCACGGAAAAAACTTACCCACGGTGGCCCGGATGAGGGGCGAAGAATCGCCAATGTTTTGCAGGCACTCGCTCTTGATGAATTCGGACACGCCATTTGGAAAGTTCTGATAGTGGGCTTTCACATTGTTTTTCAGTATCAGTCCGCTTAGGGATCGAGTCGGTTCGTCTTCGGAGAGACAAAAAAAAAAAAAAATTTAGAAAAGCCGGTAAAATTAAGAAGTTCAACGTGTTCTGATGCTTCATTTCCCTCCTGGGGTTTTACAATTTTCCTGTGGGATTAATAAAGTACTTTTCACGGTTTGTTACTCAGCTGTTACACTGTTCACGTGATTTCATTGTCATCACAATTTGTTCAGACGACACAGCAAAATCCACAAGCAGCAGAACATTTGGCTTGAAAAATTCAAAATGCCAAACTGGATATTAAAATGGTGACTATGGCACTTACAAGAAGGCTAACTAATGTCTGTATTTATTGTTCTTCCTATTTCTATATATTCAATGTATGTGCTTTGCAGCATTTGAGCTAGTAGAAGTAGTGCAGCAGTACCACCCTAAAATGTCTTAACACCATTTAACATTTGGGTCATGTACTGTGCAGACAGTCAAGCCAAAAGTTGTGTCTATGCCAGGAATTAGGTTTAAAATTAGAGTGACCCATATTCTGAGTGCCACATCATCTGTGGCGAAGATGCCATTGGGTCACCCAAGTCATGGCCAAATGGACCTGTCACGGCACAGTTACATACAAACGACAGGCTAGTACACAAACACAGCACGGCACAACTATACACTCATCTCCGCTTACCTTCTGATTTCAATTTTGTCAAAACAAATATCAGGTAGTTGTTAAAGTCTGGGTACTGGTTCAGCTGCTCGAGTCTCTGGAAATAAATGGTTAAGGATACCTGTGCACGCAGGAGATGATGTTAAAGGTTAGTGAGCACGTTACATCTGCAATTTATGAAGTGATAATGATGCCGAAAGAATGAATTGGTATTCACATGAGGGGCAGAAAGAGCAGTATTAATGTGTTTATGTGGTGGTATAGTATAACAGCCTCATGATGCAAGTTTGTACATGTTTGTAAGGGGTCACGAATAAGCCATTTGGCCCGGGTGAAAACCATAAGCACCCAGCCAGATGGCACCTTAAGGGCTATAAGAGCAGCATGCCTATAAGCTAATGATGCAGCACATATGAAGGGTTACATAAGCAAGTCTTTTAGGATCCGAGTACAAACTCACAAAAAACACATTCGGGCAAACTGCGTGAACCATAGAGGATTACCACTTTTCTCTAATACGAAGCTAAGTGGTGTTATGAGTGAAAAACTGAAGGTAATTTGCATCTGACCATTTACTGTGCACAGACTACAGAACGGAAGTAATAAAGCACTTAACATGGTATCAGCTGCAATTAGTAAACATCTGTAAGGCATATTTTATGCCAGTTTGTGCTCAGGCGTCTATACTTTACTAGGAGCCTGGTGCCAAGGCTTGCCCTTTCATCTGGCTCGGGGTCATCAGAGTAAAATGTCAAGCATGTTTGGTTTTTACGATTTGAATGATGATTATTTGTGGCACCCCCTTTGAAAACTGAGACTAGAGTCTCAGCAAAAGCTCAAATAACAGCAGCATCACCATCTGAGTACAGACACACATTTCTTTCCTCCATAATTTGTCTGCATAGTAAAAATGTATTCAGATTTTGTTGGTCATGGACTTTGTGTGGATGCAGCACATATTTTACATATACCCTGATTCTTTTGATGTCTTCTTTTATGAGAATATTTTTGAGTCAAATCATGGTAATTTGTTCAAAATGATCAAGTCCATGTTGTAAAATTATTTAGTGAAGGTCATAACAGGTGTGAGTGGTGTAACTGTAATAATAATAATAATAATAATAATAATAATAATAATAATTATTATTATTATTATATAGTAATAAGAGTATAATGGTTCCTATTATACTGTAGTACAAGCCTTCTTGAATTTGCAAAGCAATCATATGACGCTTGATTTGACAAAAGGAAATTGTAAACCAAATACACTTCTATCTAATGATATAATCGTCCAGACCTAAGCATGGTCTGATCTCCCTGAAGCATGCTGAGGTCATGATGTTAGTGACAAAAAGCAGCCGCCGATCAGCACGAGCCTACCTGTCTGTGACGGTAACCACCCTGGCTAGTATTAGCAATCGCTAGCCTGTTGAGTCTATAGCTTTATTAAGCAATACCAAATAAAAACAGAAGCGTTTTATTAGCACGTGCAGCTCAGGAAAGGATACTTGCTGGACGGATCTCTGAGTGGAAGTATCTGGCGACTGAGACTCTTTCAGCAGCTGTAATATTTGTTGGAGTCCTTGCTCGTCTGGCTTCCACTCACACTCCATCTTGCTGCTACGGATAAAGAAAATAACATAAGCTCAGTCAGAGGTCTTGTTTTCCGACGGATCTTAAATGCGTCCTCTCACAGGGGAAAAGGCGTAGATACAGATAGGCATTTTACCTGGTTCGACAATCCCAACAAACTCGAGTGTAATTATCTTTCTGTTGAAATATGAGCGTCTGTCTGGATTTTCAGACATGGGCCCGTCACAGCAGACACATCCGTTCTTCCAGCCAGACGATAAAGCTTCAGGTCATACGGCTTCGCTTTGATTATAACTGGCTGCGTCGTCAGCTGACAAGCAGCTACTGGGTCCTAATGCTCAACAAGTCAAAGCCAAACCTTTTTACAATTCAGCTGTTTATTCGTCTTTATTATTTGACGTCATGACGAAAAAATAACTACGTACACTAACCCTAACCCCTGTCCAAAAGATTTCAGCATTTTAAAGACATGGGTTAACCTAAAGAAAAAATATGGCTTGAAAAAGAACTACCATTATCAGGTAAATTACAAATTTCCGACAGTACATGAATGCATTATAACAGCATCGCTTGCTCTCGGGGCTTCGTGATTCCCTGCGCAGAAAACAGCGTCACCGAGAGGTTTGTTTTCAGTTCAGCAAACACAGTCGTACAGGTTTACTTTGATAAATAAATCCTTAATGAATAAGCAGCTTGAATGACAAGTGTATTTTGTTGTTTCCTTTTTCTTTGTTTCCTCTCTTACAAATAAATCTACATATACATCAGGAATGTATATATTAGATATATATACTTATTCACATAAATTTGAAAACTTTAGTTTGCAATAGTGCTAACTCGAGTTTGTTTTGCTTTCATGTTGGGTTTTTTTCCGTTTTTTTTTCCTTCTTCTGTTACAATTTTACTGCTCAGTTGCATTAAATGTACCTCGAAAGCTCTACACCTGTTACAAGCTATATTGTTATACAATCTCTTTTTTTTTAAAAAGTTTTTTAAAAAATCCTTAAAATGCTACTTTAATGTTATCCTTTATAGTACATTACATTATCACAACCTTACCGGCGTGAAAGCACGAACAAAGGAAACTCAAATGCAGCACTACTGACCTCAATATTTATAGCTTTAAATAACACATTTTCAGGTCTTTTAAAAAATAGTTTGTTTTATTTATCAGGGAAAAGAGTTAGTTGTATTTAGTTAGTTAGTTAGTTGTATCAGCAGTTTGGACATGAAAGATATAGTTATACCACAGTGTATGTGTGTGTATTGATATTGGTACCACTAGCTGAGAGATTGAAATGTCATTTCATAGTGTATCTTTTACAATTTTTACAATATTATGTAATGGAATGGGACCCCTGGAACACTCTGGACCCAGGGGCCTGTGCACTTTTAGACTGGTTACAACCAATGAAAGTTTTCCAACAAACGCCACCAAAGCAGAATCCCGTTCCCCGGAGACCCAGTGTTGAACATTTTAAATCCACTAGGTGGCAGCAGACATCAGAAATGCCTCTGGTGCGCCTTGAATAGCCAATGAAGAAGTCTTTAGCAATCAGTACGCTGCTGCTTCTCAGCGTACAGAGCAGTAGTCTTTCACTGGAGCCACTGCTGAATGAACCTGTTTTTCTGTAGTCGCGTTAATTTTATATTGGTTACAGTAGTATTAAATTGGGATAATTTGCTCGTGCCGTCAGAGAAATCCAGAGAAAAAACGAGGTCAAGAGCGACTTCGGAGTTTTTGCCTCACAATCCCCTTGGTGTGCCTCCCCTCTGTTCGACTGAAATTTACCAAGAGGGATATTTTCTGCGCACCGAAGAAACATGAGCTTTCTATTGTGAGTTTTGATTGTGTTAAAAGCTTTTTTGTTTTGAGATTTAGCTTTAAATGTAGATCTCGTTATTTTGACTTCAGGGCTATGAGGCTAGCTAGCGATAGCATGTTGGGGCTTCGTCTACTTCCTGGCGTTTGAATTCATATTGGGATTTGCATTAGTTCTAAAAATTAAAAGTTTGGCTGTAGCCCTAATACTGTCTTAAATGTACAAACAGATGTAGTAAGTGTTAAGTCCTGGGTCTTTACATTTCTAGCCTTAAAGAAACCTAACGTTAGGACAGTTAACAGTGCACAGTTTTTGGTTCTGCATATTTGCTGGAGTGTAGACGCTTGACATGAGCTAATTTAGCTTCATTGGGACAAAACGCGGAAATATATTCGTGATTCTGTATTAAAACTACAACAATGCAGTTTTTAAAAAAAGGATATACAATATTCTTTGTTCTGCTTTGCTTCATATTGTCATTCAAAATTATGTATTGAAATGAAATCAGATGTTAGTGCAGAGACATTAGATTGCTCCTGTTGGAGATATCAAACTGTGTTGGTGAATAAGGGAAACAATTAATAGTCGCCAGCAAATCCCTGAAACATTTTTTTTTTTACTATATCACAAAGTATATTTTTCCCTTCTTGTATTGATAGCTAAAATAACTGAACTTTGTTGATGAGAAAATATTGAGTTGACTTGGTCATGCATCTACCAACATCCTCTTTTTGTGGTGGACCGACATGTCCGACCAGAAAGGTTTAAATCCATGCAGATTATCATGTTTTGTTTTGTTTTTTTGTCCCCCCCCCCCCCCCCCCCCCCCTTTTCTGTAAATATGTGTTATTGGTAATAAAAAAAAAAAAATTAAAAAAAAAAAAAGGGGGGGGGGGGGGGGGGGGGGGGGGGGGTTATAGTTCCTACTTGGCTTTATTCTAAAGTTTAGTCATTCAATGCCCAAGTATTGGATCAAGTATACACCATATCATATTTAGAATATCCAGGTTGAAAAATAAAATATCCTACTTCCTTCGTTTATGTCTTTTCAGCTCCTCAGATGTTTTTGTTTTTTTGTTTTTTTTTTATACAGCTTTGGCTGTATGTAAGGTAACATAACTGTTCATGTTCCTTATTTTGAAATGAGGAACAAGGTTTGGCTTTTGGGGCTGATCTAGTCTAAATCCAGAATTTGTTTTACTATGAAGAGATAAGGAACTTTTTCCCATTTGAGCTTTTAACAAATAACTGATGCCCACAGTCAATGGGAAAACACTTTTTTTTTATTTTAACAATGACTTGGCAGAGATCTATGTTGTCTGACAGCTTTTAGTTATTGTTGATCATTGACTTTGACCTTTATATTAATGAAAGAAAATCAAATTGATATTATTGCTTCATGAAAAGGATGTCATAAACGTCCTGTCAGGATTGAAAGGTTGCATATATTTTGCACTTAAAAGCTACATACACATTTTGATGTGTTAAGTTTAATAATAAAAGTCTTCTGTGTAACTCAGTTTTTATATTTTTGCATTGCTACTGTAAGTAAAGTCTGAATATGACTTCTACCAATGTGGTATAAATTACACTGCTCTGTTTCACCTCTTGCATTTGAACTTTTTGTGCCAAAGAAAATGTGAAGTAAATAATGCATTCTCTTCAGATTTTGATGTAGCTTTTTGTTAGCAGATACAAAATATTTTAGTGTCAAATCCATTATACTTCCACGATTAAAAAATTCCTGTTTATTGGGGGAGCAGGAGGGCTGGATACAGTACCTCTTGAAATGACCTCATTATACACAGAGACATACTGTTCTGATCCCCTGCTCTTATACTGTAAATTAACAAACTACAGCTCTTTTGTCAGATTTTTTTTATTTGTATATCTTGACGTTTGAATAGTTTCTTACCTAGTGGTTCTGTGAACTCATGATTTCTCATGTCTGCCTCCTTATTTATCATACCATTTATCTATCTTTTTGAAATGTGACTCACAGTGGAAACCGTTCATCCAAAACATTCAAGCCCAAGAAGAATATCCCAGAGGGTTCTCATCAGTACGAGCTGTTGAAACATGCAGAGGCTACGCTGGGGAGTGGAAACCTGCGCATGGCAGTAACATTGCCCGAGGGTGAAGATTTAAATGAGTGGGTCGCTGTCAACAGTAAGCACTGGCATTTTCCCATATCACCCTCCTTGAGAAATTACTTTATCTGAACATGTCTTGATTTTTATATCTCTTTTTATGGTCCTTAAATTTGCATTCTTTTTGTTAGATTTGTTCTGAAAATGTCAATTAGTCCACATCATGAATCAGCTGATAGTGGACTAAAGGATGTAAGATCTTGGCAGTCCTTCTAATGACCGTGTGCATTCATGCTGGACAAACCGCTATGAATGTTAAATAGACTTTATTGTCTGCACTGTGAGAGCCTTGTTTACTTTCCTCTAAATTGTGACAAATGGCTCAATTTAGAGAAGCTTAAATTCCTCTCACATCACTCTGCCTGTAGGGTTTTAAATGTTCACTGGACCAGTTTGCTCACAAATAATTAGATATCTTGTGTTGTTCTCACTCTTTACAGAAAGACACCCCTCTCTAGCTTAGTTAGCTGTACCACTTTTGCTCTATAATCATTTGATTCTCAAGCTTTGCAGCTCTTTGTTGGGATGGTTTGATTTCCGTCACTGTTGCACAAGCTGCTTTGGCTTTTATAATAAAGGGAAGTCAGAATAGCAGTGCCGAGAGCAGTGATTTCTCCACCAGTGTGTTTAAATGACTTTTCACATGATCTCTGTCCACGAGAAACCGCTCACTTCTTTTTCTTTTTTTTTTTTAAGATTAAATAGATAGTGACATGAGGATAAGGAAGGCATGCAACACAGCTCTCTAAGCCAGAATTAAACAGAAGTTATTTTTGATGCATTCTCGCCATCAGGCTTTGGTTTTTTTTTTTCCCCCACGCGAACTGCAGCCCTGATATTTTCTTAAAACGTTCTGTCGGAGCTTTAGATGCGAATGTCAGTGTCTACATTAGCTTCAGCCTCTTAGAGGTGTTTATCTTGCAAGCTCTGTGGTAATAACTTAGAAAGTGGCCAACTGAGATGGTGTAAATGAATGCAGCAAGTAATTCTCCAGAGTATTTACAGCAAGCAAGTATGTGGGAGTGCTAATGACAGGTGCTGCTTTATTCCGTTTCCTGCTAGCCTGCATGTTTTTTTTCAAATCATATAGTGTTGTAGATACATCTAAGCCTTAGGTGGCATTTATAATGCATTAAAACTGGAATAACATGTTTGATGTTTCTGTATGCAGTTACATAGAATACAGACTTATTGTGTTGTCAAATACTTCTGTTTTGTGGGCGATTATCATCATTATCTTCAACTTTGACATTCTAGTTCATAGGAAGTATTGGCAAATTGTTGGTATCTGATATGTGTCATGACACAGTTAGCTTGTAAAGTTGTTGAATCACTGCAGAAATTGACATACCTCATGGACTATATGGTTTCGGCCTTTTCTCAGTCTGCGTTTGAGTCATTCTCTGAGGCATTGTAACTTTTCCTCAGCTATTAGGCAAGAAAGTAGAAACATTGAGTAAGAAAAGTTTGATTTCAATTATTAGCAGGCCTTGAAATGAATATTTTAAGTACAGTACATTTTTTTTTTCTGGTGAACTAGCATCAGATCTCGGGTGTAACAACATCAACTCTAACTCTGGATTTGTGAATATCCAAATTTTGATCAGCATCTCATGAAAATGACAGAAATGTACTGGCAAAATTCTGTAAATCGAATTAGCCTTCTTCACCAGGTAATGGGATTAAATATTTTTCACAAATATTTAAAAAAAGCAGCTAAAATGGATCTGACTTCTCCTTAAAAACAGCTTAGCAATATATATACCATATCAGCTCTTCAGTGTAGTTCCCTTTTCTCTTTTCATTGGCAAAATAAGCTCTTACATGCCCAATGCTTAAATAGTTCATCACAACTGATGGGAACCAAACCTGGCTATGTGCCTCTGGTGTGAGCTGGATAGTACACTGGTCTACAGTTTGGACTCATCAGTGAGTCGGTAAAGGCAGAGAGAGACTTCATGGCAGCCATTTATGCGAGTACACACTATATCTGCTAATTTGAATATCTTCTTTCTCCTTTCTTTTTGCCCCCCAGCTGTGGATTTCTTTAACCAGATCAACATGCTGTATGGAACAATCACAGACTTTTGTACAGAGGAAAGCTGTCCTGTCATGTCTGCTGGCCCAAAGTGAGTACAGCAGTACAGGCCTGTGAAACTCTTATTTTAATAAATCACCTTAGCAGTAATTTTATTCACTCTTCTTTTTCTGGGAAGACTGAAGGTTTTTTTTTTCTGTGCTTGAAATGAATTCTTGCTATCAACATAATCTTTGTCTGGAGTTCTGCTGTCAGTCTCTGCTGGTGTTCCAAGGAATGTTTAATGTTGACAAATATGTTAAGTTGACTTTTGCAAGGTTTAGTATTTAGTAACTAAGGAGTACAGAAAATGAATTGGTGTATATTTAACTATTTTAAACAGCCAGTTATGTAATCTGAATCTTGTCAACCCATCTACACAAACATAGATTTGTCTTACATACAAGAAGAAGTTTAAAATGAACCATTTTAGATGAAATCCCTGTAAAATTGTCATTTCCGCAGGTACGAGTACCATTGGGCTGATGGAACCAACATTAAGAAGCCCATTAAATGCTCTGCTCCGAAGTATATCGATTACCTCATGACCTGGGTGCAAGACCAGCTCGATGATGAAACACTTTTCCCCTCCAAGATTGGTAAGGTGCACGGTTTGGCAATCATTGTCAGCCTCTTTCTGATTGGCCACTTTAGTGGGAGTGATATGCTTTGGACTTCTCTTTAATGTCTGAGAAAAACTAGGCTAAAATAAGGAACAGGATTATGGTCACAGTTAAGTGGACAAGTAGATAACTTCTCTATGATTTCAACTGCCATGCAAATTAAATGCTAAAAGTAATAAAATGGAAATCCTCCTTTGATGCAGCAATTATATGGCTCATCGGTTTTCCATTTGCATGTCTTTTGGCTTGTCTGTACCAATGTAGCTAAATACTGAATATTTGCTTTATGCATGTATATACAGTCAAAAGTTTGTCACGTAATTCCACCACTGTGCTTACTTTGATGTTTCACATCTTACCATCATGTCACACAACATTCTTCAAAGATAATTTTGGGAATATTGTATAACAGATTTTCAAAAAGATATTGTAATATATAGCCGGTTAACAGTATGCTAACTCACAGCAGTGATGGACAATTTGCATACTTGCTTGCACAGTTGTTTTTACTGGCTAAAGCTTGTGCCATCACAGGTGGAGGGATATTTTTTCCTGACAGCATAAATAAATGTCAGATGGACTGAAGGACTAACAGCATAAACAGAATTTAATTCATTGTACACAATCTTTAGATCTCTTATTCCCTGTGCCAGAAGTACATCATAGCTTTCCACTGGGTTGTAACTAATTTTGTGCAAGATTTTGTTGCACTTATTGAACATATTACAGCCATCAAGAGTTTTTGAGTTGTTTAAATTCTGTAAATGGCCAAATATATGTCAAATTAAGTTAAAGAATTAGTGTCCAGCATAAAAATGTGTCCTTTTTTCTACCTTACTTTGAATAATTGATACTAAGCTGCAACTGTAGGTGGCCGGCTATACGCCTGTACACTGTCGCAGAACCTCCACTGAGCTTCTGTACTTTACAACTGTAGATAACTGTTGAATAGATCAGAGGTTGTTTGAACAAGAGCAAGTACCTTCCTACAGATGTCTACTTAATGTGACTGCCATGAGGTGGGATTGGGCTGCCTTGATGATTGTTTGCACCTCTTCACTGTCATGCTGTAGCCGGCCAATTTGCAGTCCAAGACAATAGTACTGAAGTGCAGCTACATCTAATTCATGCTTGTTTTAAGTTTTGCAAAAGCAAAGAAAATACTATACAGCGCAACATTTAGTTTGTATTTATTTCATGCACAGTATTTTTAAAACCTCAAATTCTTTATATTCCATTTTAATGTTGTGTTATGCAAGTCATTAGCTACAACATTGGCTCTACTATGAGATTGTTTATCTTTATATATCTGATTTATGTGATTAGTTTTTAACTTCTTGTTCCCAAGGCGTCCCCTTCAAACGCAACTTCATGTCTGTGGCGAAGACCATCCTGAAGCGCCTGTTCAGGGTCTACGCTCACATCTACCACCAGCACTTTGACTCTGTCATGCAGCTGCAAGAGGAGGCTCATCTCAACACATCATTCAAACACTTCATCTTTTTTGTTCAGGTAAAGAAACTGAAATATATTAAGAGGTTATTTCTTTTTTTCATGTTTAAAACATGATTTCCCCTATTGTTTGATCTTTTCCAGGAGTTCAACCTCATTGACAGAAAAGAGCTGGCCCCACTGCAGGAGCTTATTGAGAAACTGACAACTAAGGACAGATAAACAGCAATGCAACCCTGATTTTATTGTTCTTCTAGTTTTTGCACAGATACCCACCCCACCCTGGCTGTATGTATGCAGTATATACTATATTTCCATTTGGGGAAATGTTTTTAATAATGCCAGGAAGAAGGAAGGGTTTTTATAGGTTTAAGGCACCGCAACTAATTTTTATCAGGGATTACACACCTAATTGACAAACCATAGAGAAAAAAGATTTAACTGTATGGAAAAACAAATCCCCAGTGCTTATATTTAGATCATTAAAACTCATATTCATTAGTGTTCCACAACAGTCCAGATTTTCTATTGTTTTCACTTGGATTTACAGCAACACAGGGCATTTTCATGCTCTCAGATGCCTATATCTAACCCACTTAAAAGGGAAAATGGTGTTATGCTGTACAAAAGGGTGTAATTGGTGGTAAGAGCATGAATTTAACAGTGGTTTCTAATTATTTTATTTGATATAGAGAGATCAGAGTTTTGGTTTGCTACTATAATTGCTGACATGTCAATAGAAAATAACCCAAGTGCCTAGCATGGCTCATAATTGCCCTATATCAATGAGAACTGTCTGAAGACGAAGGCCATATGTCACTGAAATTTAGCTGACACAATGTTAACATTTCCACCAAACGTCCCTTTAAGTTAACATACTTCTAAAATCCACCCTTATAACACATTTCAGACACTACTGTAAATGGGTTAAATAACTTTGTTCAAAAACTTTCCTGTTTTTGTTTTGTTTTGTTTTTAGTTAGCAAGTCTCTTTGCTGAGTGTTCCGTGCAGGTTATGATAAATGAATGTGTTGAAGGCCATAGAAGTGAGGATAGAATATTGTGACGTCGTAGCAGGGACTAACAAACATTTAGCATTGCCTAGTGACATGTTCCTGTATGCTAGTTACCCCCCCCCCCCCCCCCGAAACATTTAAGTAGAAACATTTCTTTTAGGAAAAGTCTGCAAGGGATCTAAAATGAAAACTGTATAGACGTAGAGATGTGTTGAACCTCCGCTGTTAAAGATGCAAGCATTTTGAATTGGATAATGCTGTGTCCCTTGTTAACTCTATAGCCATTAAGCACTTTGAACTATTTTCCTGACCTCTCTTGCCTGAATGTTTCTTCTGCTTAGGCTGTGCTTTGTGAGAAGCTGTATCATGTGACTGATCATTTTTTTTCCTCCTCATATTTCCCCAAATGAATGTTGAATGGCTTAACCTCTTTTGAAATCAGCTACAAGGCACAAGTGAGGTTTTCTGGCGCTTTTATGTGGTTTGAGTTGTTGCTGTGCTTTTAAGCAGCAGGCGCATGCACCCTTCCCTAATGTCAAAGTGTAGTTTACTATGCAATAATTGACTAAACTAAGAGGGTTACCAGTTGGCTCTTGGATGCTTTATATCCAGTATTTACCGTTTTGTTTATCGTGCTTGGATTTGGGTGTGTGTGACAAAATTGAAATGCTTCTCTGTCAGCTTTAGTTTTAAAATAATCACAAGATCATTTTATACCTAGAATGTGTCGAAGAGGTGGACTACTTTGATGCACACGTGTAAATACTGAGGATTAGTCCTGTCTTGAAAATGATTTTCAGCAAGCATGGAGTGGTAGCTTTTGGTTAAATGAATGCATTGAGTCTTTTCAGCAGCTGCTTTTCACACATTTGAATATCAACACTATTTGTTTGACTTGTTCAGTATCTCTTTTTCGTTTATTTTTTTTTCCCCTCAACTTTGCTAAATATTATGAATGTTACTGGTTACCAGATGTCAGATATTGCAATACGAAAATCAGTCATCCTGAAAGCATCTCATCAATATGAAATGCTCGCAACAAAGCCTACTGCCTACAGTTTTTCCTCTTTATCTGTAATGATTGATGAAATGTTTGTAAATAATGGCTTGGTAGGGGGTTTTCAATGCTACTGAATTGATTTATGCTGTTAAGGCAAATAAAGGTCGTCGTGACTCTTTGAATGGATTGTACATTCGTTGAACACCACAAGGTAAAAGTAAGTATACATAGTAAAGTACTGTCTAGAGTATTATTTTGAGTTTTTTTACTTTTTATTGCAGCAGTTTTATGTACACTAACTGGTCGTGTTATTAGGTTTAACTGCTTGTAAACACAAATAATCATCCAACCACATGACAGGAACTCAACACGTTCAGGTGTGCAGTCATGGTCAAGAACTTCAAACTAAGCATCAGAATGAAGATAAAAAGGTACTTAAGCAATTTAAAACAGGGCATAGTTACTGGGATCTGATACCAGTAACTGGTGTGACTAATTCAGAAACGGCTGATCTACTGGGATATGAAAAGAAAAACACATCTCTATGGTTTACAAATAACGGTTCAAAAACTAAAATGTCCATTGAATAGCAGTGAACAAAAATGCCTTACACATGTCAGAAGTCAAAGAAGAATGGGCGTACTGGTTGGAGGTGATGGAAATGCAGCAGACACTCAAATAACCGGTAGTTATAACAAAGGTATGAAGAAATAAGGTCTAAATAACATGTCCAACCATGAAGTAGATGGGCTTCACCAGCAGAAGACCACACCAGGTACCACTCCTGTCAGATGGTAGGGTTGGAATTTGGTGTACACAGTCTGAAGGCATGGATCCGTCCTGGTGGTGCATTGGTGTGGGGGACAACTGAGCATGGTTTAACCACCACAGCCTACCTGGCCATTGTTGCTGAGCATCCCCATCCCTTGATGACCACAGTGCACCATCTTCTAAAAGTTTACTTTCAGCAAGACAAAGCACCATGCCACACAACTTGATCTCCAACTTACTACCTGAACATGACAATGAGTTGAACTCCAATGATCTCCGCAGTCACCAGATCTCATTCCTAAAGAGCAGTGTGATGGAAGGTGAGATTATCATCACAGATGTGTAGCTGACAAAGCACCAGCAATTGTCATGTCAATATGGAGCAAACTATACGGAATGTTTCCAGCAGGTTGTTGAATCTATAACACTAAGAATTAAGGCACTTCTGAAGGGAAGAAAGGGTTCAACATCAACTAGCAAGGTGTTTTTATAGTGTCAAGTCAGTTTTTTTCCCCTTTTTACTTCATTACAATTTTTGCTCCTACAGTTGCATCTAATAATATCAGTAAGTGTGCGGTATTTAATTTATGTAGCTTTATGACATAACTTCCATTTCAAAGTGATGTAGCTCAGCTGTAACAAAAGGAATAGTTAGAAAATATTTTGCATAATTACAGTGTAATACGCGCTAATCCGAACTATTTCCCAAATAAATAGCTCCACCGACCGTTCATGTATAGCCACATCTGCAAGAATTTATTTATTTATTTATACCTTCGAGGATTAAACTAGTTCCGTGTCTGCCGTGTGAACGTCACGTCGACACGTGACGCCCAGCCGCCGTTTTGTGGGCGGGGACAGCTGTGCGTAAACCTGCCGCCACTTCCTTATGTTTGTTACCGCCAAACTTTAAACAGCAGGAGGAACAAATCGTGTTTAGTTGCAGCTGCTGCAGCCACTTTTATTGATTAATTAACAAAGAAAAAAATCATATATATCCGGAGATGTCTTTTAACTCAAAGAGACCTTGCCCAGACCCCATGAACGACTCCATGGAGAAAAGAATGAAGCGCATTTCAATCGAGGGAAACATTGGTGAGTGTTGCTTTTACTGAAGAGGAATTTTCCTCAACGAAAGCAAACATTAGTCTTTTATTTGATGAAATGCGTAACGTCTTGTGCTCCTGTCATATTATTTATCTGCCAGTGTCGATTTACTCTTAATTGATTTTTTTGTTTTTACCGCTAATAAACCTAGAACAATAATTCTGCCTGCTTCAAATAAACATATTTTTCATGTGAGGATATTCCCAGGACACGTGAAAGCGTCTTGTAGTTCTGCTCTTTGCAGCCTAAAATACTTTATTTTTGCATCCTTTGTGCTTAGCGGCGGGTAAATCCACCTTTGTGCGCCTTTTGGAGAAGCAGAGCGCAGACTGGGAGGTGGTGCCAGAGCCAATCGCCAGATGGTGCAATGTTCAAACAACAGGAAGCGATTTTGAGGTATTTATTTGCAATATTGTCAGACACAAGCTACTGGAAAACCTGCTCTCTTGATAGCTTGAGCTAAAATGAGCTTCGGTTCAACATTACGCTAGAAATGGGGAATAAATGTTTCTTCTTCATAAGCATTCACTACCTTAAGATGCGCATGTATGCAACCCAACTGGATGTATGATTACTAAACAAAGCTTCATGTGTATTCAGAGTGCAGCTACTATCAGTCTAAATATCTGCACTGGTTGCTATAAAGCCACTACCTCACACCCAAGGGAACAGATGGTGTCCAGCTGGCAAACATCTCTGAAGTCCCACACAGCTGCAGGCATGTAGCCTCACCCCAGAAATGAGACTCTTAAGTTCAGCAGGTTCACATATAGGTCTTAATGCAAGTGATGCATTTGAGTCTGTTACAATAGATTTAAATCAGTGTTTTGAAACAATGTCATATAGAATAATAATAGAACACTGTAATGCACAGGCAAATGCTATGACTCTTTAAAAAATATGATTTGTTAATGTACTATTAAGCATTAAGACAAATAAGTTATCCTGAAACCAGCTTGATGAGCCTGCCTGAAGAAGCCAGAATATGTATATAAAATGCAATTTTAATTCCTAAAGGGAAAATTGTGATTTTATTTATTTATTAATTTTTTTGTGTGAGTGTGTGTCTGTAAAATAAGCGTTTGCACATTTGTGCTGTTGCAGTGTAATTTGAGAGCACAGAAGCATTAAAAGAATGCCCTACTTCAGCTGAGCTGTTCAGGAGTCCACTAACAAGCCTTTCCGCTGTTACAGGTCTGACCGGAGTTTTGGCAGAAGCCCTCTGCTGGTCATTGGGCATTTCTATTTATTTATTTATTTTTAAATTAAAATAGATGAACTTTCAAGTAAAAATCCATTGTGGGTCAATATAACCCATCACCTTTCCTGTTTAGCTGTGGTTGAAGATGGTTTTGGAAAAAACTCACCTGCAGTTTAACTGATAAACAGTAGATGGGGATTATAAAGGGGCACATGACACATAATTACATTTTATATGAAAAGCCTGTTCATGTAAACGTTTAAGTAGGGCCTGATCTTACCTTGTACATAAAGGCCTCAGTCTTGCAACACAAAATATTAACAATTTAAAATAATTTTTAAAATTTTTTTTTAAAAAAACAAAAAAATAAAAACAATTAGCATTTATGTGTTGCCAGTGGTTGTAATGTATAATACAAGCAGGTAACTTGCAAGTGTCAGAAAGACTTGCATATCATTACCATCATTTTTTTTTTTTTTTTTTTTTTTTTTTTTTTGCTGCTGTAGGCTGTAACATTACCTGCTCTGTGTATTATACATCTATAAGTAAGGTTGACACGATGGGTATTTATTTAGAAGGTTTTTAGTTTCAGCACAGTTTTATCAATTCCATCTAATAATTTAAAGATTTAAAACGCACATACACACACTGAGTATATTTACTTTCAGCCTGTTTTTTTTTTTTTTTTTAAATGAAAAGCAAATCATTTTCATTCAGCTGCTGTTTTAAAAAGAGAAAAGCTTAACACACTTACATCACTGTATTCAAATAGCCTTTCTGTGCTTTTTTTCTTCTGTTTCTCAGGAGCTGACCACATCTCAGAGGAGTGGGGGCAATGTGCTGCAGATGATGTATGAGAAGCCAGAGCGGTGGGCTTACACCTTCCAGAGCTATGCCTGCATCAGTCGGGTGCGCTCCCAGATCAGATCGGCCAATGGGAAGCTCAGAGAAGCTGAAAATCCAGTGCAGTTCTTTGAGAGATCCATCTACAGTGACAGGTATCGATAACCACGCTACTTGTTGTCTAACTCTAATGTAAATGAATAAATACTTAAAGAACATTGTATGCTTGTCTGTTCATGGTTATGAAATTGCTTAATGGAGGGAAGTCCAAAATAAGTTTTAAACCAAGTCATTCATGCATTTAGCAGACCAGCAGACTCATCTAACTCCTTTGCGTGTGAATGTCACGTTGCAGATACATCTTCGCAGCCAATCTATATGAGAGTGAATGCATGAATGAGACTGAATGGTCCATCTATCAGGACTGGCATGGCTGGCTGCATAACCAGTTTGGCAAGCACATTGAGCTGGACGGCATCATCTACCTCAGAGCTTCGCCAGAGGTATTCTGCCTGGTTTACCATCATCCAGTTGCATGTAAATGGGAGGAATTTGTGATGGGGAATTTGATATTTCTATATTTAAACTCAAAACACCATTTCCTTTATTTGTTGTATGAGTGTAGAGATGTTTGGAGAGATTACACCTGAGAGGCAGACAGGAAGAGCAAGACATTCCTCTGGAGTACCTGGAGAAGCTCCACTTTAAACATGAGAGCTGGCTGCAGCACAAGACCATGAAGTGAGGAAACACACACACACACACACACTTTTGTTGTTTGCCCTGCAACATTAAAGCGTCTTTGTCCTGGATATGGATTTTCTTCATTCAGAACTTTTTCTATAAAGTCAAATGCCTTCAGTTTAGAAGGGAAATGTTGAAATGTGCCATTTCCTGGAAAGAAAAGGATTAACATCTGTGTCTCTGCCTACAGCATGGAGTTCGAGTATCTCAGTGAGGTTCCTGTCCTGACGATAGATGTTAATGATGAATTTAAAGGAAACAAAGTCAAGGGTGCCAACATGATTGAGAAGGTGAGAACCTGCCTTTGTGCTGTTGGTAATAATGAAGAGATAGGAAGGGACAGGAATGCACTAGAGCCAAGAAATACTTCTTGATTTCACAAGTCTTTGTGCCAATTTTCTGATGTAGAGATTTTGTCAATATATTTATTTATCCCATTTAAAAAAAAAAAAAAAAAAAAAAAAGTTAACCTACGTTCCCTATCAGTGTGTTTAAACATAAAAACTATGATGGCCACTACAGCATAAAGCTAAGACCCCCACCATGTCAAAACAACATCATTATGTGTAAAAGAAGTCACATAACTACTATACTACTATATGTACTGTATGCATGTAGCATACAGTACATATAGTAGTGATATAAATGCACAATGGCGTCAAGAAGTCATTGGAGAGCATGATCATTTGGCGGGGCAGCCACTGTGATTATCAGAATAAACCACAGATTAAAAAGAAAAGAGTCTGCAGTTTATCATGTGTTTTCAGATAGTTTAGGCCATTGGCTTTCAGTAGTTTTTAATCACAGTTAAAGTTATATAGTTTGTTCAGTGTGTGTGTGTGTGTGTGTGTGTGTGTGTGTGTGTGTGTAAATATTTATAATAGAATAAAGTTTGGGAAAGAAAATCAAGTACAAAACTGCTTGCAGAGTTTCAAACTTTTTCTTTTTTCTTTCTTTTTTTTTTTTTTTTTTAAACATTCAAAGTACTTTTAAGGGTTGCAAAATTTAATCAGACTTGCAAAACTTAATTTCAAGTATTTAAACACTGACTTTTAAGGTTTCAAAATGTTTCTTTCAGTTTCATTTCATGGCAGGAAATTAAACTGAGTGTCTTATGTAATAATACTTCCACAAATATTTATCATGTTTTCAATCTTTTTAGAGAAACCTTTCAAACGACTCTATGCTGATTTTGTTTTAGAAACTATCAGAAACTGATTGGATTGACATGTAACTCAGAAAAAAAACATTCACACACCAAACACTGTAAAAAGTGCTTACTGAGCAGTTTCCATGTTGATAGTAAACACCAGCACTTATTAAGGTTTCGCTTCAACTCTTCTATAAGCAATGAAATAACAGTTTTGAGTTGCTATCGTTGCACTCGCTGGTAAAGCTGATGAGTTGTTTGCTGTTTTTCCAGGTGAAGGAGTTCCTCAGCACGTTATAAGCAGTTGATGGGGAAACGTGGACAAAAATGGAGTTGTTTTTGTTTTGGTTTTTTTTGGGGTTTTTTTAAACAATGAATTTCCACAATGCTGACCACATTCTTTAGTTTTTAAAATGTGTAGCAGATTTTGTTATGGTGTATATTTATCAACGCTGACATGTGCAAATGAGAATGTAATTATTGTCCATTTGTATTAAAGACAGTAAACTTGAAATACAATAAATCATTTTACCGGTGTAATCTGTTTTGTTTTTTTTCCTGTAAGAATTTATCAGTCTTTGTGCAAATGTTAAGACTTTCTCTTCCAGTAGGTGTCGCCAGTTTCTGTTCCAACCACTCAGCTATTTTTGACTTCCCAGCTTGCCTTTACTTAGTAGTGCCAATAGGATTTGGGTAAAGCTACCTGAAATAGCTGCTTCAATTTTCACATTTAGTGCCTTTAAAAGGAGGTCAAGGTGAAAATTTCCAGACCATTTGGTCGAAATTTATTTGTAGAACGGGGTGTATATAGTTTATAATCACTTTACTGCGACATAAGTTACATGTTAAGTGTTTTTATTACATATTTCAAGTGAAAATGATTAGATTGTGATCCTGTAAGCAGATCTAAGGATGAAACTATTTCCTCAGACAAAGTTAATCATAAAGCCCTTTTTATGTCTGTAGTTAAGACTTTTTATTTTTCTTAGTAACAATAGATTCATCTGTAAAGTTGAAACCTTCGGTGCGCAACCCAGAAGTAACATTGTGACCTCCGCCCCCCTCGTGGCGTCACGCAGGAGGAGGGATGGGACTTAAAATATGGAAAACTACACGCAGCGCGCGGAGAGTGTCCACGCGCTTCCAACGAGCCACTGTCTCCAAGATGTTGCCACGCCACGAGCAGAACGAGTCCGACTAGATATGAGGAGTGTGTGTTATATGTTAAACTTGGTTTGTAGAGTGGAAGAAATCATCCCAGCGAGATAGCCGCGGCTCTTCGGCCACATTTCTTTCACTTTTCAGTCGCTTTGGAAGCAAAGAGGTGAAGATTTCCAAACGCAGCTTGCAAAGGAGCCAGAACCAAAAGAAACTGCTTGCGGACCTTCATATTGATCTGGTTGGAAGAAGGTTGTCACCATGAGTTCCGACAAGAGCAAGTAAGTTCATGATCGCTCCTTTTCTCTAATAAAACGCAACTCTGTGTGTTGGAGGCTTTTTTTTCCTCGGCGCCTGGAATCGAATGGTGTGCGCAGCTTCCCTGACAGGTAGAGGTGTAAACTAAGCATTAACCAGACTATATTGATTTCCACGCGTTTAAAATATGAGGAATTTTTCTCTGTGCGTATAAATTCTGTCATTGGTTTGGTTTACAGGGCCACGGTGGCACAAATAATATATTTTGACTTTTTATTTGACTGCAGATCACGTTGGAAATGCGTTTTATGAATGTTAAACGACTCCCTCAGGTGCGTAAGCCACAGTTCTGGCTATGAATGGACGGTAATCTATTTTCCAATAACCTGTCACTATCAATTAGTGAGAGGGAATTTGAGCGCATGCTCCGTGGCGCATATATCATCTGCAGCGCATCCTTATGAAGCCGTGTGTAAACTCCACAGGTCACGTGTTCTATAAGCTGAAACCCCAAAAATATATGTCGCGGTTCAACCTCTGCGCGCTTATTGTGCAATGGTTTCCAGGGCACGTCATGGTTTCAGTCCAGTGTGGAAATTCACTTAGTCGGAATTGACTTTCCTTGTAAGCACATTGGAGTTCATCACTGTCTTGGCATTTCTCATTTTGCAGGATTAAGATAAGGCTATATATATAAGGTGAGGCTCAGTCCTCCTTGAAAGTGAGTGAAACAAGGGGTGGACATGGGTGGATTCTCCTGTCTACACTACCTTAACTTGGCAGGAAAAACGATTTAAAAAAAACCAATTTAATTCCTCCTTCTTTGTCTTTTGGGTAGATTGAGAGGTTTGTTTTGAAACAAGGAAATGAGTTCCTAATTTCCTTTTGATAATTCTTCCTCTGGGTGCGAAGTAGAAAATGAGAAGGTCTGAGTTATGTTATGGGAAATTGGATATCTTTCCATTTCCTTGTCAGGTCATCTTGGAGGAAATTCTAAGCGAACTTGACAAGATGTCACTTGTTGCATAAAAGTTCTTCAATGATTATTTTTTTTGTTCCACAAACTCAATGTGGGGTTTTTATTTGGCAGTTCTGATTACAATTTATTTATTGTGTTCCATTTATCATTAATGTAATTTATATTTATATTATATATTTTTATATTATAAACATATATTTATATTTAAATATGTATTTTATATTTATTTTCTATTTATGATTTATAGTTTACATTTATCATTATTAATATAATCCAAAAAGCACACCAAAAACTTGTCCTATTCCCAGAAGCTCTTTGCACATAAAAAGTGCAGAGAAATTCACACTTTTTAAAAAAAATTTTTATCAATAAAAACTCATTTCAGCTCAAACTCATCAGCTGCTCAGGATTATACAAAGTGTTTTACAGCTTCCTTCTGAATATTGACACCCATAAGATAAATGTGACCTCTTCAAGGCTCGTAATTCATCACTGTGCTGGTCGTTGCACTTGTTGCCCTCATGGTAAACCCAACTGGCTGCTGAGAATGGGTGCGTCACTCTGTAAAGAGATGGGGATGATCCCTGATCCCAAGCAGCTGATCCTGGCTCCTCACGCGCTGACAGGTTTATCCAGCCTCATGAGGTTACCAGCATTGAAGGAAAGGTGGAAGTTTTGCATTGTGAGATAAAGAGGGGAAAAAAAAGATTTAGGCACAAGCTGTCATAACAGGAAAAAAATCATGCAATGACGTAGTTAAGGAGACATACTGTAAGATCTTATCCTTCACACATGCATGTGTACAAGATATGCATTTTTGTATTGTTTTGCTTTCAGCAGAATGATTTTTAACTCAAGTGAGTAATGTCGGCTTTGCTGAGTAATGAATAGCTCATTTTAAAGTTTCCTTTTATTCCCATATCCCACTTTATATAGCAGTCAGACCCTTTCTAGGAGAACCCCATCCAGAATGAAAATGCTGGATTATTGTGCAACCCTGTGCCATCTTTTTTTTTTTTTTTTTTTTCCCTTGTAATTCACATTTTATTGAATTTTCATATTTTAATCAAACATTTAGAACAATAACAATTATAATGAATAAAAAAATACTAATAAGAAAAATAAATAACTAAAATAAAAAAAAAGGCAGGTCTTTCAGGAGGCAGAGTCTATCATAAATGATCTAAAACAAAATTGAGAGGGTGCAACAATCTGGCTTGGATGATGGGTGTTCAGCAACCCTGTGCCATCTTTTAGCTCAAGAGGAAGAGCAATCCTCTGCCAACCTGAAAGCTGTTGGTTCGGGCAAGCTGACTACATGCCGAAGTGTCCTTGGGCAAGATGCTGAACCCCACGTTGCCTCCAGATGTGTCGAGTTGGTCATATTTCCAGCACATTCTGTTCCAGAGAAACAGAAGATAGATCAAGCAGAACATAACATAGAATGAAATCAGCAGCTGAATGACCCATTCTATTTGGTACAGTGTGGGAACTTGATGTCTTTTTTTTGTAAGCAACAATGATCAAGAACAGGAGGGTACAGAAGCTGATAACTGCATTACTACTGCCTACGCACTTGGCAACAATTTCAGCATCTTCTCATCGCTTATTTGATCAAGTAGCAGCAATAAGTCTGCTATCAGCATTGTACTGCTGTCATTCTCGGGGCCAGATATCATATCCACTGGGAAAATTCAAATTAAAGCGCATTGCAATTGGAGGAAAAAAGTTATATCCTTCCTGACTTTGTTTATTTAGCAGTTTTGTGCACTGACCCCCACCCCCCTCCTTATTTTATAAACTGCGTTATCCACAGCTGAGGAGTACTCAGTCACAAATCACTCGTGTTTATTTACATTCCTGATACGCATCATAAATCAAATATTTTTCTTTATATTTGCTGCATGTCGATGTAGTTTTGGGGACAGTTTGGGGGAATTCATTGAGAATTAGCTGCTTTGCAACACCTTTTGTTCAGTGGATTAGAGCACACTTTGCTGGACTGGTGGGGAGCCACATTCCTTGCAACCTTAGAGGGACCCTTTAGGCAACAAGATCAACTAAAGTAGGACATAAAGCCCAGAATGAGATACCTTTTAACCTTGACCGAAATCTGTGATGTAGTCTGCTTGACCAAGAATTCATGTACATGTACTCACTGTGTACAAGTACAGCATTTAGTTGGGGAAATGTGTTTTTTCATATGCATTCAAATGTGCAGGATTGTTGAAATATGAGAGCAAAATGAGGAATACTTTTAGCTGACTGCTTAATGGTTGAAGATTTAGCAGTCATTCTTAGCTAAAAGAAAAGTCACACTCCTTTTGCGTGTGTTGTACCTCAAGGTGCTGAATTTTATGATGAAGAGAACAATTCTGTGTAACTGGTCAGCTTATTGTTACATTAACTTGCCATAATTGGGACAGTTCTTAGAGAACTGAAAGCGATTGCGTAGCTGTGCTTATCAGGGCCACATTGTTAGATTGTCAAGCTTGCATGGTTGATTCATGAAGTCTTGTTAGAGTGCACAATGCACATCATGTACAGGAAATATTTCGAACAATTTATCTCATTACAGGCGAGCAGGAACTTCTAAAAGTAGATAGCAACCAGCTTTGTTTTCATGCAAAGGATATGGCTAATATTAGCATGTTAGTGAACCTACTGGCACTTAACTGGATATTTTGTCAGTTCGACATTTTCTTCTGTAAAATAAGTTTTTTTTTGGATAAATACTGAAAGTATCATACCAGAGTTGGCCTTGCTCTAGTTTTATATAATACATAGAGGTCAATGAGCCAACAGGAAGTTTTTGTTTTAGCTCTGTTTGTTTCAATCAGTTGAGAATTTTTGCATTAAATTCATCATTGTGTCTTTATTACAAGCCAGGTTTTGCATATGAGAGGACAATGCTGCCTGATACTGATTAGGCAGCTTGCTAATGTCAAGTATCCAATGCCTGAATGTTTATGAATGAAATGACCAAACCTTAAATAAAGCCAAATTCATACAGTGTATGATCGTCTCTCAAAGATCTGATTATATGACAACAGGGAGTTATGTTATGAAATGAAATGATAAAAAAATGAAAATGAAAAATACTTTATTAATCCCCAAAGGGAAATTCAGTATTGTAGTATTGTAGTTGTAAACTGTTACATGTATATTTTTTTCTTTTTTTTTAAAGTGATTTCTTCTTTGTCTCCTTCCCTTTTCTTTTTTTTTTTTTTTTTTGCTGTGGAGAATGGAGGATGAAGCTGTCTTGGACAGAGGAGCAGCTTTTGTCAAGCATGTCTGTGATGAAGAAGAAGTAGAAGGTAAGATTTTCTGATGATCCGTTGTCTGGTGTGTCATCTTCCTTATCTGCACAGAAATGCTCAAACGAGATAAATAATATCCAGCAAATATTTCTGTGCAAGAAGTTTTATCAGATCCTGTCCACTGCTGGATGTCGGCTAAAGCCACACAAGAATCTATCTGGAAACACCCACATGAATTTACTGGGACGCTCACATATTTCTCAAACCACCACTTTAGACTTCACACAATGAGAACCACATCACTGTCCTGGGCTTTATGTTTAGCTGTTTACACACAGAAAACCTTTTGCTTTTTGCATGGAAGTCTGATGATAGTTTGTGCTCTTTTTTTTTGACAAGGTTAAGCACAGTTAACTTTCATACACCGCTTGAGGTATCAGCAAAATCCAAAAGCACCGCATGCAGAGGTGTGTAAAGTAGAAGTAGAAGTAAACATAAGGTAGAAGTCCTGCCATGTTTTTGGATCTACCTGTGCATTTTGAACAGGTGTTTTCTACCTTGCAGGGGAGCTGAGCTAATTAAATTTACCTGGTTTAGTGACTGGTTGGAAAGCACTGCTAGACAGGACTTTTATTTTCTACTTCTACTTTCCACACTTCTGATGCAATTGATTCAGCATCAACTTGGTAAGTTAGTCTCAGTGTTTGCGAAAGTTTTCTCTCACTGCCGTGTCCCTAATCACTTCCTGTAGACGAATGCATGACCAGCTCTGCAGGAAGTCGTTGGCATTACAGTAAAGTGTCGTGTTGTTCCTGAGAAAAAGATAACCGAGAGAAGGTGCACGGAAGTTGTCTCAAGAGAAACAAACATTTCATACAACATTAAATCCACATGGTCTGTGTTGTTTTTCTTCTTCCATGTGAAGACATAGATTACTTCCTGATCTGCATTCCTGATATTATGTTGGGTTGTCACAGGCCACCACACTGTGTACATTGGTGTGCACGTTCCTAAGAGCTACCATCGGAGGAGACGCCACCGACGCAAGTCGAACCACAAAGAAAGGCGGGAACGGGCCGAACAAGCAACAGAAGCATTGAAGTACGATGGAGAGAATGTCGACTTCCTCAAACCTTTAAGTGAGTAATCCTAAAAAAGATTGCATTGTGAAGAATATGATTCATAGTCTGGTGATATTTCATGTCGTTTATTGGATAAATTCCAGCAGCATTCTATAAATCACATCCTACAGGATATAAGTGCTGTTAGAAACAGGGAGGTGGCAGCCAACAAAGCAAGGAGAGGGAAAAAACAAACAAACAGAAATCTCCACTCAACACAAGTATTGGAGCATGGGAATGGGAATGGGAAAATGCTACAAACTAATCTGAAAATGACACTGGATCAGCCTTAAGTGTGTAAAGTTAACACAAAGAGGGGTATAATCTGTCACCTTGGTGATTAGCACTGTGCTCTTCGGGATTTGTGAGAATGGATTCTTTGGGGCTGACGACGAGGTAGATGAGAAAAAAGAAGTTTTTCTCTCAAATGCAGGAATGCACTTGCAAAAAAAAAAAAAAAAAAAAAGCCTGTGGATAAGATAGATAAGCATGTACTAAGAGGAGATTGAGAGGAGGAAAATGTAAGGTTACAATGTGTGAAGTACTCTTTCAGAATGTGTTCCCTTGGACCTACTTGTAGATGTCAGTGGAGTTGTGGCTAGAGATCTAAACACACAGATATCTTATCGTGCATGTTTGCACAAGAAAGTTGCATTGCCATTTCCTAAACTTCAAGATATTTTTAAACTGTAGATCAATTTTAACCTTAATGACATTTCTAATGTGATAATGCAAAAAAATCCATTTGTGTACAAACAATGAGCTCTATACTGTAGCTTTATAGAGAGCTCATGTTGTATTGTTGTTCCAAAGCTCTAGGTTGAGTCTAAGTCTTGTATCACACATGCAAGACATGGAACTGTCTTTTGCAGTGGAGGAGCTTAGCTTAAAAAATAGTTCAGTAAAAAACAGTGGAATAATGAGATGGTCTTATTGCTGATAGAGGTAACTATTAAGATATCATAACAAGCTTGAGATGAGAATCAAGCAAAAGGATTTGCCTGCTGACTCTTCAGGAGATGTGAGAATAACGCTGCCTACCTGAATACATCTCAGATCACGGTAAACAGGCAATTTAAAAATTCTTGAAGTAAGGCTGAATGATCTTTGTATGGAAAGTTCAAACATGTTGAGGCATGGATCTTTCTGACGTTGTACTTAAGAAAAGATACACTACTCACAAAAAGTTAGGGATATTTGGCTTTCAGGTGAAATTTATGGAAAATGCAATATGTTCATGCTACAGTGATATAATATCATAAAAGTAAGACATTTAAGTAGAAGGATGCACTACTGATTTCCTCCTCTCAAAAAATTCATTCAACACAAAAGGTAACAACAATAGTAGTTACACCACAACAAAAAATTTGAACGTCTCAATATCTCGTCATGTGCCCTTGATCATCAATTACAGCTTGACAACGACGTCTCATGGTGTTCACAAGGCAACTTATTGCCTGCTGAGGCATGGCATCCCACTCTTCTTGAAGGGCAGCCCTCAGGTCATTGAGGTTCTGGGGTGCAGGGTTTCGAGCCTCTACACGACGGCTCAGCTGATCCCACAGGTTTTCAATGGGATTCAGGTCTGGAGAGAGTGCAGGCCATTCCATTTGAGGTACACCAGTCTCCAATAGCCGTTCCCTGATGATGCGGCCTCGATGAGCAGGAGCATTGTCGTCCATGAAGATGAAATTAGGCCTGTGCTGTTCATGTAGGGGCACAATCACTGGATTAATGATGTTATTCAGGTAGTATGGGCTTGTCACTGTACCATTCACAAAGTGTAGGGCAGTTCTGTACCAAGTGGACACCCCTGCCCACACTGTAACACCGCCACCACCAAAAGCTCGCCTGGTGACAACAGTGGCTGATGCATAGTGCTCTCCCTGACGTCTCCAACATCGTTGCCGGCCATCATTTCTGCTCAGTGTGAATCGACTTTCATCAGAGAACAGCACTGAGGCCCACTGGTTCCTCGTCCAGCGTAAATGCTAATCCAAATCCAATTCATCACAACAAAGCTGTGATGAATTACAAAAGCACAAGTGGTGAACTGAAAGTCTTTTTCTCTCTCTTGTGCTTCCTTGGGGAAAACCCTCAGGGACATCAGGTCTTTGTCTTCAGAGAGGAAGCGATGAGTTGTTACCGTAAGCACAGCAACTAACAGGCTGTCTGACTAACTTGCACTACAAGTCTTGCTATGTTAAAGTTAAAATAAAAATAATCATATTCTCAGTCACTCCTCCTATTTATGTTAATGACAATAAAAACTGCGGTCCACCACATCCTGTTGAAAGTTGCTTGTCAGCTCCTTTCATTGTGATATTCCACGATGTTGGAATGTTGGTCGAAGGGAAAGTGATCATTTGGATGCATGGTGGTACAAAGGCATGTTGTTTCTGGCACGGAAGTAACTCTCAGTCACCTTCTTGTAGCAGGTATGTCTAATTTAGAAACATCCCATGTGTGGCTGTATTTACCCTCCGGCTTGCGTGTTTGCCTGAGAGAATTAACTAAGATAAATGTGTCAACTGGAAATCGGAAAGTCAGGAGTTTACATGGAGAAATGAGACCAAACGCTGCGGGCGTGTAATATCATGCATCAAAACAGAGCGCCTGGAGGAATTTACAGCTGCTCTGTCACCTAACTGTCTTCGGTGTGTGTAGCAGCTGTTGCAACCTTTTGCTGTGACACAATTGCTTCAGATAAGTATGTGAAAGAAGACCTACTCTTTATGGATGTTTTTTGTTTCAGATGGACAAAGAAAAGTAGAAAATAAGCTTTGATTCTTTACTCTCTGAAATAGTGAATCTTTTTCTGACTTTCTCAATCATGCTGACATCGTGTCAAGCTGTCGTTTTAGCCTGGGCGTTGTATACATGCTCTTGAGTAATCCTCTCTCTTCTGACGCGATAATCCTCTGTTGCTCCTCGTGCCTGGGTGTAAACCAGCGTGTGTGCTTAGTCATCCACAGGAGCCTTGATATGATAATTGGTTTGCTCCCATTAATCTCTCTCTCTCTCTCTCTCTGTCGATGTCATAAACCCTTTTAATAACTTTAAAAGTCTTTCAGAGTTTAATGTGTAATTGAAAAGTAATTGGAGTGATTATTTGTTTGATTGAAATAAAATATTCAAAGCTATTTATTGCTCAATAGGGCGATCGCATCTGATGGACCTGCCATCTTCTAGTTGGTCTCAGGCTTTACAGATATTTGTTGTGTCATGAGTAACTTTCAGATCTTTGTCATTTTAAACTGACTGCCCTGATGTGCCCCGTTGCTTTGTGTGTGTATGATTCAAACACGCCATCGTTTATCCAAAAGCCAACAGCGTTGCTCAGTCTTCATCCGTTAAATCAGTCTTGGACAGTGAACCAGTGGGTGATGGGATAACCAAGTGAAAACAAACCAAATAGAGATTAAAACTGAGCATAAAGTGCCGTCCCAGCACACGAATGCACACTCGAGCGGACACAGACTCACATTTTCTCATCACGCCGTATCGCTTTAGGAAATCTGAAGTGTAAACAGTCTTGTAAGGTTGAATGAGAGGGCAGACCCTTGAGTATGGTGAGCCCATGCTAGAATAAACATTTTTTTCTGCTTTGGAGAAGTAAACTACTTATGTGACCCCATGGAAATATTTGTATGTAGGTTTTGGCCATGTTGCCTTTTCCTGACATGCATTGTTTGACAGATGCATTTGCAGGGCTTAACCTGCCATGGCAGACCCTTGAGCCTGCCATGGCAGACCCTTGAGCCTGCCATGGCAGACCCTTGAGCCTGCCATGGCAGACCCTTGAGCCTGCCATGGCAGACTTATGTTTAACGTGATGGTCATTGAATGTCTCATGCCGATATGTATAATGGAGTTGTTCTCTTCAAACCTGTCTAACCATAACAAAGCCCCAGCTTTCCTTTTAAATACCACCAGTGCTGGAACACGAGATGCAAATCATATTAGTTACGCCTTAGAGTGTCAATATTTCTTGTCTGGTGCATGTTAGCATATCAAGAAAAGGACACCAGAGATGTTCAGACTATCATGTGTGTCCACTTTGGTGGGTGTGTGCTGCACAATGATGCCCGCATACAAAGCTGTCTCTATGGCGCTAATCTTGACCTTCACTTAGCTTAAAATTAGATTTGCTCGCAGCAGTAGAACAGCTCCAACTGTACTAGTTTAAAAACAACCAGCCTAAATTAAGCATCGGTGCATTTCTGTTTCAGGATTAAAAGGTTTTATACAAACTGTTACGCTCTGAATGTGTCAATCTGCAGTCTCCTGAATTAGACTGTATAGAGAGAAATCTTCATAAATAACCTGTTGTACTTCTGCACTTAACAGAGTTGCACAACTTTGCCAGAAGTCTTGACCAAAATAATTATTTCCTCTTAAACTGGACAAACTATTAAGTTATAAAACACAAAAGCTTTTGACTTTATCTGGGTCTAATAGGGAAAAGGGAAGTGCAAGCTGGAGTTAAAGATTTAGTGTAAGCCAATGTTCTCTGACAGATTCGCTGACTCAGATCTCGGCTGTCGTTCTCATAAGGAATGATGGAAGGAAGAGTAAACGCTGTTCCTTTTTAGGGTGATTATTTAGTATTTTTCATTTTTACCTTTTTGTAGTTCAACTTTTAAAACCAACTGGGAGACTTGGAGACCAAATGGTGCCAAACTGGGCCAAATGGACCATTTTGAAGTAGTTTGAATAGTCTGTACTGAAACCTTTCTAATTTTGCTTTACTTTACTTTATCAGTTAGTTCATAGAGGAGCAGTTCAAAACTTATTTATAGATGGAAAAAAATATTACAAGGTATATTCAAGTGTAAAATAAATGTACATATTTTGAAATGTTTTTTTTACACATCTGGATTAAGAAAAAAAACAACTTGATTCTCTTCTAAAATTTTTCTACACATGATTTTAGTGTATTTGAGCTAAATTATACAGAAATTCTGCAATGTTAATAAGTTATTTAAACATAAAAAAAAAAATCAATGGATGTTTTACTCTTCTTTGGAGAAAAGTACCAACAGCTTACACAAGTTCTTGCTCACTTTTTTCATGCAAAACCCTTTCAGTGACATGATGCACGTACCGCCTGTTTCAACCCTCCCACCCGCAACATTTGAGTAGGATTGAAATCTGGCCTTTGACTTGGCCACTCTGTAACCCTTCATTTCTTCATTTTAAGACATTCCTCGTTGGATTTTCAAGTGTTCTTAGGATTATTGTCCTGTTAGAAGGTTCACCTTTAGTTCAACTTTCAGTTAGATCATGTCAGTATCTTTGAGTAGCTTTAAGCAGTACGATGGAAACGGTTTTGCAGTCAACACGACACTTTTTGCCCGCTAAAGCAAAACTTTATCACCACGGTGCTTCACAGAGAATAAAAACTTATTTTGTTTTGACCAAATAAACTGAAACAATTGTCTTTAAATCATTCTTTCAGATGATATCATTTCATAAGCTCTCTGCAGATGTTTGTGCACAGCAAAAACCTTCTCCTCACAAATCTCTCATCTAGGTCAGATTTGTGCAATCTCAAGTTCCACATGTGTGTACTTTGACAGTAATTGCCTGTAATGAAGTTTTGGCAGTTCTCTAAGATGTGCTGGTACAGCCAGTCCTGGATAAAGTGATAATAGTTTAAATCTGTGCCACTCATGGCGAAATTATTGATTTAATGTTTTTTTTTTTTTTTTTTTTAAATCCTTTAAATCCTTTTGCCAGACTTCTAGGCATTCAGAAATAATGTTGTTTTGCGTTGATGTTGAAACACACTGCGGCCCTGCATGTTTGAGGTTTAAAGGAAAGAGGTTCAACATGTCAGTTCATGTTTCTGCTGGCATCAAACCCAGAATCCCAAATACGAGGAGCTTGCTCTATGTGTCTTCTCTGCTTTGTATTCATATAAACACTGAAATGACTACACAATGTTTCCTTATTTTTAATGTATTGATGTTCATTGCTGGTTCTGTATCAATGCTTGCATGAAGCACATACTTTGGGTTGATGTCCACCTTTCTCCAGCTTTCATGCAGTGATTTGATTGAGTGACACATGATCTAGAAGTCAGTTTTCCTGAACATTTAGATGTATTTAAAGCAGCACTTATGACTATAACCCATTCAGGATTGTCTGAGGGAAAATGCATGTGAACCCTTTGCAGAGGAGATGAAGGTTTTAACAATATGCCATTATTTTTTTGTGTGCGAAATTTGTAGAAAAGTGCTGAATTGATTAGTTTGTACCCAAATTTGTCTCCTGTAGTTTCTCCAGCCGAGAGGATTCGGTTTATCTTGGGAGAGGAAGACGATGGCCCACCGCCTCCTCAGCTCTTCACCGAGCTGGACGAGCTTTTGTCCGTGGATGGGCAGGAGATGGAGTGGAAAGAGACGGCCAGGTGAGTCACTAAGCTGAATGTCTCATCAGTCATGCCTTCTGTCAGCTTCACACCAGGAGTCGTAGTCCGTGCCGTCAGAGGTTGTCTGCTTCACAGTCATGAAACTGGAACACAATCACCTCATGCTTTTGTATTTGTACTCCAGCTAACACCCAGTACACCCTTATCTGATTGAAATTTGTACGACCTACCCCGTGCGACCAGGAAAAAGGCAGAAACTTCCACATGATCAGAACAGGACCAATTGTTACCATTTACATTGGCGTGCACAAACTTTTAGCATCAACATGTGGAACCATTAATCAGTTTAATGGTTCTGCCTGTTGATGTGTGTGTATGTGTTTTCTGTGTATTTTCACACAGAAATAAGTAGTATGTAATGACGTGTCTTAAACACATTTGTTTTGCTATTCCTGGAGTAGCATTCATGCAGATAATGAAAAACCTTCAAGTTTCTAGAAAGCTGCTTTTTTTTTCAATGATAGTTCTTCTAATTCTTCATCCTCCTTTGGGAAGTTGAGGTTGGATGAGGTCGAGGGTAAATGAACCCCACTAAAGTCCACAGTGTCTCCTCTACCACCAAGACGGCTGATCACAGGCGTGTGGACTACAGCCAGAGGGGAAACTCTATCTCCTGAGGAAACTCCATCCTCAGGCCTCAGGAGAATGGCTCTTTTGTAGTAGTGACATGTGAGGCATTGTTATTAAAAAGAATCCTTGTCCCAGAGTCTTACTTTCAGGTCAAAGCTTATCCCCGTTGGCAACAAAAGCCCCGTTTCTACGACTGATCCATGTGTGGTCTTGAAATTTCCGGAAGACTTGACGCCATTCCGGTGCCACTTGACTGCTTTTTCTAGTAATTTTTAGTTTTTCTTTCTAAGCTGTCATGCATTCCATATTCTTACTGGTGAGGTGTGACTAAAACAACTCTGGGTTATTTTGTAAAGTCAAGAGGAATGAGCCTGCAACTTTTTGTTTGTTCCAAATCACAAGGAGAAAACATTCACTGTGATTACTTTATTTTCTACATTATAAAAACTAAATGGTATATTGCCATGAGTCACAGACAGCAGAATAACACCTTCCTCCTGCATCTGTGCAGATGGATCAAGTTTGAGGAAAAGGTGGAGAAGGGCGGTGAGCGTTGGAGTAAGCCTCATGTCGCCACGCTGTCCTTGCACAGCTTGATGGAGCTTAAAACATGCATTGAAAAGGGGACAGTCATGTTCGACCTGGAGGCCTCCACTCTGCAACAAGTTGTTGGTAAGTGGGCTTGACTGGAGCCAGAACTTGAGCACACAAACTCTAAACGGTTTTTTAACCCAAACGCGACTGTCTTGATCTTTCATGTCTACCCTCTCACAGAAATGATCACTGACAGCCAGATCGAGACTGGTCAGCTGAAACCGGACCTGAGGGAGAAGGTCATGTACACGCTTCTGCGGAAGCATCGCCACCAGACCAAGAAGTCCAACTTGCGATCTCTTGCAGATATCGGCAAGAGTGTCTCCAGTGCTAGTAGGCTGTTTTCAAGCCAGGAGAATGGTAATTTAATCCAAAACACTTTTCACTCTCTTCTGACCTTGTACAACTTCTGTCCTCGCTGACACTGTTATTCCAGCCTTGTATTTACTTCTCTTCCTTCTTTTCCTTTCCAATTTCCATTCCCTTCCAACCTCCTTTTATTCCTCCTTCTTTTCCACTTGGGGTCTTTGCTCTCACTTCCTACGTCTGGGTTGTAGCAGCACGCCAACCCCTCGAGCACCCTGTGCCTTTTTCAACTCTACAAGACGCTGCGGAATCATGTGAGGTCATGAGGAGCTCCAGCATGGGACACCTCTGTGAGTGAGGTCATAGCCCTCCAGCTGAAAGCCGCATTGTTGCCACATAGCCCCCCCTTGTAGAAAAAAAAGAAAAGAAAAAGAAAAAACTAGCTTGCACGAATAGGAATACAAGCAATACACTGCAAAAAATGAAATCTAAGTAAGATTAAAAATCTTAAATTGACACATATGCTTATTTTTTTAAAGGTAAGATAATTCTTAGTTTTTATGCCAGAGAATTCCTCTTCTTTAAGAGTATTTTTACTTGTTTTGGGTAGTCTTAACAAGTCAAATTTTCTTGTTCTGTTGGCAGATAATTTATCTTATTTTAAGCAACATTTACCACGTTTTTTGTATATTTTTTCCTTGTTTTTTAAGGCTGAGTTTTTGCAGTGTAATGTTGAACTAACATTGTGATAAAAGACTGGTTTTAGATTTATTCAGCGCTACAAACCGAAGCAGATGTGGAAACACTCTTCATGTGCTTAACTAAATATTTATTTGGCAGGAAAATGCTGAATTAGTTTAGACTTGGCGCTCTAGCATGGCCAATAAGAGTAGATGAGTAAATGGACTGCATCAAACTCAGTTCCAAGGTTTACACTTCCATTCATTTGCCGGTAGTTGCCTAAGCATGTGTCTGCTCACACAGGAGACCTGACATGACCACAAATTCCAGCTCTCCTCTCTGGAGAGGGACTGAATGAACAACCAGCTGGCGTTAGTTCTAGAGTTTAAGCCTTGCCACATTTAGCGGATGTTTCTGACTCTCATCCTGTACTTTGCTCATGCTTTTCTATTCTTTAACCTAACCCCCCCCCTCCTCAGCCAATAATGGCTCATTTACTGCCTTGCTTGATCTCTGATCCTAACATCACCTCACCTTTCTGCAGGTAGCCCAACTACTGCTCACCGGAACCTCACCTCTAATAGCTTGAGTGACTTCTCTGACAAACCAGAGAAGGATCAGGTAATATGTTCACTTGTCTCGTCTTCATTTTTCTATGAAATGATAGAAAAAAAGCGACGTTTTTTTGTGATCTCCACCCACAAAGCAACAGCAGTACGTCCGTTGGGATGAGTACATGCTTGACCTCCGGTGCATATACGCACTTATGACAACAAAAGCTTTGTTGTGTGAGTTTCTGTTGTCTGTGCAGCTTCTCTCGCTGTCGAAGCTCAAGAGTGATTAAACAGCTTGTGAATTGTCGGCCTGGGAACTGATACGCTGCACACTGATAAGGAACATCACAGAAACAGTTAAACTGTAACAACTGTTAATTAAACATTAGATAAGTCAGAGTGATCTGGGGCCTCATTTATAAAACTGTATCGGAAAGATCAATACATGTTAGAAAAACAGGAAATGGGGCATGCAGAAGCTTACACTTCTTTTTGTTTATAAATAAAAATCAGCTGTATAGTTTGTGGATGTGAGGTAGCGCATTGCCCTAAGGTTGCATAAATAGTAGCTGAATGTCCCTGATAAACGTTCATTGAAGTTTTTTTTTTTCATGATGACTCAAGCAAGGAAAAAAGTAGCAGATTTTGTTCTGAATGAAAGATGGAGCTCGTAGGACCACGGTGGGCAAGACGTAGGCATCAGCAATGCCACAAAGCATTGCATCACTTCCAGATGCCAAGATACAACAGTAGCATTTTGTTTAAACACAAGGGGATAGGGATGTAGGTCAGGGACAACATGAGGCTGTGGTGGCGGCGGCACATTCTCCTTTAGTGCCATGAATGTAGCGTAGTGCCTCCGTTCAAAGGAGTTGGTGACCGTTGAACAGTCAATGTAAAAATGCTCTCAGGAAATGACTTGTTCAACAAAAAAATGGGACTTGATTTTCACCTGGCCCACATCAGAATGACAACCCTGATAACTTAAAGCTGGAGAGATTGTAAACCAGGATAGATAAGTCTTTGCCTTGTTTTTAGCCTAGTGTCTAATATATGCTATTAACCACAAGCTTCTATACTTCGTCTGCAACTTGTCCCAAATACGACTCCACTTCAGAACGGCTGAAAGAAATGATTTTAGACTTGCAAGACTTTTTCTGGATGATGCTGCCTGTCCATAGCTGTACACTTTTGCTAACGAATATCTCCTAAATGGTAATAGTAAAGTCAGACACAAATAGTCTGAAGCAACTATCAGCATCTGCTGTTAAAAGTCAAACTGAGTTCATTTGAACACATCAAGGTATCTTTTTGCCTCTGAATAATCACTATGAAGTTCCAGACACTACAGTAGCACAGCACCTGCTATCGCTATCTTGCACAACGCTGCAGGTGTGCAACGTACATTGCACAATCAAGGAGAGGGCTTGGCTGGGTAGTGATAAGCTGGGAAAAGGAGCCATTGTCACATGCAAGTTTGAAGAACAGGTTCGTTACTGCAGTAGTATGTAACAGCAACTTTTACATGAATTATCCTTACCAGAAGCCTTGCTGAAGTCTGCATCCCACACTGCTGTGTCTTTTAGTTGATTCGACCCTGGCCAATGAGGCAATACTATGTAATGCAACATGTATGCATTAAAATGAAAATGCTTTCAGGTTATAAAGGCAGATTCATTTTCATTTGGTGTCCTTATTGTGCACCTCCGGTACTCCGGACTGAATCAGTCATTAAACACAACCTAATAGGCAGAGGGATCCATTTAATGCAAACCGGGTGTTTTGGAACACGGATATATTGAAAACCAGCAGGATAGCAATCCTAGAGGACCGACTTTTAACACCCCTGCTTTATTTCAACATGAGTGCAGACATTAGCACCGTTTACTCTGGAGAAACTGGAAATTGCTGTAAAAGTCATTTTCCTTTTTTTCCCCTTTAGTTTACTAGTAACATTGTGACAAAACAATGATATTGTTTAACATATTTGACATAATAATACAGCTAAAGGTTGGCTTTGATATTGCCGACTTGTCTGTCAGTTCCTTCTGGAAGGTGCTATTTGCAAAAAAAACCAAACCTGTATTGTCAGCTCTTGCAGGTGGGCTGGCATGGCATGGTTCCTTCTGATTGGTCTTTGTAACGCTAGGCCTAAAGCATCACAGAGGTAGAACACAGCATGTCACAGTCGAGACTTGGTCATGAGCCATTCATCATAGTGAGCCAATGCTGGTCTCTCTAAAATCTGCTACCTTCAGAGACTCCCATGCAGCATGCCCTCCAGCAGTATCAGATGAGCGATCATGTGTCTTTAGGCATTGGATTGCATGCCTTTTAACTAACCATTAGTCAATTTTCTGAACTGCTACAGGCAGGGGAAATAACCTAGTTGCAGCCTTAATGACAAGCCTGATGTGACTGGATTTCATATAATATGTATGTATGTTTTGTTTTTTTTGTTTTTTTTACATTAACTGGATATTTTAGCTGTACAGGTTTAATAACACACATCTCTGTTTCTATATATTGTAAATCTTGATTTTTTTTTTTTTTGTACATATACCAGCTTTATAAATAAGTCCCCTGGCCTTTGACATTTTACAAATCAGCTGTTAATCATCTCCCAGAAAGGGAGTCTTTATCTCCTCGGGGGTTTGCATGACTCACCCACGATACTAAAACTAGCCTTTTGATAATGTGCCGCCAAAAAAAAAAAGAAAAAAGTTTGAGTTGTTTCCTAGATTCAGGACTTTTTTGTGTCCTGTGACATCTAACATTGGGATAAACTGGAGAAACTGGAGAGGATGGAGGTCGGGTCAACTCCCTGAGCTGTTAGAAGTTTATGTTGTGTGGTGGAATACATTGTCTGTCATTAGGGGTTGATGTTGCCATGATGTGGGTGTGTTTGGATTGCAACAATGTTTAAGAGAGTGTTATGCGTCAAAGTTTTGTCCAACTGAACACCAGGATCCAAGATTTCCAGCACAGCATTGCACCGTATCAGTGGTGTAAATATTGAGGCTTATCACTGTGTGGTCTTTGTGCTTATTCTTTTGCCAAGTCCAAAATGAGCACATTGTAGACTTTGGATACATACTGTAGTAAAGTTTGTTTATTAGATGGCACAAAATCAAGCTGCTCCTTATACATAATTCAAGGAAAGGGCGGGTACTACCTGTTCCTACTTGCTATAGAGACATCAAACACACCATGTCAGTCTCTGCCTTATTCTTTATATATTAATTTTTTCAGTCGCATTTATCTTTGATCATTAATACAAAAAGTAATTGTTTATGTGCAGTCAAATCTTCTTGTCTTTAAATAAGCATTTTCAGGAATGTTTACATTGCTGCCTGATATTTACATGCACTAATTCGATCTTTTCATTCCATTTCCGCCCTGCTCCACCTTGTCGAAATAGCTGAAGAACAAGTTCATGAAGAAATTGCCCCGCGATGCTGAGGCATCAAATGTGCTAGTCGGGGAGGTAGATTTCCTGGAAACACCCTTTGTGGCTTTTGTCCGTCTGCAGCAGGCTGTTATGCTGGGGGCCCTCACTGAAGTTCCCGTACCCACAAGGTATTCCTCTGTAAAAGAAAAGCTCACACAGCCTTTAAAAATGCACCTAAACCATCAAAATCTAATTTTTAAAAACATTTTCCATGTAGATTTCTCTTCGTCATGTTGGGCCCCAAAGGGAAAGTAAAGTCTTATCGTGAGATTGGAAGAGCCATTGCTACCCTGATGTCAGATGAGGTGAGTTGTTGTTGTGAAAGGGACAAAAAATGACTCTCGCTTCATTTTGCTCAAACCGATTGATCAGATTTCTTTTAAAGACATATATCATGAAAATGTTTCCATGATGGGAAAAGATCAAATTATTGTCTGGCTGTATAAATAATTCAACATGATTGTCTGATTGAAATCACATTACATCAAATTTCTCGATATCAGAGTAACGCGTTCAGTGCTGAATTTCTCCAGCATGTACAGTACATGTTTAACTGGAACAAAACCAGCCCAGGCGCTCTGAGCATCCTCTGCTGTTTTCTTACCAGGGTTTGACCTGGAAGCAACTAAAGAAGCCAGAAAAACAAAGAAAAACCTTGAGGGATAGGGTTCCTACAAAGAAAAGCATAAAACACGTAAAGGTTTAAGTTTGTAATGGGTCACCCAAAGAAAACTCAACACTAGCAAGCTGAATTTGAGAATATTGCCACCTTTTTTGTAAGTATGACTTACTTAGTCAATACAGGAATTCTCTCTCATGCTTCTACACCGTGACATCCACAGTTAATAAATTAATTTAATACCCTAGCGGAGCTTTTATATAACTTGCTTCTGCATCAAGATTTATATAATTGGCTTATTTGCATGTCCAAAGCTGATTTTATTATTTATAATACAAAGAAACATGTGTTAAAATGAGCGATCAACTGTACGGATTAAAAACATTTCCATTCACATGTAACGTCTCGTGTAATCTCTGATAGGATTAAGTCAGCTCTGTGTAGATGTTAAGCTTGGATAAGAAATATCTTCAGATTTATTCACAGTAGGGTGACTAGTTCAGTAAACAAGTCAATTTAGATCAAAGATTCAAGTATTTAAGGCACTTTAAGGTAGGGGGGTATGGTGGGGTGGTGAAGTTCTTTGTTTAGGTGCTAAATAAACATATTGAAGGGAAGGAGGCAAAAATAACTAAAACAATTTTTAAATCCTAGCGGCTTGGTGTCTGTTGGATGTGAACACTCAGCTCCAAACATTCTTAATCTCACGAGCACCTGGCCTGCATTTTCCCACAGGCCTCAACTCTTCCCAGCATATCTCATGTCAACATGGTAGGTTAGGAAGGGTTTTTCCTAGATTTCCTAAAGTTAAACTTTACCCTCTCAACAGTCGTGGTACAGCTTTATCAGATGTTTGTGTGTTGTACGTCAGTGCCTCGTGTTTCTCTGTGGAAAAGGTAGTGACAGTGCAGACATACACAGATTCAAATTTAATTTCTAAAGCACTTTTCATTAAACAAGTAGCACAAAATACTTTGCATAAAAAGAATTTGCTGCTCATAAAAGAAACACTTGTCTTCATTCACCCAAATATATGACTTAACAGTTTCAAAAACACACACCTGATCGTAATATCTCATCCAACACTGGATATAAAAATGTTATACAATGAGACCAAATAAAAGCAACAGATATAGAATATAACTAGATGATGAAGGAATTCATAAAACAATGTACTTGGGTAAAACAAAACAGTAAAAACAATATAGACAATAAAAAAGTATACAATTATCCAGAAAAGCACTCGGAGAGAGCAAACCTCCGCCAACGCCTTTTAAAATTCCTGGATCCAAACGGTGATCCTCATCCTCACCAAAATGAAATCAGTTCTTCCTTTTCATATTTCCAACAACTCCTGAAAATTTCATGAAAATCCGTTCAAAACTATTTGAGTCATCTCAAACACAAACAGACAGACAAACAAAAAGATAAACGCCTGTAAAAACATAGTCCCCTCGGCAGAGGTCATAAAAAGTAAGAAATTCTTTTATAAATGATAATGAAATAAGAAAGATTAAATAAAATAGGCTAAAAGAAAATCAAATAAAATTTTAGTTAAATACCAGGTTTGAAATCTTTTTAAAAACATCAATGTTCTCTGCAGCCCTGAGGTCCTCTGGCCTCGGGTCGTAGTGGTGGACCCAGGCCTCACCACAAGTTTGGGTTCTGACTTTAGGGGCAACTAAAAGACCTGTACCAGAAGACTGACCTCAGGGTCCATGAGGGTTGAGGATTTAAATGAGGTCAGATAAAGAAGAAGGCCATGAAGACATTTATAAACAACAAAAAGAACCTTAAAATCAGTCCACGTAGTGGCACCTTGTTTACACTATAAAAGAGTTTTAAATTTGTTTGTTTGGTTTGGTGGTGTGTTTATTTGTGATCATTAATGTCCAGCACTCTTTGTTCAAGTAATCAAAAGTGAATAGGAAATATTTTCCAGTGCAGCGCTGTAGCTGAGGATTATCTGCTCTGGAGGAATAAAGGGCATGCTGCATTATTTATAAGTTTATTACTAATGTTAATCATGTTTCCTTGCCAACAGGTTTTCCATGATATCGCCTACAAAGCAAAGGACAGAAAGGACCTGCTGGCTGGCATTGACGAGTTTCTGGATGAGGTGATTGTCCTGCCACCTGGCGAGTGGGACCCTGATATCAGGATAGAGCCACCCAAATCGCTGCCATCCTCAGACAAGAGGTACGCTCTAATCCACCCCATAATCCAAATGAATGAAGTCATAGTTTTATAAATCCGTCAAAGCTACTGTTTATCTAATAGCAAGAGCATTAATAAGAACGTCTTCCCAAACACGATCTCACCCTCTCTTTTTTTTTTTTTTTCCTTTAAAGCTTGTTCACCTAAATTAATAATTACAACAAATGTGAAGCATTAACTGAAATGCTAATTTGCTGCATGATGTGTGAAAGACTGGTATTCAGCAAAAGTAATGGTTTGCTGACATAAGCAGCCAACTTTAAAAGTCAAACCATTTTAAAAAGTTCAACATCCAGCATGTAAATGATTAATTTAATTTAAAGAAAAAAACAAGGATTGAGAAACAGTGCTTTTTAGCAACAAGCGTGGAAAAAAACCCCACAAATGGAGCCAAATGTACGCTCTTGTATTGTGGATGTCTATGACAATGTCCTGTGTGAAGCACCTTTAAAAGTGGCTTAAATCTCTGTATGTATTATGTTATGGACATTTTCTCAGTGTAAATCATTTCTACCAGGATTCCTAATTTGTTTTCTGGTTTTCCATTGCTGTGTTTGATTTGCATGTAGAAGGTGGGATAAGAAAAATATGCATATATGCTCTCTTTCCAAGAAAATCTTTTCTCCGTTATAGGTAATTGAAACAAATTTTAAAATCACATCTGAGCTGGTAAAAAAAAGAAAATTCTCCAAAATATTCCCAAAGATTGAAAGAATTCCTAAATAAGAGCTCTTTCCATTTGGTTCTTCCGGATGTCCTTCCTTAAGATTTGCTTCCTGTGCAGCAAACAACTATTATCACATTACAAACACGAGCATCCAAACAATTTTTACCGACAATTTTTTAAAGAGCTCTTTAAGAGTCACTTTACTGTCCTGTTACAAAGTTTTTGTCATTTGATGTTGATGTTCGAAGGTTTTTTTTTTTTTTTTTTAATGATCCAAACACAAAAATAAAAGTTCTCCAATTGACTTTATGCAAGTTCAGTTTCATTCTTCATTTTACTGTATTTGCTTTTTTTTTTTTTTTTTAAAGGAAGAACCTATATTCTGGATTAGAGGCACCACAGTTGAATGGTGACACTCCCCATGATGCGGGATATGGAGGAGGAGGAGGAGGAGCAGGAGGAGCAGGTGGAGGAGGTGGACACGAAGTTGGAGAGGAGCTTCAGCGTACAAGAAGGTAATTAAAAAAGACATACTTCTATAGGAACCTGTTGAGAGAATGATAAACCAATATGGAATAGCAGCTTACAAACAGATGTATGTCTTTGTTTCTAAAAACCTTTTACTTTGAAAGGTAGCTCGGGTGAGCTTTGCAGGTTAGGACTCATCATGCTGTCAACTGTGATGTCTATTGCGAAGAAAAGTCAGACAAAGAAAAGCATTTAAACTTGAAGCCTCACCAAGTTTTCTATGAGGAAATGTTCCACAAGGACTTATAGAACAAAGAAGTGTTTCATTGTGAGCAACATTTTGCTTGTCTCCTCTTTCTTACGCAACTCTGGAAACGATCTTTGCGAATGAAAGACTTTGCCACTTTACATACATCATGTGTTACTGAAAGACATGAGAACACTGCATTCACTAACTCGGTTGACTCTCTTTAAGGTTTTGTGGAGGTCTCATCCTGGATATCAAGAGGAAGCTGCCATTTTTTGCCAGTGACTTCTACGATGCGCTGCATATCCAGTCTCTGTCCGCCATCTTGTTTATCTATCTGGGCACAGTCACCAATGCAATTACATTTGGAGGCTTGCTTGGGGATGCAACAGAAAACATGCAGGTAACACCATCATTTCCGTTGCTCACCATGATGTATAACTTCAAAGTACAGTTAACCCTATAAAGCCTAATGTAACACATTTAAAACATAGTTTTTGCATCTCTTTATGGTAAAAAGTTTGCTCAAAATCCTGTTCAGCAAAATCCGTTACTGGTCTTCTGCCCCCTAAGAGACTGCAGGAAGCAGAAGATTAAAACTATCATCATTTTGACATATCACATGGTAATAAATGGTAAAAACCCCGTCCCCAAAAAAATGAATTGTTTTGGTAGCATTTTGTTAAAGGGCCAAATAAAGATCTCATACTCAAAAAATTTGAGTTTTCTTGGCATTGTTTTATTGGTCGGGCTTTAAAGGGTTAAGCAAATGAACTTTTAGATAAAATGGAAAAGCAAGCACAGAAGTACAAAGGACAAAAGTATAAATAAAATATAAACTTGCTGATTTTTTATTATTCAGGACAATTTTTAATGATAATTTCATTCAAACAGAAAATTTTTGTTTCAGTACCAGGTAAATATATGTATACAGTTTCTACTAATGCATGGTTTTGCTTTAAAAAAGAAAGGAAAAAAACTTATTTAGCATACATAGCATACATACACATGCATAACATTCAGCATTCAAGTCGGAATTTGCTCTTGAGTAAATCTCTGCAGGTGCCATGCAGCACTCTGGAAAGATTAGTAAAGATAAAAATAGGTGATTAACTTTGAATCAATAAAAGATCTGCGTTTTGACCTGGTTTGCATCCAGGTGGAGGCCACTATTAACTTATTTTTGACTCACCTAAATCCTACAGTACTAACTCTATGCAATACATTTCAGTTAAATTAGGCATGTTAAAATATTTTAAGGTATACTTCAAGGCATTTTCTAGAACTCATATTGTGATTTTGAGTCTTGTTATTGTGGTCGCAGAGGATTTAAAAGTAAAGTTAGAGCTGATGTGGTTTTGCTGTGTATGCTGTTGATCTGCTGTGGACACGTAAATAGCAATGAATGATTCCTGTGGGCAGGGCAGCAGATATAGCCTTTCCACAACAAATAACCTGAAAGGGGGATATTTGTGTCACAATGTAAGTTTTCATCTCCATCATTGTCCTTCATGTTGAACTAATAGTCTCTTCAGCTGATAAGCTATTCTAATTCAGAGCTTAGGGGCTCGTACTGGATCCATCTGTTGAACCAACTGTTGATCCCTTTTTAGAGTTGTTTCTACCTTTTTTATTATGACAAATGTTTCTTGCCTCCAACTCTGTGAGTGAAAAGCAGTGTAGTGATGGAGGTTCTTGTTTGGGCTTCTCTTGTGACAGACCTACATTGTAGCAGCCTCAGGGATTTGTCCACACTGTAAATAACCACAGATCCAGATTACTCAGCCACTGTAACCTCAGCACACTGCTGACCCCCTTCCCCAACTCTCTCCCACCACTACCTTTACCCCTCCCCCATCATCAGCGAAGGGAATTCCTGCCTTCAACAAACCCTTTCAAAGTGCCCGTCTTGGAACAACCACCCACATGGTTGTTAGTCATCCAGCAAATTGACATGACTGGAAACTCAACAGGCCTGTCCTGATGGGTTAGTGCTGCAGCCGAGTGCATTGAAAACCAACTTTCCATGCGCGTAAGCAGAATCGTGTTATTGACTTGTGAAGGAGAGCCACATAATGCTGATGAGAGATGTTTTTTTTTCTGAACAATGCCGTCTACAGCTGTGTGTAAAGACTGATATGTGTGTTTTGGGTGTGTGTGTGTGTGTGTGTGTGTTGCAGGGTGTGTTGGAAAGTTTCCTGGGTACGGCACTGACAGGAGCAGTGTTCTGTCTACTGGCTGGACAACCCCTGACTATTCTCAGCAGCACAGGCCCGGTGCTTGTCTTTGAAAGACTCCTCTTCACTTTCAGCAAGTGAGTAGCTCCTTTTATCAGACTCGGCCACTTGAAAATGAACGCTTATAAGTCAGGGCGAAAGCAGAGGGAGCAGACTCGGGGATATTTATAGGTCGCTGTCTTTCCCCAAAGGACAGATGCTGTTTTTGTTTACAGAGACGATGCTGTCCTTGTGCGTCCCATAAAATCCTAAGGAATGGAAATAAATGATTGACATTCAGAGTATAGGCGGGCGGCTTTGCATCGAGCTTTATCACACTGGAACTGTTTGTGCCTTCTGTATGTCTCTTGGTGGTAACAGATTGCAGTTGTGTGTATTCAGGACATCATCTTCCTGTTTTGATTGATTTGGGGACAAGAACAAAACTACTCATCTTTATAGAGAAACTACAATATGCATTCAGCAGAAGATGTGGTCTTATTATAGATGTGTGTGTATAGGCAAAAATGGAAATGTTCTTGCAGAGCATAAAGATATTAGTAAGCAGTGAAAGGAGATAGATGAGGGGTCTGATGCTGTGCTGATTGAATTTTACAATAGCTTCTAGCATTACCAAACACCACGCTGATTATGTTCCCTTATCAATAATTCATTCTCGTTTAATTTTACTCTGAGGAGTGAAGAATGTCGCGTACGTCCTCAATGTTTCCAGGCCCTGACTTGGTGGCAGCTGCTAGGCAGTGCACAACTGTCTGACATACTGTGCACCAAGTGCCATTTAGTTAAAAGCCTAGACTCTTGTTGCAAGGCCTCAAAACGATCATTTTACAGTCAGAAACTTTGGAGCACAAATTACATTTGAAGAAGTGAATTCTTTCAAATGAGACTTGATCAAACAACTGTTTAAGATCAAGATGTGTGTATCCACTTGATCACAAAGTTTTCTTTGTTTTCAGAGACAATGACTTTGACTACCTTGAGTTCCGGCTGTGGATCGGCCTGTGGTCCGCTTTATTCTGTCTGGTGCTGGTCGCCACTGACGCCAGCTTCCTGGTGCAGTATTTCACACGTTTCACAGAGGAGGGGTTCTCTGCTCTCATCAGCTTCATCTTCATCTATGATGCTTTCAAAAAGATGATAAAGCTGGCCCACCACAACCCAATCAATGTGGACTTCAATGCCAACCTCATCACGCAGTACGACTGCCGCTGCGTACCAGGTATATTCAACAGTTTTGCTGCAGTGCAAGAGTTAAACAGAGTTAAACGCCACGTAGAAATCTGTAGTAGTTAAAATGTAGTTGTCATGACATCAAACACTCAGAGCTGAAGTCATATTTGTTGTTGCCACATTTGGCAGGGAGCTGCTTCTGTATCTTAAACTGTGTTTCTACTGGAAATAACAAATGATACTAGTATGTGTCATTGTTTAGATAGTGTTTACTTTCCCAGCAGAACCATCAGTATGTGTAGTAAATGACTTTACACTGTTGTGTTATCAGAAATATTCTCATTTTCATGATTACATGTTGTTTCTCTTCTGTAGGCAACTTGTCAGGACCTCTTGATATTTCTGCCTGGACAAACAGTACCGACCTGGTATGTTTTGTTCTTGTTTTGTTTCATTTGCAAGCATGGTATGAGTAACTTTGATCTGAAAATTACCTTTTTAAAAATCAAAGTATTGTAAGTTTCAAAGTAAAAACTATCTTTTCTTGTATGTCCAGCCAGAAAATGCCACCTGGGCGTCACTCACCAAAGACCAGTGTGAGAAGTTTGGAGGGCTGCTGGTCGGAGACGCCTGTAACTACGTGCCTGACATCACCCTGATGTCCTTCATCTTGTTCTTTGGAACCTACGCCTGCTCCATGGGTCTGAAGAAGTTCAAGACCAGCAGATTTTTCCCCACAACAGTAAGTTATGATTTCTGTTTTTAGCTTGTACAAGCTGGCTTTGCTCTGAAACAAACAAAAGAACATTACATTGTGGGGTTTTATGTATATTTTTCCAACCTCTACAACTAGAAAACTAAGACTTTACATAAGTTACTTCAACTTTACTGGCTGTAAAGGTTCAGTTGTCTGTAAAAAAAAAAAAAAAAAGAAGAAATTAAAAATTAAACCTATTTCTGGATGGCTGCTCCACAGATGCCATTGGTGTAGTCATGTATACAAGACTTTTGTCCCCTGGCTTTTACCTGTTATTCAGTGCGTCCTCCTAGGTGGCACGTACAGTCTGATGGAATGGCAGCAAATCTGGGGGAAACACTGATTTGAGCACAAATGAAATGAACAAAATCCCTGCTCTTGTTGTTTAATAACAAACTATGGAGCATGCACCAATGCTCCAGACACTTACTGCTCCATGCAATGGGACAAGATCAGTGTTTAAAGATTAATTGCCAAAGATATTATACTTGAATGTGTGAATTTGGATTAAAAAGAATAAATTAAACACCATCATTTCAAGTTAAAGGTATCCACAGAAACTTTGGCCTTATATACCATTCATGCATTGAACTACTAAGATGCAATATTTCCCTTTGGATCAAAATCATTGGTTGCATTTAAGGCTTTTTTTTTTTTTTTTTTGCAGATGCTGAGATCAGATACTAACATTTTCTCTTCTGGTTGTCAAAAATGAGTTAGTCAGTTAATAGTTCTTTCTATAAACAACAAGGGGATTTAACTTGTAGTTCTTTTGTCCATCACAAATAATACTGTCGCTCGTTCTTTGAAAAGACACCATCAAACCTGTTTTAAATATGTCTGCTGTCCAGGTGAGGAAGCTCATCAGTGACTTTGCCATCATCTTGACCATCCTTCTCTTCTGTGGCGTGGACGCCTTTGTTGGTGTGAACACCCCAAAGCTCATCGTGCCTAGTGAATTCAAGGTAAACACCACACTTTACAGGAATGCAGATAAAGATACAAAACCTCCATCTACATGTTTTGCTGTGTGTGTGTGTGGAGCTTTGAATAAAAGGATTGTTGTCAGCTGGGTGTAGCTTCCTTGATTTAATGATTCATGTTTCAGCAAGCAAGCCTCTGTAATTCCGTAAATCCCAGTACAATGCCCTCTTTGTAGTTTGCACTGCAGGATACATATTACCTGAAACTAAGACACTGACATTTTTGGAGATTGCTGAGCTCAAATGTTCCTCAGCTGGCAGCCCCACAAGCTCGACCTTCGGTAGAAGAGCTGGTAAAACCTGATTACAGGTGATATGAGAACAGATGCTCTTCCAGTTGCTTGTACAGAACCAGCATTGTTTGACCACAGAGGTTTATTTCACCGCTTTCTGTCATGTAATGATGCATCAGTAATCTCACCCTCAAATCAAATAAGAAAAAAAACTCAATCTAAAGGTGCTACATCAGCACCCTGAGTAAGTTTTAACCTGTATTCAACAGTATGTGCACGCAAATAATTTAAGATTTAATCAAGTTTCTGCATTTGCCATTAGATTCTAACCATCTTTTATCTGTGTAGCCCACAAGTCCACACAGGGGCTGGTTCATTTCTCCCTTTGGAGGAAACCCCTTCTGGGTGTATTTGGCAGCTGCAATCCCTGCCCTACTGGTCACCATTCTGATCTTTATGGACCAGCAGATCACCGCTGTGATTGTCAACAGGAAAGAGCACAAACTCAAGGTATTGTAAGGTTTTTAAATATTCATCTTCACATGGTGTTTTATTCTTTGTAGCTCTGTAGATCGTTCTGTTTCTCCTGCTCTGCTCATCGCTTTACTGATGTCTTGGTTCAGAAAGGGGCAGGGTATCACTTGGACCTGTTCTGGGTGGCCATCCTGATGATGGTCTGCTCTTTTATGGGGTTACCATGGTACGTTGCCGCCACGGTCATCTCCATCGCCCACATCGATTCCCTGAAAATGGAAACCGAGACATCAGCACCCGGAGAGCAGCCCAAATTCCTGGGTGTCAGGTGAGTTGACGAAGCATCAGCATGATTAGATTTTTAGAATTTCTAAATTTTAATGTTCTTTTTTTTTTCCCTTTTTCTACATAAGTTACTGTTCTTTTTTTTAAGCATGTGAAACTTTTTCTGGCATCACGGATTTCTATAGATGACTGATTTCTATTATGAAGCTCCAACGCTTACAGTTCCTGCTTAAGGAGTCCTACTATGTCAAGACATTTTATGTTAACCGTACATTCTGTCTATTTATGAAAAGGAAGTTTGTACTTCTCCGATGGAGTGCCGTTGCCTGATTAGTTTTGTTCTTTTTCCAACAAACCAGGGAGCAAAGAGTTACTGGTATCTTTGTGTTCCTGCTGACGGGACTCTCTGTCTTCATGGCTCCTATCCTCAAGGTACAGCTCCAACTTTTTAATTCCTCCTTGGAAATGTGGATTACTGTCTGCTTCTTTCAGGACAAACTCTTGTCACCTCACTTAAATTTAAAATAATTTAAAGTCTTTCATTCATCCGATTAGAAAGTGACATAGCTGAAGTAATTCAGTGAGAAATGAGCATGTTCATCAGGATTTCAGGCTTCATTTGCTACAGAGTAGCTTCTCGAGTTTCCATTCGCTCATTAAGATGCCAAATACATGAGTGAAGCAACTGAGGGTGGGTTGTTGGAACTGCTGCTCCCTCTTGTGGCCATTTTATGCCATTGCTTCTAAAAATACTTTTTTTTTTTTTTTTCTCTCACTTCTCTTACCTTGCACACTATAGCTACTTGAAAAATGACACTGATGTCTCTTCATTGTTCCAGTTTTATCTCCTTTTGTTGCCATTTTAATGAGCAGTTTCTGTCCTACATTTTTAAGGTTGCCAGGGTTAATTTTAGTTTTTTTTTCCTCTAATGATGAAAGGCTAATGTAGGTAATACTGAGAACTTATAAAGCTGACACCTGTGCCACCCAAGTGACCGGTGACCGTGTCCATCCACCTAACAGACCTACTTAGAAAAGCTGCTTGTGGGCTATTTTTAAACAAAGTAATGATTCTGAAAACACAAATACTTCTTACTTGTAATGGGAACTTGCATTAAACTATCTTCTCAGCCTTTACAATTACACTTTTTTTTTTTTTTTTTTACTATTATCATTATGTTCCGTAGTTCATTCCCATGCCTGTGCTGTACGGTGTGTTCCTCTATATGGGGGTGGCATCACTCAACGGTGTCCAGGTGAGTAAGTCCAGCCTGCTTTTTTTCTTGTAAACTAGGCAAATTACTGGGTCCATTTCCACAAAAAAGTGGAATATATGTATATATATATATATACATATATATGTATATATATATATATATATATATATATATATATATATATATATATATATATATATGTGTATATATATATATATATATATATATATATATATATATATATATATATATATATATATATATATATGTATATATATGTATACATATATATGTATATATATGTATATATATATATATATATGTGTATATAAATATGTATATATATATATGTGTATATAAATATGTATATATATATATGTATATATGTATGTATATATATATATATATATATATATATGTATGTATATATATGTATATATATATGTATATATATATATATATATATATATATATATATATGTATATATGTATATATATGTATATATATATATATATGTATATATGTATATATATATATATATGTATATATGTATATATATATATATATGTATATATGTATATATATATGTATATATGTATATATATATATATATATATATATATATGTATATATGTATATATATATATATATATATATATATATATATATATATGTATATATGTATATATATATATATATATATATATATATATATATATATATATATATATATGTATATATGTATATATATGTATATATATGTATATATGTATATATATATGTATATATATATAAAGTTAAGTTTATTTATAAGGCAGATTTAGAACAACCACACTTGACCACACATAGCAGAACACACAGTAGAAGTAAAAATTAAAAGCAACACAAAATATCCAGTGAAGGTTAGTTAAATGAAGGACTTAATTACAATTAAAAGCTAATATCTAAACATATCCAAATGTAGAAACCAAGGAATGAAAACCAGTTTGTCAATAATGATTTATGCACACTTCATCCCCCTTAGTTGTTATAGTAACACACACTCAAACACACACATATGCATTCAGACATGAACATGATGTTATTAACCATATGGGCCTGTGAGAGTGTGAAGGCTTTAAATTTGCTTCTAAATGCAGACAAAATTCTGACTTCAGGCCAGCAGAGCTGAATTATTGTCATTTACCCCACACCTCATGATCAGACGTACAGATGGGCTGACCTGTTAAGTGTTTTACGGACTACCAAAGCATTTTGAAGCCATTTCTGTCATAAAAAGTGAGCCAGTAAAGTGATTTTAGTGCTGCATTCTGCCTGCTACATTTTGAAGAAGCTGAAGTTTTTCCCAGTTCAGTTTCATGCAGTGTTCTAGCCAGGTGACTCCATATGGATGAACCATGTGACCCTGCATAGCAGATTGTTAAATAAATCTTCACACCATGTGAAACCAGCCGTCTGTTTGCTAAAATGCAGCACTTACATTAAGACAATGTCCTAGTTGCTTCAGGATGTATTTGTCTTCTGTAGATCAATGTAATCTGCATCACAACGCTTCTGCTGTCACTCATGAGCTGAAATCTGCCCTTTGAAGGCAAACTACTGTGACAAACACTGAAGGCAGAGCCTGAAAATGAAATGTGCTACTCCAACTGCAAGTTGTAATCTCTGCAACTTTATATTACAAGACAAAATAGCTACTAGCTGGGAGACATGTGTGGGACTGCTGCTTCATGTGGATGTCCTTTTTTTTTTTTTTTTAATTTTACTTTTTCTGATTGCTTCTGTCAGTTCATGGATCGTCTGCAGCTGCTCCTCATGCCTGCCAAACACCAGCCAGACCTGATTTACCTGCGTCACGTCCCTCAGAGACGCATTCACCTCTTCACCTTCATCCAGGCCCTGTGTTTGGCCCTCCTCTGGATCCTCAAATCCACTGTGGCTGCCATCATTTTCCCTGTCATGGTGAGAATCGGGCAACATGTCGCTCAACACAAACAGAGCTCAGTGTCTGACCTTGAAATGAACCACCTCTCCGTCTGTAGATTTTGGCGTTGGTTGCCGTCCGAAAGGCCATGGACTACGTTTTCTCCCAACACGACCTCAGCTATCTGGATGACGTGATTCCAGAGAAGGATAAGAAAAAGAAAGAGGATGAGAAGAAAAAGAAAAACAAGAAGAAGGGAAGCATTGACAGCGAAATTGACTTTGTAAGTAACCAACACTTTGTTTTTGTGCAATCCAGAATAAATGCATACCATTTTTTTTTTTGTTTCCACTTTTCAAGTGTTTATACAACCGCCTGTAGATCCTCATCTTAAAAAGGAAAGAAAAAAAAACACTTTCTGTGAGTGTTAATGTTGTCCCTCCCTCATCCCACAGTCTGACTACCCCTACCATGAAAATATCCCCACTATAAAAATCTCTTTGGATATGATGGAGCAGGAGCCCATGTTGGGGGATAAATCTTTGGATAGTGAGTACTAGCCAGGGTTTGCTTTGCTGTAGCTCCAGGAGCTGCTCAAACTTTGCTTCTAAAAGCTTTGTGCTCTCATTTCTCCTTTCGTACTGACCCGCTAGCACTGACCACTAACCTGCCACTTTCAACTCTTTAGCAGTCACTTCATCATCCGTTCTTTACATTGCAACTCTAAAAGAAGCTTTGCAGTGTTTGCTTTTTTTCTTTCTCTTTCATTCTGCTGTTGAATTTAACTTTCCTCTTGCTTTAAAATTTGGTGTTTTCCTCCTCTTTTCCACCAGGACATCAGTCGGAAACTTTCCTTAACCCCCATTCACCGTGCTGAACGCTATTTTGAGTCTCCCAATGTGTAAGTGAGTACCATGTGGTGTTTGTGGACTGTGTTCACTCCAACAGTAACTCACACTGTCTGATTTTGAGCTCATTACACGTTTACATCAGCATGTCTCTTTCTCTTTCAGTCTTGACAGAGGTTCATTCTCATACTACGGTTCACCTCGGATTCGAATCGATCGAGAAGATTGCGGGTTCCTCTGGAAAAAGGGCTCTGAAAGTGAGCTGTGACGGAACTTTCCAAAGATGCAGCACAATATTTGATAGCCATCCTTTTATCCTTCCACCACAGTGCCGCCTCATAACGGATTTTTTAATATCATTGATGCAAAGTTAAATCCAAATAGTTGGATGAAAATGTCTTAACAAATTTAACGAGGGCTCAACTTAGATCCGTTTGACTTTAACTTGTCTTTGTTTTTTTTCTTTTTTTCTTTTTTTTCAGAAAACAAAAAGGGCTATTTGAGGTCATCTCTATGCAGCTTTTGCAGATTATTAATGTCTTATTAGTCAATTTATTAACCATCTCTATTAAGATGCGCACACATTAAATTAGTCCACGATGCAATAAGCTTCTTTATACTGTCTCCACATTTATTACTTTATACAAATTAGCAGGAATTCCCCAGAGTTTTCAAATGAATCTTTTTTTATTAAAGTATAATGAATATTAAAATATGTCTTCTTATAATGTTTTTGTTAGTGTGATGCATTCTGTTGTTTTGAGGCGGTAAATCAGAACTGCTTGAGAGACCGTGGAGGTACTGCATCTGGACAAAATCACAGGTCCTCCTTTATTTCTTTTTTCAACAAAAGGGCTACACAAAGTCATATATGCACAAAACCAGACCTTCACTTTGAGTTAATGGGCATATTTATAATTGTTAAGTATTCGTTTAAGGCTACATATTCATATCTTGAAGGTTTGTGTCAGTTTAATAACATACTGGAATTTCTATTTTTGTTTTTCCTTTCCTCTCTTTTTAACTGTATTTATTATATTTAAGCTCACAGCAGAACACATTGTTGGTTAATTTAACGAATGGCTTTAACGTCACCAGTGGGTATTCTGAATATAACTTGTCCATAGTTGCTTTCCATTCTGTTGTCTTTTCCCTGTTTAAGGGAGTTATAGATGTATGATACCTTTTATGTAGCTCTACCTCCTATTCTACGTAGGTACCAGGCATAATATGTTAAATACATCAGTTGTGAAGTATGTGATCAAACACTGATTTGAGTTTGTTATTGCTTTTTAAACTGGCTCTGTGGATCTCTGAATCTTCAGTTCCAGTTTCGTTCTGTGACTCTTACCACATTGTATTTTGGTTTCTTTGTCAATATGTAATAACTGAAGTTCAACTGCAGTGAAAGGTAATTCAAGGGCAATCTTCACAAAATTCTCAGAAGGTTTTTATGTTTTTTAATGACTAAAACTTACATTTTTCAAGTAGTAAAACCTGGTCCCTTTTTTTTTTTTTTTTTTTTTTTTTTTTTAAAAATAGGTTGGGTGGAAAGTGTCTTGAATGCATTTTGTGGATGCAGTATAACAACCAAAAAATTTTTTTAGATCTGTTTTTAGTTTAAAATGCTATATCCAGTGGCTGTTAATTTGATATTTAATCTTTAATTACATGTCCATATTAAATTATGTAACTTTGTTGTTTTTTTTCATCTCACAAATGAAAAATGACAGTGAGAGATGTGATACCACTCCTGGTTGTGAAAGAACCTTTGTAGCATAAAGGGTAAAAAGAGTTTTTTTAGGAGACGCTACAGTCATTGCATTATCCAGATTCCATTTTGCAGTGAAATTTAATATCCTAGATTAGTCCAATCATTTGATTATTATTGCAGATTGAAATGCACAGTGATACCAAATGCTATTGATGTAAGACACATATGTATGTCTGAATGTAACGAGTCAGTCATTTGAAATATGCATTTATAATCTCACAACACGGACATACACGATCAGTTTAGTTCTTTTTTCATGAAGGTTTTTGATTATTCAGTTTATTATTTATTATTTTATTGTGTTTTCAAGATGTGAAGCTCAAGACTGTTAAAAGTTGCTGTGACCCAAAGAGCACTCTGTCTTCCGATTTGTTCTTTAATCTGCAAATCTCCTTTTTCTGGTTCCGACTCCGTGATTCTTGTATTTTTGATGCATTCATGCTGAAACCAATTTTATACAAGCATCTTATATAAATGTAGGTTACTCAGAAGGAAGAAAATGTTTTTTTCTATGACGTAGTGTTTTAAATGAACAAATAAAACAATCCAAATGATTCTTTTACAAGTTGTTGTGTTTTTCTTTACCTATTAGTAGAATTTAATATGGATCTACAAATGAGGTGCTAGAAAAATGTCTGCTGACATTACTGGGAGTCCTGTTTTTTTGTCCTTTCTTCCATAATGATTTCAGCTTATTCACATGTGGCTTTACAAACTAGAAACAAATTAGTTTTACCTCAAGTTCTTAACTCCTCTGCCACCAGCTTAGCACCTTAAAGCCAAATAAAGCTGTAAGACAAGTGCATTAGCTTCTGAAGAAAGCTTTTGCTGCAGGACTTTTAAAAAAAAAAAATAGAAATCACCTATGACTCCGCAGTAAAGTTGGCAAAGCAAATCTCTGAAATTCATGAAGAGCAGGTTTGTGTGAAGAGTGTTGCCATCTGAGTGAAGCAGTTGTGTGTGTTCTTTTTTTTTTTTTTTTTTTTTTTTTTTTTTTTTTAAAAGATATTCGTCTGTGGAGAAAATCATAACAACCTGTGGTTGGGGCTTAGTGTCTCAGCAAATATAAGAAAGAAAATGTGCAAAGTTTCCATTATTAGAGGACTTTAGTTGGCTCTAATGCAACAAATAGGCTCATTACTATGAGTCACTGGGTTCTTTTTACTGCCAAGAGGCAACAATGTGCGATTATTACCTCCTCCTTGGTGTGAGAGAATTTTTTTTTTTGCCTCTAACATCTGCTTGACTTAATGGATGTTACATCTGTTGAAGTATTTGACATTCATTTCAGCTGCATTAATAGATAACAAAACTATTTTATCAAACATGAACCTCTGCTACACATAACAGCAAGTTTGTTCTTAAATATTACAAATATAACATTGAAATTACGTTTGCATTTGTAGTTTGTATTTATTACATTTGGGGGACACTAATGGTCATGTATATATATATATATATATATATATATATATATATATATATATATATATATATATATATATATATATATACATATATATATGTATGTATATATACATATATATACATACATATATATATACATATATATACATACATATATATATACATATATATATATATATATATATATACATATATATATATATATATATATATACATATATATATATATATATATACATATATATATATATACATATATATATATACATATATATATATATATGTATATATATATATATATATATATATATATACATATATATAGAGTTTTCAAATGAATCTTTTTTTATTAAAGTATAATGAATATTAAAATATGTCTTCTTATAATGTTTTTGTTAGTGTGATGCATTCTGTTGTTTTGAGGCGGTAAATCAGAACTGCTTGAGAGACCGTGGAGGTACTGCATCTGGACAAAATCACAGGTCCTCCTTTATTTCTTTTTTCAACAAAAGGGCTACACAAAGTCATATATGCACAAAACCAGACCTTCACTTTGAGTTAATGGGCATATTTATAATTGTTAAGTATTCGTTTAAGGCTACATATTCATATCTTGAAGGTTTGTGTCAGTTTAATAACATACTGGAATTTCTATTTTTGTTTTTCCTTTCCTCTCTTTTTAACTGTATTTATTATATTTAAGCTCACAGCAGAACACATTGTTGGTTAATTTAACGAATGGCTTTAACGTCACCAGTGGGTATTCTGAATATAACTTGTCCATAGTTGCTTTCCATTCTGTTGTCTTTTCCCTGTTTTAGGGAGTTATAGATGTATGATACCTTTTATGTAGCTCTACCTCCTATTCTACGTAGGTACCAGGCATAATATGTTAAATACATCAGTTGTGAAGTATGTGATCAAACACTGATTTGAGTTTGTTATTGCTTTTTAAACTGGCTCTGTGGATCTCTGAATCTTCAGTTCCAGTTTCGTTCTGTGACTCTTACCACATTGTATTTTGGTTTCTTTGTCAATATGTAATAACTGAAGTTCAACTGCAGTGAAAGGTAATTCAAGGGCAATCTTCACAAAATTCTCAGAAGGTTTTTATGTTTTTTAATGACTAAAACTTACATTTTTCAAGTAGTAAAACCTGGTCCCTTTTTTTTTTTTTTTTTTTTTTTTTTTTTAAAAATAGGTTGGGTGGAAAGTGTCTTGAATGCATTTTGTGGATGCAGTATAACAACCAAAAAATTTTTTTAGATCTGTTTTTAGTTTAAAATGCTATATCCAGTGGCTGTTAATTTGATATTTAATCTTTAATTACATGTCCATATTAAATTATGTAACTTTGTTGTTTTTTTTCATCTCACAAATGAAAAATGACAGTGAGAGATGTGATACCACTCCTGGTTGTGAAAGAACCTTTGTAGCATAAAGGGTAAAAAGAGTTTTTTTAGGAGACGCTACAGTCATTGCATTATCCAGATTCCATTTTGCAGTGAAATTTAATATCCTAGATTAGTCCAATCATTTGATTATTATTGCAGATTGAAATGCACAGTGATACCAAATGCTATTGATGTAAGACACATATGTATGTCTGAATGTAACGAGTCAGTCATTTGAAATATGCATTTATAATCTCACAACACGGACATACACGATCAGTTTAGTTCTTTTTTCATGAAGGTTTTTGATTATTCAGTTTATTATTTATTATTTTATTGTGTTTTCAAGATGTGAAGCTCAAGACTGTTAAAAGTTGCTGTGACCCAAAGAGCACTCTGTCTTCCGATTTGTTCTTTAATCTGCAAATCTCATCCCTTTTTCTGGTTCCGACTCCGTGATTCTTGTATTTTTGATGCATTCATGCTGAAACCAATTTTATACAAGCATCTTATATAAATGTAGGTTACTCAGAAGGAAGAAAATGTTTTTTTCTATGACGTAGTGTTTTAAATGAACAAATAAAACAATCCAAATGATTCTTTTACAAGTTGTTGTGTTTTTCTTTACCTATTAGTAGAATTTAATATGGATCTACAAATGAGGTGCTAGAAAAATGTCTGCTGACATTACTGGGAGTCCTGTTTTTTTGTCCTTTCTTCCATAATGATTTCAGCTTATTCACATGTGGCTTTACAAACTAGAAACAAATTAGTTTTACCTCAAGTTCTTAACTCCTCTGCCACCAGCTTAGCACCTTAAAGCCAAATAAAGCTGTAAGACAAGTGCATTAGCTTCTGAAGAAAGCTTTTGCTGCAGGACTTTTAAAAAAAAAAATAGAAATCACCTATGACTCCGCAGTAAAGTTGGCAAAGCAAATCTCTGAAATTCATGAAGAGCAGGTTTGTGTGAAGAGTGTTGCCATCTGAGTGAAGCAGTTGTGTGTGTTCTTTTTTTTTTTTTTTTTTTTTTTTTTTTTTTTTAAAAGATATTCGTCTGTGGAGAAAATCATAACAACCTGTGGTTGGGGCTTAGTGTCTCAGCAAATATAAGAAAGAAAATGTGCAAAGTTTCCATTATTAGAGGACTTTAGTTGGCTCTAATGCAACAAATAGGCTCATTACTATGAGTCACTGGGTTCTTTTTACTGCCAAGAGGCAACAATGTGCGATTATTACCTCCTCCTTGGTGTGAGAGAATTTTTTTTTTTGCCTCTAACATCTGCTTGACTTAATGGATGTTACATCTGTTGAAGTATTTGACATTCATTTCAGCTGCATTAATAGATAACAAAACTATTTTATCAAACATGAACCTCTGCTACACATAACAGCAAGTTTGTTCTTAAATATTACAAATATAACATTGAAATTACGTTTGCATTTGTAGTTTGTATTTATTACATTTGGGGGACACTAATGGTCATGTATATATATATATATATATATATATATATATATATATATATATATATATATATATATATATATATATATATATATACATATATATATATGTATGTATATATACATATATATACATACATATATATATACATATATATACATACATATATATATACATATATATATATATATATATATATACATATATATATATATATATATATACATATATATATATATATATATACATATATATATATATACATATATATATATACATATATATATATATATGTATATATATATATATATATATATATATATACATATATATATATATATATATATATATATATATATGTATATATATGTATATATATATATATATATATATATATATATATGTATATATATGTATATATACATATATGTATATATATATATATATATATATATATATATATATATATATATATATATATATATATATATGTATATATACATATGTGTATATATATATATATATATATATATATATATATATATGTATATATACATATGTGTATATATATATATATATATATATATATATATATATATATATATATATATATATATATATATATATATATATATATATATATATATATGTATATATACATATATGTGTATATCAACATTTCAGTGTGTAAACAAAGGTTTAGGTACATACTGTATCTGAAACATATGGTGTAAAATCAATGTATTTTGTCTCAAGGGGGCAGTGGTGACTCTACAGAAACTCAGCCCTGTTTGTGCAAATCTACAAGCTGTATGCTACCATTCTTAGCAGAAGTGCTCATATCAACAACAGGAAAAATGTCTTGTCTATTATGTTTGAAAGCTAATTTAAAACCTTCATGATCATTTGTTGTTAGTTAAACGTAAGTCCTTTGTTCAGCCAATGCTTGGTTGTAGTCGCTGCAATTGTGTTTGATGATTATTAACAATAATCCCTTTTCTCACCCCACTAGATAAATAATTATGCAATTTATGCTGATTTTTCACCAATAAATATTTAAGAGTCTGCCTTTCTCATTAAACATTAATGGTATTTATTATATGTGTAATTAAAAAAAATAATAATATCAAATTTAAAAAGTCCCCATATGACCATACATATATATATATTTTTTAATATAAGTATAATATATTATGTGCTGCTTACTGCATCAATTTTTCAGTGCAGACTGGGATTTCTGAGGAGCATGGCTACCGTCCAATCTCTCCTCTGCTCATCGTCAGCACAAGAAATGTCCAACATAATGACACTTGTATTGTAATGCTTGTCACTTTTCAGAAGAGAAACACCAGGCTGAAGGGTTGTTTGCTGGTTGGGTTCATTTTTTCTTCCCCATCTGATAATATGACCTTTAAAAGAAAACAGCAACAGAATATGAATTTATTCATCCTTTTGTAGGGAAATTAGCATTAAACGCATTCTGATTTTATTTTCTCATGAGCTTATATTTATTAAACCCATTGTACACATGGCAAAGCTCCTTTTTTAACGTTTTGATTAAATTTTCTCTATTAAGACTAACGAGTAAGTAAAAAATGAACAAATGCACTATCATGAGATGTGGCAACACAAGTACCTCTCCGCATTCAAAATCTTTACCTTAACTAAAATATCACTTAGATAAACATGGATTACTACTTACTCATCATTCATGCAGCACTAATAGCACACCACTTTTTACTTTCAGTATATATATATATATGTATATATATATATATATATATATATATATATATCTCGACTGGCCAGAACAGCTGTTATTCCAACATAACAAACTATCTATAGATACAGGATAATAGGTTGAAGTATAATCCTTATAATGCAGGATTATTTCTGTTTTACGCCTCTCTACTGTTTTAGTTGGATTGATTACTGTGTGTTTACCTGTACAACATGTAATCGACTATGAGGGCTTTCTGAAAGTTACATCTAAGCCTTTAAACTCATGAAACCCACTCTGAGCATGTCATCACTGCAGATGCTGCACTGATCTGCCTGTCGTTTTCCTGTTCCAACCCTCCCTAACTCATGAACAAGACCCTGAGAAACTTGAACACCTCTATTTACGGCAAGACTTCCTTCCTGAGAGGATGCTTTCTTTTCTGCCTGAGGGCCATGGTCAGATTTGAAGGTGCTGATTCTCATCCCAACCCCTTCCCATTGGGTTGCTAATCGATCATGGCTTGAGAAAGCCAACAGAACCACATCATCACCACAAGCAGAGATCCAATTTTGAGGCCACCAAGCCAGACCTCCTCATCACTTTGGCTCTGCCTTAAAATTCTGTCCATAAAAGTTATAAACAGAATCAATGACCAAGGGCTGCCATTGCAAAGTCCAACCCTCACTGGAAACAGATCTTACTGTTGACAATGCTGACCAAACTCTGGCACTGGTCCACACTGTCAGCAGGCACCTCATACTTCCAGAGTCTGAAGAGGGTATAGAGTTGGTAATACATGTCAGTCAGTTAGTGGGAAGATAATATGTGAAGAAATAGGCATCAGTGAGTCTTCCCAATTTGGCAACCAAAGGTTTTTGTTTTTCATAAATTATTTATTAAGTCTGGGTAAAATAGCCTCATTAGACCACCAAGATAATCAACATTTCATATCCTGATACAAATAAGGTCATTCGAGCTCAGTATGCAAATAGAATTGGGTTATTTCATGTCACACCAACCAGGTGTTTTCCATTCTCCTTTCTGTCCTGCTGCAGATTACAAGAAAAGTGCCTGGATCCTCATTAAAGTGTTTACACATTTTCACATTTCATGTGAAAGGATGATGGAGCTCCATTTCCACATTTGTCCTGTTGGTTGCAAGTATTTATTCACTGCAGTGTTCTTCTTTAAATGATATTATAAATATTAAATATGTGAATATTTATGCATGTCAGGCATGTTCATTTAAATCCAAAAATACTTTTCTGTTTTATTTTTTATGATTTTACCCTCTCTAACTATTGTCGTGGAATTTATCCGATGAGAAATAAATCTATAGATCAACTGTTTTCTGTTCAGATTTATTGACTATGTACAGATGTTGCGAGCGAGAGGTCTCGAGAGCTCTGCCCCTGCTCAGAGTGCTACAGTCTTCTTTAAGCATACACAAACAACCTTTGCCTGGCAGCACGAGTCAAAACACTACTTAAAAGAAACTTAATAAATGAGTAACATATTAAAACTACACTATACGCATAATTCCACCACACTATTACCTTTGTACATTCTAAAGAAATCAACCACATTGTTTTTTCCTTATTTTGTTTATAAAAATATGTATCCTACACTGTTCTGACATCATTTTGACTTATTTCAAAGCCAAATCCAAATGAAGTGTGCCGAACTGTCCAGGACCTTGCAGAATATGTATAGATTTTATTAAACCTTTTTTTTTATTTTTTTTTTTATTTTTTTTTTATATTATGGTGTGGGATTTGTTTGTATTGTCTCAGTTCTGTTTTCCTGTTTTATTTAGCAGTTTTCCTTGTGTTTTCTGTCCTGCCTTGTTTCCTGCTCATTACATGGTTTCATATAGCTTATCCACTACACCTGTCTTATTATGTTTTCTGTGTATTCATGCCTCTTGGTTTTCAGTTCTCACTCGCTTGAGTTTTTTCCCCGTTGTTCCACTGCATTTTACCATTCTCGGGATTTTCCCTACTCTGGCCTCTCCATCTGGCGTTTGGGTCCACATCTTCACCACATCTTCACAACAATTTACCCAGTTTAAATGATTAATTAGCAATTGACATCACAGCCAGTAGAAAGACAACAATGTGGGGTGGGGAGGTGAGGGTAAGAGGGGGCGACCAGGGTCAGATTTAAATTGCTATGTCTTATTGGTGTGTGAGAGCTTATTTTTTATTTTTAACATGCATAAATTGTTTTGATTATGCAAGTCACCTTTTGCTGCTTTTTGCATGAAAAACACCTTATAAATGAAATTTGTAACTTTTTCTGCTAAAATACAACAACCATGCATAACTTGCACAAATGCACACATAACAAAGTTGCAAGAGAAAACAAACCTAATTATTTTTGCCATTTCTGCGCCTCTTATGCTTAATAATTCAGCAGAAGCCTTTAAGAAAAACGCTGTTTTGCCATTAAAGTTCCTTCATGTTTGAGTGTTTCTGGGTGTTTGAAAATATTTTTGGTCAGATTAGTGGAAGCAATCAAATATTGATAACGTTGACTCAAAGCATGAAACTATTTATTTATAAAAACAATTAGTCTGTACCAAGGATATTGCAAATCAGATCCCAACTGAAATGTTGCTATGTAACCTCTCCTCCTAACAGCTTTAATGCTCTCAATAAACCAACAGCACACATTGTCCAATCCTCTCATGACAAGGTCTCTGAGGGTCACAACACTGTCCACTGATTGCATGTTCAGGATGTGCTCACTGTGTTATTTTTTGAGTAGAGCCATTAGTGTGTTTTCCCCCAGGGCATTACAGGCAGGTCAGCAAGAACACACTGCCAATTTAATTTTTTTTCTCTTTTTCGCTGATATGTACAGTCAGACATCACCAACATTAATTACACCAAACTATGTTACATAAAAGTGCTGTTCTCCAGACTTGTCTGACTGTAGTTGTAACACAACGATAAAAGTGCGGCAGAAAGCACCAGAATACTGGTCCACAGCACCAGACAAGATGTTGACGTTGTGTTAGCTGTCAGACAATGAGATCTTACAGCCAGAATATGATGTTCAATTCTTACAAGATGTCAAGTGAAAAACACATTCATCGCCAAGAGAAGCAAAATGTAACAACGGAGGGAAAAAAAAAAAGGTTCTGGGTGGTTCTCAGTTGGACCTCACATGAAAAGTGGGCCTTTTAATAGACAAGGTAATGTTCAGGAATCAAGCTGCAACACTGTCATTGACACTTGAAGCCTGTTATTGTAACCCATAGTGCAGTAAATTGTACCCTTCAACTGTGGTTTTGATTTATCTTGGATTTAATTGATAAGTGAGCCAAACATAATGTGTTGTGAAACATTCGTTTTCAGGGCCAGTATATGTAAGATTCCTGGTGCTGTGCCGATATATTTGTGGACTGATTAAAATCTGAATTTTAATGCTTAAAAAAGCCATTTTAACAAGGATAAAAACAAGCGATGAATATTTAGAATACAAATAAAATATCTGAATAAAATTTTACAAGTAAATTTATATTTACAGTTATTGCTATTTCTTTTTCCAGCATAAATAATAATCGATATAGAAAAATCTGATGATCCCACAATAAAAACGATCATTTATTTATACTTTAGAAAAACAAACAAACAAACAAATAAATAAATAAACAAAAAACTAAGATCAATGCAGCAATCAACCACTGGATGTGATTTAATTAGTTTTAAAATAATAAATTGTAGGTTTTAAGTCTAAATGAATAAATATTCTTGTAAAAAGTAAGATAAATAGAGATTTAATATCTAGATTGCAGAGGTGAGGTTTTTTTGGCCTGTTCAATGAACCCTGCAAAATATTGATTGAACACTGAAAGCACCACTTCGATATCATTCACTCTCTAGTGTAATATAACAGTCATTTAATCTATATTATCGAAAATTCCCATATGCAACATATACTGTTAGAAACTCTAAACTACTGTCTCTCTGATGGTTTACACACTTTGTTTTTATGAATGTTTGTGTTACACATGTTCCATGCTAAACTCCTTTAGTTTGTGTTATTTTTGTGAGGCTTTTCTTTTTAGTACAACAAAAATTTTAGCAGGTTTTATTCCTCTGAAACTCTGTTTAGTGCTTTAACTTTGAACTTACATCTAAAAACTCTTTAAAAACTCCAGACTAAAGCTTTTGCAAGGAGCCAAGGGAAAACCCTTCACATCTTCCTTCATAAGATTTAGTCCTGATTTCTCTCCTTTTATCTTGGATACACGCAAATACATGCTGCGGTGATTTATTTCAGAATTGTACTGTGACAGTTTCTATGTAGACTACAGTTATTTAGTGCTGCAAAGAGCAAAATAGATCAAGACAACGGGACATTATGGCAATGCATATAAATAGCGTTTTTAAGCTGAGCGTTTGTCAAATGCAATTTCATTCCATACGACTGATTCAGGCGGATGTTAAGGAGTGTTATTCATGACCAGGCAGTCACATGTTGACAACAACCGAGAAAGGTGTAACAAAGAGACTAAACAAAAATAAAGTTTTGCCACAGCCTTTCATGGAAACTTGAGAAAATGTTTTATTTGAACTCATAATGATGCAAGTTTTAAAAGATGTGAAGGCAGCCAGAAACAATAGCTGTTATGCAGTGTTCACGTGATCCCAAAAGGAGAAGATCGTAGAAGAAAATGGGGTTTTGAACTCTTTTAATTTAGGCATACTTATGTTTCACTCATCCTTCCTTTCAAACAACTCTGATGGGACTTTAAAAGTTATCCATCCCTGCAACTGAGATGAAAAGAGTTCAATACTTTAATGCTGTGTTGTGATAAACACTCCAAAAAGTGCATTTTCTTTAGCTTATCGAATGAGCCGTTCAGACTTATATCACAGGGTTTCAAACTCAGTTATCAACACATTGTTAATTGTGTGTTCAATTAGACATATGTGGAGGACAGGAACAAGGCCTGAAAACATCAGTCACCCTCGATCATGTTTTACAGTTAACACCTGGATTAAACACATCTGGTTAGCATGAGGTGTGATGATTTGCTTTACTTGCTGCTCTCCCAATGCTGAGCTACACTTTTATTGTGACCACATGTCTCCATTTTGGTCTGTCCTCACATTATTTCAGAGGTCTGGTCTTGTTTTTTTTTCCAATGTAAATTAGAAAATCCAATTTTGTTTTACCTTCCAAAGATGCTACACATGAACTTTAATGTTGAACATGGTAACAGAAACCTGCAGAGATCCTGAGCTTTGCACGGCCTGAACTTAGTCTGACCTTGCTGGGATGTCTACTTTGGGGAAAATTATGACCTGTCCTGTTTTCATCTTGTGACAAATCTCTCTCACTGCAAAATAACAGGCACCATAACTGTTTATAAATCATCTCATAACCTTTTGCTGAGCAACAAAGGATCATGGCGTCTTTCTTTATGCCACTGGAACGCTCCAAACCAGCAAACAGACAAAGCATATGCTTTAATAAAAAGTGGTGATTTTAATTTAATTAAAATAATTTGCGGCAGCTGCTTAACTTCTTGATTACTATTAAAGATGCTATTTTTCCAAGAATTTTGGCTTTATATTGAATAATAATGATATAATGTAATGTCATTTGTCACTATAGCTGTGGGCAGGTCTTTTTTGGGCTGTCTGGGGCAGAGGGACAATCATTTGCATGTTTACAAATCCCCAAATATAAAGTGAAAAATTATGACTAATTACTTATAATTCTGAGGAACTATAGAATTTGCGTCAGTCAGGCTCAATGTTTAATCTTAATCCACAAAGATAAAATTGTTTTTAGGACTTCAATCAGTGCTGAAAAAAACTTAAGATGTCACCTTGAGCTGTCAGATGTTTTCTGTATGCTGCATCTTATTCCATAATGTGTTTTTCTTTAGTTTTTTGTCAAATGTCACAGATTCTGGAGATAGAATTTTCTTTTGTCTACATTTCAGTATAAAACGTAGCTTTGACAGGATAAGTGCTGTCTTCAAAAGACTTATTAAACAATTAATAAACAATTTATTATTGTCCTATTCAGTAGCAGCCTTACAACTTGTAAGTCTATCTGTACGAGTTCCAACTCACAGGGAAATGTCAGTATTCCACATTACATGTACATTAATTAGATATCACCTTACACAATTAGTCGTCACCCTTCACCTGTTGCTTCAGCATATGTCAATTATTAACTATTTCATGAATTTCTCATTCGTCCTTCTGTAATCTATCAAATATGTAGCCATTAATAATTGAGTTTTTTTGTACTGGTATTTGCATTTTTCAGGATTTTGTCTTAATGAAATATTCTGCAAGGAGAATATTTTTCCCAACATTTGTAATAAATCAAAAACTATTTGTTGGATTGCATCTAAATGAAATATTTTTTGGTCACTCCTTAGACTTTTTTTTTTTCCACTGAAGCAAGTCTGGTGGGAGGATTAGCAGTTAGAGCTTGGATCTTACTTACACAAGGCTTGATTGTTGCTGAGTCGACTATGGAGGATACTGATGCTATAAGCAGTAATAACCCTCAGAGCATGTTTGTCAAATTGATGCCAGATGGTTCAGTGGGGCAACATTTACCTCTTATATGCAAAAATATTTAATTCACTACACCTCTGCACATGTAACACTCCCTCCCGGAGCACCACCCAGCACATCTCTCCTAAGTGAACCTCGTCTCCCCTCTGTCATCTATAAACACTACAGCAGTCTCTGCATAGCGGGAGCTCTGAGCTCATGCACAAGGTCTTACACACAAATGAAAGCATGCAGTTCTTTGCTCTAAACAAGGATAATTTCTTTGAAATGGATCTATTACATCTTTAAAGACAGAAGAAGGAGATATAATTTAACAACTGCTCTCCAGTAAGGTAAGAAAATCTGGTGTAGAATTATTTGGCAACTTTGAGACCTGGATGAGAAAGTGTTGTGTAGAAATGATCTCCTTCCATTGCAACACCTGGATGACTTGATTTTCTTTTTTATAGTAATAATTAAATGTAAAGAAAGATTGCTCCTATTTTCAGGTGTTTAAACTATTATTAAACAGTGAATTATAGCAAGAATTTTTATAATCATAATAAGCATGTTACTTAATTTCTCAGACAACAGATGTATCTGAATGCTAGTGCCCAGGAATTTTTATTTTTGTTTGCATTTTTCACAGTCTTAGTATTTTAGAACTGGTTTAAATGTCTACATCCATGTTAAGACAATACAGTCGAGAGTTTGATGATCAACCTACAGTCTTTCCTTTTGCTTTTTCCAAAAAATAAAAAAAAATAAAAAAGGGAGGGAACATGAAAACAAATATCTTTAGTGTGATATTTAGTGAAATATTTAGTGTGATTTGTACGTAACCAACAGCAACAGTGATATCAGCTAAACGTCATTGGTTCATTTGTGACATCTTTTCAAAACATGAAATGATCATCTCATGAAATTAATAGAATATTCTAAGCTTATTAAGCCTGGCCTACTTTGGTCTGTTTGTAGCGCTGACAATCATTTTCATAAATGAAAGACAGCAATTAGACCCGAAACAGCTGCTGTGGAAGATGTGCTGCATAAAAGATTAACAATATAATATTTTGCATAATTTAATTTCAAATGGTCACCTTTAGAAATCATTGCAGACATGAAAAGAGATTCAGTTTCTTACTTAAGCCAAAATTTAATTTCTTTTCTTAATGCAGCATTTGACACTCTTCTCAGTAGGAGCAGCATTTTACTTAAATGTTTAATTTTAATTATACAGACATGAAAAATCACACAACATTGAAAATGGAATTTGTGTTAAATGGCAGCATCTTCATGCAGGGTGATAAGTGAAAGATAGCACGCTGTGGAATGACAAGCAGGGGAAAGAAGGTCAAAATCTCACCAGTGCATTAGCAGAAGGTGAGAGGAAAAGGTGAGGACTGGTTGCAATTGGTAACACCTCCTCATTTAGGGGTCTGCCTGTTGCTGCCAGTGAGCATGCTAGAGTCTGTGCTTGACTAATCCAGCACGCCTACATTAAACACTACACATAAACTCATATTGATTAAATTTAGGATGTTACATTGTTTTATGTAGAAACAATTGATTACCCTCTGGTCCCCACGATTGGACTGTTGCTTACACAATGTGTGTTTTTTTTGTGTTATTATTCCTGTAGACATTTTACCCAGAAATCAAACCAAGCTCATCCCAGGAAATCCATATGGGAATTAACAGCTGCATGGCTTTATTTCTTTGTCTCTCTTACATCTAGAAATCACCATGACAGAGACTCTAGCTTTTAACTCCACGCTTGGAGACCTGAACCCTTTTAACTCCTCAACACTGACACAACAGAATATCACCTACGTGGATTTCTACCTCCACAAACCCTCCGTGGCTGCAGTCTTTACTGTGTCTTACCTGCTTATCTTTGTGGTTTGCATGGTGGGCAACGGAGTGGTGTGTTTCATCGTGCTGCGCAACAAGAACATGCGCACTGTCACCAACTTGTTTATTCTCAATCTTGCCATTAGTGACCTGCTGGTTGGCATATTTTGTATGCCAACCACATTGGTGGACAACATCATAACAGGTAAGAGTAAAATAAAAATAAAAAAACAGAGATGGGGTCAGTGCAAGCTGATTTCCTTAATATTTTATTATCCTCTTATAATAAAAAAGCATTCTTCTTTTGCACAGGATGGCCATTTGGCAGCATTGTGTGTAAACTAAGTGGGATGGTTCAAGGTATATCTGTGTCGGCATCCGTGTTTACTCTTGTTGCGGTTGCTGTTGACAGGTAAGGGTCGTTGCATCATCTTTGGTTATCATTTACTTGAATGTCTGTGTTGAACTTGATTACCTTCAATTCTCTTTTTGTCAGGTTCCGCTGCATCGTCTACCCTTTCAAGCAGAAGCTAACCATTGCCACCTCAAAGTTAATTATTGTCATCATCTGGGTCATGGCTGTCTTCATCATGTGTCCATCAGGGGTCATGCTCCAGGTCACAAAGGAGCAGACTGTGCGAATAGTTGTTGGCCACAAAAGAGAAACCCGTCCTTTCTACTGGTGCCGAGAGAATTGGCCCAGTCAGGAGATGCGGAAAATCTACACCACCGTCCTCTTTGCAAACATTTACCTCGCTCCCCTCAGTCTTATTGTCATCATGTATGCCCGCATTGGCTATACCCTTTTTAAGACCACTCTTCCTCCTGTGAGAGGCAGCGGGAAAGCACATGGAGAGGGAAGTGGAAACAACAAACTAAGCATGGAGGGTCGTCACACAATTTCAAGGAAGAAGAAGCGAGTTATCATGATGCTTCTCGTCGTAGCTCTGCTCTTTGTCTTATCTTGGCTGCCTCTGTGGACACTGATGATGTTGAGTGACTATGCCAGCCTGTCAGAGTACCAATATCGGGTCATTAATATTTATGTGTACCCCTTAGCTCACTGGTTAGCTTTCTTCAACAGCAGTGTCAACCCCATCATCTACGGGTTCTTCAACGAGAACTTCCGCAGAGGCTTTCAGGCAGCTTTCAAATTCCAGCTGTGCTCCGTGGAGATTGTACGGCAGAGGACCTTCTCACATCGGATCAGAGGAAATGCTGTGCTCCCGGTTCAGCCTGCCAACCCCAGTCGATCAGGCTCTAGAGCTGGATCAGTGTTAGTGAGAAACGGCAAGTGCTTGTGTCAGGAAGGAGAGTCTTTGACTGGTAGAAATGATGTCAAAGAACAAGATCTGATCATGGAGGATTTAGAAAAAGTGTCCCAAATTTAAAAAGACTGACATTGTGCAATGCTACAAGCACCAAGACCTCTTCTGAATAATAGAATTAACTACAAGGACCATGATAACTTAATTAGAAATAAAGCATCAAACTGTTCACGGTGTTGCAAGTGAGTGTCCTCGTTGTCCACCGTGGTTGACATACAGTGAGTCATTGTGTAACTGTTTTGTGTAAAGAAACCCAAACACACTACGTATGAATACTAATGTTTGGAGTAAAACACCTTAGATAAACTTATTAATATAGTCTTTTCAATTACATTGATTTGGGGACATGTGGAGTGACCATGGTAACAGCAGGCATCACAGAAAACCATCTTATTAGTAAATGGAAAAGGAATGAAAATAATATTTCAACCACATGTGAACAAGCTCAGAGTGGAAGGAATAAATTATTCAACAGCAAAACTTATTTCAAATAGTATTAGATATGATCAGATGTAGCATTTCTTCTTAGCAAGCATGGATCCAATGCATATGCGGTTGTTGTACAACAACAGACACCTTCATGAAGTAAGAATGAAAATACACTAAACAAAGTCTGGACAAAAATTGAAGATAAAAGAAGATAAAAGTGGTTGTTTGATTTAATATAGGTAATGATTTATGATTTCACTTAACAAAAAAAAGGTGTTTTCCAGTTTATGTCTCATTAAGCTAAAAAACGCACAGTGTCTGGATGTCAGAGATTCTTTAATAGACACAATTATTCTTCAGACTGCATGACAAAAAAATGTTGAAATCCTTGTTATTACTGTCCAGTTATCAAGATGTGGACGTGAGAAAAAAAATCTAAAAGTAAAAGGTCAGTCAAGGCTGAAAAAAGATAAATGAAAGCACTCAAGACTGCCATGAGCCTATCTGTAGCTGTAGTTACATCATGTCTCAAACACTTTATTTTAATTCAAGTGGATCTCTACTGATGAAGAATAAGAAAAATACTGTAAAAATCACAAAAAAGCTGAGACTATTTTTGCAAAGGCTATCATAAAGTTATCAGAAAACATTCAGACTAATGTAAAAAATAGTAAGTTTATTCCATTAACCAGATCCCCATGAGGTGTCACAATGGTGATAGCTACTCCTCCTGTGTTCTGCAAATGTCAAAGGTTGATTCCTGAGCAACAATGTCAGGGTTAGGTTAGAATGAGGGGATAATTACAAAAGAAAAAGATCAATGCAGTTAGGTAATTACTGATTAATGCACATAATTTAAAACTGATACTTTAATCTCAGATAATATGCTTTAACAACATTGTCAAACAGCTGTTTAACACTCCTCCAACATAAATAAGTTTTTGTTAAAATTTGGGTCAGATATTGATGGTTGGACAATGTAAACTGACACGCTATTATAAATGAACCATAGGCTTTTTTAAAACTAAACAGGTTATCATGATATATGGTTATGTGATCAAGAAATACACTGAACTACTTATTCCTGAAAGGTTAAGCTGTTAAATAAAAAAAAAGGAAACAGGCAGATTTCTTTGGAATCAATAGCAGTAAAGACAACGAACATGGGATGTTAGAGTTGCATGCTAGGAAAAGATGTCATTCATGAACTCCAGTCAGAGATAACAGACCGGTTTCCCAACAAGTCCGTTGGGAAAACATTAATTAAGAAGCTTTATTTTGCATTGATTGTATGATTTGGTGACAGAAGAAATGTGTTTGCCATCATCTGGGAGCTTAAGAAGAAACTGTTTTAACATAATAAAAAATGCTTCGGACTGGATGTTACAGGGATGCTTTTATTAACCCTTTAAGGTCCTGGTCTAGCATTTGGTAGAGGTAAATTTGCAGTGACTTTAAAAAATTTCTTTGAAAAATTGTGGAAATTAACCTGCCTGAGCATCTCCACAAATTGGTTTGGGTATGTAAAACACAAACTAAGTGTTTGTTGTAACAGCACTTTTCCAAATTTCAATCATTTCATTGTTGTTACTTCCTTATTTACTTAACATCTCAACTATCTGCTAAAAACAACATTTATTCTAGTTATTCTTGTCCAAAACAAATGGAAAAACACAGTTTTCCCAACTCTGTATGTCAGATATAACTACAAGCAGGAAAACAAATTATTGTGTTGTTGGGGAGAAAACTGGACTGTGTAAAGCAAAGATGTCAAATGTTCATCCTCAGAGACTGCAGTGCTGCAGGTGTTAGATCTTTCTGCTTCAATATACACAGTTAAATACAAATATATCTTCCGTGTTTGTTGTCAAGTTCTGCCCAAGCCTGTTAAAGATGCATTAATCTGAGTCAGGAATACTGAAGCAGGAAACATCTAAAACATTTTGGACTGCAGCCCTTCAGAACCAAAAGTGGACATTCTTGGTGTAAATAAAGACAAATGAAGATGCTCATTTGATTTTTTAAAAGACTTTTAACGATGTAGATTGAAAATTTCCACAATTTAACCAGTATTTACAGCTTAAGCTTTCGAAAATCCAACATTTATAAACGCAAATGAGGCACAGTCTATTCACCGATCTGTGTAAATCCTATGTATATATGTTGTATTTTGTATGTTCTTAAAGTCTTTGCATGAAAAAAAGAATGCTTTTGTCACGTGCCGCCGAAAAATAGCTCATGCTCTGAAATGAAATAAATTTCTTTCCTTTTATCAGATCCACTTTTTTTTCTGTATTTCGGAAGTTCAGCTGCTCAAATTTCAAGACAACACTTTCTGTTGGCCACACAGGGTCCTAAAAACACTGGATAAACTGCATTTTGGGTTACTTACTCAAAATGCAGAGCAATTCTGGGATCGTAACAGAAATGAGAATCATGTTGTGAGATGTTTAATTTAGTTTATTTTAACTTGTTATATTTAGTATTACTGCTGATGTGAAATACTTATTTTCTGCAGTACAAGATGTCTTTAAAGAGCTGGATTGAAGTTTTTGTGATGTTGTGCAGAAAGTTTGGGTATGAGTTTTTTGTATTATTCATAAAGACTCAGAATACTATTTGGAAGCTATTCCATTGTTTGACAGGTGATGGCAGTAAACTATCAACAAAAAGCAATGAAAAATCAAATGACTACACACAGATGTACAATATTCATGAGTTAGAATAATGAATAAACATAAAAAATGTCGTTTGTGAAAATAGATTGATTGTTTTAAATGCTGAATTATTTTGCTCACTGAGAGGCTTTCAATGATGGCCTTATGTAACAACCTTCTAATACAACACATGTGTGTTATGTTGTGCTGATGCTGTTTTTTTTTTCTTTGTAGTAAAACTTGTGAAAGTCTTTATTGTATTTCCAAATTCTGCCAATATGCTGATTTAAAAGGGATCTTAGAGGTACAAAAGGGCCCAACTTCAGAAGCTGAAGGAGAAAAAAATGATCTCACTGATAAAATGACAAATGAAGAATGACTCTGTACTCAAGTATTGATCCTTAATTAGTAGCATATCTGCACATACATGGTTTTACAGGCTCGTCCTATTGCTGTATCAAGGCGTTCATGGAAAATAAAATCAGAAGGTAAAACCATCTGGAACAGCTGAACCTAAATAAACATTAAATTTCTATATTGATGTTAGATTATTATTATTATTATTATTATTATTATTATTATTATTATTATTATTATTATTATCATTTTCAATTTAAACTGCAGGAAAGGGAACAAAAACAAGTTATAGGAAGGTCTAAACCAGAAATATGCAATATATAAAAATAATGAATCAAATTGTAATTGTATCATGTAAAGTTTGCACAAATATTACTAAGTTTGTAAATAATTTGATGAATCAAATATGCATGTGATGTAAAGTATAAAAATTTTAATTTTACAATAGTTAATACTTGTCAGTTTAATGAATTATAACATAAAAACTAGAAACTGATAATGATGAGAGAGAGGTTCAGATACAGATTCAATGTGTGTGTGTGTATGTGTGTGTGTGTGTGTGTGTGTGTGTGTGTGCTGTGCAATTAAAGATTGTACAAAAAGTGCATGTTTTTGTGTTAATGTTCTGATTGAACATTAACATGACACTAGCTGGTGTGTGTCAGTCCATGCTTCATCATGGACTAACAAACACCAGCTGGAAAAATACCAGCCACAACAATAAGCTACAGCCTAAACATGTGAAGTTAATGCTGCACATCAGAGTATTTAATCAACATACTGTATTCTTGCTTTGGTCCGAAGCTGCTTTATCAACATCCTGAATTCTAACTTCAGGACGTGTCAAACCTCTGGATTATATCTCAGTCCAATTATAATCCTCATAACCAAAAGTGAAACATGCATGTGACACAGTTATTATTGATATAGTGGCTCATAATATGTAAAACACAGACTGTATTTGCAGTAGGTTGTTATATAATGTATTTGGAGGGATTATATGAATAGATTGTGTAACAAAGGATTGGAGAGGTTTTGTCTACAGAGAAAGTCTAATGAGGAACCAGAAATGGCTCTTTGTCATCCCTCTGAGACAGAGAGAGACTTTATAAGAAGAAAAAACAGATTGCCTGCTGCTCATCTGATATCATCTTGACTTTATTAAGGAAAAGGTGATTCAATATTACATGGTTAAATGCCTTAAGTGCCTTAAATTTAAACCACTAAAAACCTTTAAATTCTTTTAATTCTAAAATTATTTTCTCTTTTTACAGAACAAACATAGGCGATTGCAAAAGAAAATACAAAGCTGTATTTGAACAATAAATTCACAGAAAAAAGTCAGCTATCAGGCACACCACACATTGAATCTCTGAACAGACTAAATCATATGCTGTTTATTCCACCAATGGAAACCTCAGAGAAATTGAAGTTCAAGATGTCTCCAGCATGATAATAATCATGCTGGAGACATCTCTGCAAAAAGAGAAGATTGGAAGAGAAGAAAGCTCTGCGTTACTGTGAAGAGCCCTTGTTCAGAATCCTGGCTTCCATTGAATTCAAATGAGGAGTGGTGGAAACTACTGCCTGTCTAGGCTGGAGCACCATGAAACCTGAGAGAAGTGAAGTGGTTTGTTCAATAACAGCGCGGCAAACAATCACCGAAGAGCCTAGAAGTCTCGTCAAGCACTAAAGGATGCAGCTGATTGCTTCTGCTGACCATTTTTTCAAAATACAAGATTTTATGTTTTGCTCCATACACATGTATCTACAAGAAATATATAAAATAATGTGAAGTTTTGATTTTTTTTTTAAATAAGCAGTATTAAATTACTAGAAAAGCCAACATGTGTAAAATAAAAGCTATTATTAGGAAAGTTTGAACTTTTCTGCCTGAAAAAGATGTTTTCATTTCAATTCCCTTAAATACCTTTCAATGCCAAGCACCTGACAGCAACAGCAAGTAAAAAAGTGAATAAGACTGTGAATATAAAGTTGCACCTGTTGACCTCAAGGACACAAAAAACAGCAATATTAACAAATGAGAACATTCATTCATTAACTGCTTAGTCCGATTAAGGGTCGCAGGGCAGCTGGAGCCTATCCCAGCAGTCTTTGGAAAAAAGGCAGGGCACACCCTAGACAGCTCGCCAGTTCATCGCAGGGCCACACAAAGACAAACAACCACTCATGCTCACACTCACTCCTAGGGGCAATTCAGAGAAACCAATCTAATCTGCATGTTTTTGGATGGTGGGAGGAAGTCAGAGTACCCAGAGAGAACCCACGCATACACGTGGAGAATATGCAAACTCCACACAGAAAGACCACTGGTCAAGCCTCGCCCCAGCCAAGGATCAAACCAGCAATCTTCTTGTTGTGAGGCCACAGTGCTACTCACTATACCACCGTGCAGCCTCTAATAAAAATATAATAATCATTGTAACAATTGTCTTTTATATTTAAATGAGGTTGCTGTATCCAGTAAAACTGAATCAAATCAAAGCAATTTTATTTATAAAGGTGTTTTTCATGGAGAAAGCAACACAAAGCACTTTACATTGTAGAAACAATTAATGCATATTAAAATTAAACCAACCATTCACACACCTATGTTACAAAGCTATTTAAATCACCAACTCACTATAGTCTCAACTTGAAATTTTTATATTCTGCAAAACAAAGTGTGTACTGTGCCTCTTTTCAACATTGTTTATAAATCAACTTGTCACCCTAGTGTGCTGTCAGATAAATATATGTCACAGATTTTGTGTATCAATAAAAACTAGCTGTCAGTGACTCCCAGATGGACTGGGATGGTTCAGAGAGCTCATCTGAAAACCCCTTCCCCCCAAAAAAAGACAATGCACAAACAAAATAAACACAGATGCACTGAAGCAACTCACTTGTTAAATTGGAGCTTCAAAAAGAATAGTGCTAATGCTGATAGATTTTCAGTCAACGAGACAGAGACAGAAATAAGCAGCTGATATTACCAGTGATTAGTGAATACCCTGATAAACACCAACCCTTCTAACAATTTAACTTGTGTCTTGGGGGTGAAGAGAAAATAGACTGCCTTCCCAAAAGATTAAAGTCACCTTCTGGGCCTGCTAATCCCCAGAAACCATTAGTACCTTTACCTTCAGCTATATCTCTGTCAGTGCTCTTCCATTAGGTTTACGTGTTGTTTTATGTGAGGTGTTCATCAAGGAGACATATGTGCCACTTGTTTCCCAGAGCTATTTACTGTGCAGGCCCACACCGTTTAGCTCTTCCACACCAAGGACAGTGTTAATCTCTTAACATCTGTGAGTCACTTTGTTCTTCTGGCAATAATTTATTAAATGTTAAGGAGCATATAGCAGTAATGTAAATCGGTTCATGTATATATGTATATATATATATATATATATATATATATATATATATATATATATATATATATATATATATATATATATATAATATATTATAAGTCATGGGAACATGAGGGATTTTAATATCACCACACCCATCACAGAGCCAACACAGGCTTAGTTGAGGCAAATAACCGTGTATACTCACATTTACTCTGAGGGTAAATTTAAATTTAATTTAAACCCAGACATGCTGGTTTTTTGGACTGTGGGGGCAAGCAGAGAGAATCCATACATTCATGGAGAAAACATCCAAGGGAGGCCTAGAGAATAAAAGAGCTTCTATGGTTTTTAGCAGCCCTGGGGGAAGGTAGGTTTTAGTAGAGCGAAGGTGTGCCCTCCGCTAAGGTCTGGATAAGATACAGGGAGGAAAGTCCTACAGCTTTCTTGTTGAAATTAGTGGCTATCTGGAAAGGAAAGTGGTTCCCTTTGAAAGTAAAAGTTAAATTTTAACTCATTTTAGTTGTTTGGTGTTCCAGGACACCAAAACTATTAAGGGTTGGATGGCAACCATCTTGAAGCCTACTTGCTGTGCTATGTTAAAAATGTTAAAAAAAAAAAAAGAAAAAGTCACACAAAAACTTCAAGGGGTGCTATTATGGTATTTGGAGTTTTCTGAGCTTTCTACAGTGTTACAGTGTTGAATCCTCATCAGACATGTGAACGGCACCGATTTTTATCACCTAAACACATGTTTGAGTTTGAGTTTGAGTTCCAGCACGCTTTCCGTTCAGTTTCCATGGCGATGAAAAACGCATCGTTTTAGAGAGTTTTTTCTACTTGGAAATCCTTGTGACGTCCCGGGGGATAAGGTTTGGTGATTGGTTACCTTCTGCTGGTTAACAAGGGCATGTACAAATACATCAGGTGGGTGGAAAACGTGGGATAAAGTTATTTCCAACGATGGCTGGTGAGTTTACCAAAGAGAGACATCCTGCTGCATTCGTTGCTGTGGGTTGCTGTTTTCCACTTCGTTTTCAGGGTCTGATTCAGGTTCCAACATGTAGGGCTGTATGCTATGTGTTGACATTGTATTTTGTTTTTTTTATTGAGTTCATATTAGCCTAATCCTTCTGTTTATGAGATGTTACAATAACGGCGAAAGCAGTTGCGGTGCGCGCTCCCGATGTAGCGCAGTGGCGGGAGGCGGGGCTTAATGCGCCTCAATCCACTCGTTTTGCCCACAGGCTGATCTGACAGCCTACGGAGAGGGTCGGTCTGAAGTAAATAAAGCCATTTGTGACAATAACTCCATCAATCCCAGCCCTTCTGGTCTCAGAAATAAAAATAAATTAGCCTGAAATGCACATAATAGTTCCACTTTGAAATGTGTATACATATCATGGGAAATGTGCCTGAAGTGGTTTAGCGGCTAAGGTAAGTGGGCACATTGATCAATGCATCGTGGAGACACAGAAAGGCATTGGCAAAGGAACCAGAAGAGCCAAACACCAGCTGGTGGTTGACAGAACAGTCGCCCGAGACCGCAAAACCAGACAAACCTGTGGGCTGCCTGGATTGACTACCAGAAAGCCTACAACTCAATGCCACAAACATGGATCCCGTAATGTCTGAAGCTGTACAAAATCAATGGCAGCATAAGGAGATTCATTGCAAATTCAAGGAGGCTGTGGCAGACAACCCTGGAGGCCAACTTCAAGCCAATTGCACAAGTCTCCATCAAATGTGGCTTATATCAGGGAGATGCCCTGTCCCCGCTACTTTTCTGTATAGGCCTGAACCCTCTTGCCAACTAATCAACAAGACTGGCTATGGATACCGACTCAGGAATAGGGCCACCATCGGCCATTTCCTGTACATGGATGACATCAAGCTGTATGTTAGGAGTGAGCGGGACATTGACTTACTGATCTACACCACCAGGATCTACAGTAGGGTAGGGACATTGAAATGTCATTCGGACTGAAGAAATGTGGGCGGATGATAACAAAGAGAGGGAAGGTAATCCATACAGAGGGCATTGCACTCCCAGAGGGCAGGATAACAGATGTAGAGGAAAGCTACAAGTACCTGGGCATACCACAGGCGAATGGCAACCACGAAGAGGCCACAAGGAAAGCTGTCTCAGCTAAATACCTGGAACAAGTAAGGCAAGTACTGAGAAGTCAGCTCAATGGCAAGAACAAGATCCGGGCAGTTAACTGCTATGCCCTGCCAGTGATCAGATACCCTGCTGGGATAATAAGCTGGTCACAAGAGGAAGCTCAGACCACGGATGTCAAAACACGGAAGCTGCTCACCATGCATGGAGGGTTCCACGCCAAGTCTAGTGTCCACTAATTATACACTAAGCTCAAAGAAGGAGGTCGGGGACTCAATGGCATCAATGGCTGGAGAAGGCTGGACTGAAGGACAGCACAGAGTCACTAATAATGGTAGCACAGGAGCAGGCCTTGAGCACCAGAGTGATAGAGGGGCAGATCTACCACACCATGCAGGATCCCAGGTGCAGACTATTCAAAGGAGCCCCTGAAACAATCCAGCACCTCACAGCAAGGTGCAAGATACTGGCAGGCAATGAATACATGGAGCACCTGTGCAGAATATGGACTGGAAACCCTTAAGTCCCAGAGGGAAACTCGCCCCAAGGTGGTGGAGAATGAGAAGGCTAAGATCCTCTGGGACTTCCAGATCCAGACATATAAAATGGTGGTGGCCAACCAACCGGACATAGTGATCATAGATAAGCAGCAGAGGAAAGCTGTAGTAATCGATGTATCCATCCCTAAAGATGGAAATATCAGGAAAAAGGAGCATGAGAAACTGGAGAAGTACCAAGGCCTCAAAGAAAACTGGAGAAGGCCTGGAGGGTGAAAGCAACAGTAGTACTCTAAGGGATAGGTGCATTGGGGGTTGTGTCCCCCACACTGGAGAAGTGGCTCCAACAGAAACCTGGTGTGACATCAGGCGTTTCTGTCCAGAAAACTGCATATATATATATGTATGTATATATATATATATATGTATCAGACATCCTGCAAACATAAAGGTCCTTGATGTAGCATGTGATCTTAGAGCATTTTAGGTTAAACATTTTCTGGAATTGTAATGTTTAATAAATAATTATCTTATATTGCTGATCTTGTCATGGTTTTGGTTTGGGGTCATGTTTAAGTCTGCTTTCCTGTTTTATTTTGTAGTTATCCTCCTCTCTGTATTTGGTTCAGCTTCACTTTCCTGTTCATGAGCTCACTTGGTTCTATTTACTTCATTCAATTCACCTGTGTCTTGTTGTGTTCTCTGTGTATATTACCACTTGGTTTCAGTTCTTGTTTGGTAGTGAATTGTGGTAGTCTTCCTGTTGTCCCTTGGTTTCATTTGAATAAAATCACAGTGTTCTGCTGTGGCTTCCAGCCTGCATTTGGGAACACATCACTGCCATTCTGTGACAGATCTAATATTACTGATGGAACACCAAAGACACTAAACGCAGGCCAACTTTCAAGGTTATCTGATGTATTAAGCAAACTGCGAAAATCTAAGTGCTTTTCTTGGTTAGGTATGTGGTATATGAACCACGTTAGACAGGTGAAACAAATTATGTTTTTGAGGGCAAGTAAGGGCAGACGTGATTTAGTCCAAAAAAAAAACAAAAACACATGTAGACTCTTTCTTTAAAGCTATGTTAATCTTTAATCATTATCTGGGCAACATTATAGTTTTATGTTGGCGTTTGAAGAAGAGGAATGAAATTAACTTTTGCTTGTGAGGACATAATATCACAGTATTCTTGTAAAAATCCAACAAAAACAGAAAACAGTTTACCAGCAATAAAATAGAAAATGTTAAACAAATAAAATCTATACATTTTTGTGTGTTGGATGATTGCAAAAAGTGCCCAAAGGTTAAAATCCCACATTAGCTATATCAAGTCTGAATGTCTTCTGCGTGTTTTCGACCACTGGTAACGTGTCCAGGATGTTCCTGCCTCTTGCAAATAGCTCCAGCCAGAACATAATCCTGAACTGGATTAAACAGAAATAGAAAATGTTGGATGGGTGAATGTTTTTTTTGATTAAGTGTTTGCACTTTGCAGACCGCGCTCGTCAGATTATGAAAAAAAAACCTCACAGTAAAACACTTCGCTTCAAAATTGCATTGGGTGGCTCGTAAAAATGCATGACTTCTGTCCATCAAAATGAAGTCATTTTCATGTTGTTCATGTCTTATGTTTGTTTCATGACCCTGGTTTTGATCATTACCTGCCTCGTTTGTTCAGACAGGCTTTTAAAATGGCAACATAGACTAAGTACTGCAGTTCTTTACTAAATTGAGTGTGTAGAGTAGTTTTCAGTTTGGCTTGCAAAGGTTTGTGGTCCTCAATAGCAGTCCCACTAAATTTCCAACCATTTTGCATCTCCAGCTGAAGAAAAGTAAAAACCTTTCAGGGATAGCTGATTGAATGTGCACAGATTGACTGCAGCGCTTACAGTGAGATATGATGTAAAAGAAGGCTTGAAGAATATTTTGAGAGGAATGATCATCAAAATATAAACATCAGAGAACAATATTTGAGGGATTGAGCATAGATGTCATAGGCTATTGAAGCTTGTGCAGTTTGTAGATGCATATCTATTTCATAAACACTCTGGTCCACACTGGCGTTTACAAGTATTTAGATAAAGTGCAGCATCTACAAAAGGTCAGTTTTTAGTGATTCCTGATAAATATCAGGAATTTTACATTTTGACAATCATTACTTTGATTGTACTGAAACATCTGTCAAATTTAAATATAAATGAATGATATTCGCAGCTGCACAGTGGCACAGTGGTTAGCACTGTGGCCTCACAGCAAGAAGGTCACTGGTTTGATCCTTGGCTAGGGAGGGGTTTGGTCAGTGGCCTTTCTGTGTGGAGTTTGCATGTTCTCCCCGTGTATGCGTGGGTTCTCTCCAGGTACTCCAGCTTCCTCCCATCATCCAAAGACATGCATGTTAGGTTAATTGGTTACTCTAAATGGCCCCTAGGAATGAGTGTGAGTGGTTGTTTGTCTCTCTGTGTGGCCCTGCGATGGACTGGCAAGCTGTCCAGGGTGTACCCTGCCTGTCACCCAAAGCCAGCTGGGATAGGCTCCAGCTGCCCCGCAACCCTGAATTGGATTAAGCGGTTTAGAAAATCAATGATATTTGCATCTTTTTACTGGACTTTTGATGCTGTGTTGTTTAACTTAAGTCATTATGTATCATTTGTAAAAAGCTGCATCTCAGTCATATTATTTATCTGCAGCTGTTACAGAAATATAAACATACAACATGTTCAATAACCACTGCATTAAAAAGTAAGCAGAGTGTTTGTGCATGCACCATAACTTGAGAGATTAAGACAATTTTCTTGCACCACCTACTGGAGGATTAACATAAGGACAGTTTCTATGCAGCTTTTACATTTGAAAGGAAATTTAAACCTCCTGCGAACATCCAAGCTGAAAATAGTTAAGCTAGTTATTCAATTTCAACAGCAAAGTACTATAAGTACTAATACAATTGCATACCCAACAGTATTACAACCAACCAGTGGAACTTTTTGGTAAAATTTATTTTGCAAGTGATACATGTTTCAAGGGATTGTCGTAACAATGTCTTCCATCTTCCCCAAGAACTGGGGGTGTAAATGAAAAGAGTTACTTCTCACACAAACTATACAATATGTGAATATACTGTAGCACAAGGGATATAAATGTTCAACGTAAGTATCCTTGGTAAGACCAAAACGGATTCCATCAAGTATCAGAAACAGACAATGCATACCGTCAGTACGAGTTTCTGCAAAGTGGCTTTGACTTCATACTTCCACTATTTATTTATTTATTTTTTAATAATAAAAGATGCATTATCGCTAAAATCACAAGGAGAGATTTTAAACAAATGTACAATGATCAATTGCTCTTAAATTCTCTAAAAAGACCTTCCCGTGTGCTTCAACGCTGCAGCCCTAAACGCATCAACTGTGTCATCTGAGGGCGCGGAGTAAATATCATGCTCCAAAGACATATGAAGGCATTTCATACAATCAAGTATACTTATTAAAAACAGTCAGTGAAAGTCTTGTTTTCCATAATATCTGCAGAAGCAATCACAGAGAGTAAAGCAGATAAAACGTAAACTATAATCATTGGAAAAAGACCAGCTTAATGTCAGGAAAAGCACTTTGTGCAGCAAGATGTGTTTTTGAAGGGTTTGAGTCATCTGAAAGGAGAAGATGTTTTGTGAGTGCCTCTCTCTTTGAATGGTCCTTCCACCTTTATTTTTAATGACCTTTCTTTTGATTTAAGAAAAGAAAGAAATGAAAAGGGATGTGGGAGAGATTAGAAACGAGCAAGAATACAAAAAAAAAAAAGGAATGGTCCTTCAGTTCAACCCTCATCCTTTGTGATGTTATCCTCAGGATCCTCATCGCTGTTTAAATCACTGTGAAGCCTCTTTGTCATGGTGTTTCTGCTTCTCTCCTCCTTAGCCATCTTCTTTATCTGTACTGGGAATGGTTTCACTAGTTTAAAAAAGAGAAAACAAGATGAATCTCATGCAAAAAACACGTAACAGTCATCTTTATGACGTTACTGCAAGAACAACCAGCGAAGCAAACATTTGAAAGATGTCCCTTTCAAGTCAAGAAAAAACAATTGTCTTCATTTGGCTTTGTAAAAACACAGCTCTCACCTGCAGATGGAACAAATTGGTCTTCAGCTCTACCGCCATTATCGCTGTGACTGGCGCGAACTGACTCTTTCTCTTCTTCGTCTGTCACAATTCTCTGTCTTGCACTCTCAAAAACAGATTTAATGACGATTGAATCCTCATAGATCTGCAGCAGCCAATGAGCACACACACACAAATCAGAGCATGAGTTATATGCCTCATAAATAATTCATAATAATTTACAGCTACGGAAACAGAATGAAAACTGTGAAACATATTTTTAGGCCCATAAAAGACAGAATTCCTTCAGGCTTACCTGAGATCCCTCCAGGTTATAAGTCTGAGCATTGTGACACAGGAGAAAAATATCCTTTTCCAAATCCCCAACACTTCTGTACTTGTGATTACGTACACGCTCCTGTAATAGCACAGGGTTATAAAATGTAAGCTGACTTTGATAAGTTATAGAATCAATCATAATTAACCAAACAAAAAAATGAGGTTTTAGCCAGAAAAAAAGGAACAGAACACAAAATATTCACTTCCAAATACACTGCATATGCATTTAATACAGTTAGCTATCACCTGGATACAGTAATAAAAATACCATATCAAAAATCTGTTTGACCATTTATTAGAAAACAATAACCACATGAAGGAAGAGAGTGAAACTAGTTTTGGACATTAGCTTTGATAATTTTGACTCATTCTTCAATCAGAACCCGGATCAGCTCTTGCAGATATGAAGGAGAATTTCCTTAACCGTTGCTCCAAAACACACACCAGATTGTTTAAATATTTGAGGATCTTGTGACTGCAAAGCCTAACACAAGTGTTCCCATCACAGCTGTGCTCTTTGTGTCAATTTTTAACAGTTTTAGAGGTATAAATCTGCGCATTTTTGTCTGTTGAGAAATAGTCGGCGACCTAAAACTGACAAATACATGAAGGCAGCAACAGGATCAAAAGACGGCAATGATATAATCACCCACACAATAAGAGAGCATTCTCCATACTTTGCTGTTGGAATCAGGCTGGCGGGTGGATATTGGGTGTCCTCCATACAGACTAAAAATGTAAAAGATGATTTTTCGGAGATGATAACATTCGTCTATAGATTCCTACCATCTTCTTGTGAACTTTGCAGCTTTTTATGATTTTCAAGCATTGATGGAAAAGATAATAATAATAAGAAATGAGAATGGCAGATCCTCTATTGTATTAAGCTGCAATGAACTTTTAATTAACTGTGTTGATTGATCCTGGGTTGCCATTATTCCCGTTTATCTCTGCAGTCACTGAAGTAACTGTCATTTCCAGATATAAGGCATTTTGCTGTCATGTGGTGTCTTCTCATTTAACCTTATCTTCTGACTTGTATTATGTTTCACAGAGAAGTTTTACATACTTTGGTTTTTGGTTTGCTAGTATGACATCAGATTCCAGCAAGTTATCCAAATATTTAACAGTTGGTAAGGCCTCAGATATTTGCAGTCTAACACAGGGGTGTCAAAATCACACACAGCACAATGTGAGCCCAAGTGGACTAGAATAATTACATAACCTAAAGAGATTTCAATTTGTTTTAGTGCAAAAAGACACAAGTACACCATTAATCTGCTTATATTTAATTACTTTTTTCTTTTTTCTTTTTTTTTTTTTAGAAAACATTATGAACGAACTGATATTTCTTGAGAAATTAAGGCAAATAATAAAACGTGTATTAACACGTGTCAACGATACAGGATTTCACATTAAAATCATAAAAGTAACTTTTCAAGAACTAAAAGTTATTTTAAACATACATTCCTGTCCATTCTATATTTGTGTAGTAATCTTGACCACCTGCTCTTGCCTCATTATACTAACTGAAGGGAGATTTACTAATTAAGAAGGATTTAAAATACATTAAAAAAAATGCAGCCTGACTTGTAGACTTTTAGAATTGCATTTAATATCGTCTATGTCATTTTCATTTCGACCAAATTCATCCAGTGATCCAGCGGGTTGTAAGTTAAACACTCCCGCTCGAGCGATTCATTTTCTTTTTGAGTCACAAAGGTCACACGTTAACAGACTTATAACTGGTCTCTGTGCAATGACATTACACTTGTGTGCCTTTTCACTGTCTTTGCACTAATTTTGTACAAGAAAAATTATGTATTTCTGGTATGTATATTATAAACACACTCCCTTCTGTACTATGTACAGGTATACTTATAGTTGAAATTATTTACTTCTTTACATATTTTTATATTCTTTTTTTAAAAATGTTATCTCTTATTTTATTCTATGCCTTGCATTTCTGGCTGTTTTTTCCATTGTGTGTTTTTGCTGCTCTTGCGCTGTAAATTTCCCCACAATAGATGCACAGATTAGTAAGAAGAAACACAACACATTGTGATTAGAGAATCGAGTACAGGGTGTCCGCAGTGTATATGTATATGTGTACTATATATGTAGGGTTGTGATTCTTACAGTATTTATTTAATATAAAATATCATGTTTTCTATCTGTCCAGCTGCTGTATAAATCTCCTTTTTTGTGATGGTATAATGTGTAAAGACAACTTAAAATAATGTAACAATCAATATTTACCTAAAAAGACTTGTTTGCATGGGAACGTGGTTTCATCTTCCTTCATTTGATTTTATCTTAGCAGACAAGACAACAATGAGATGTGTGTGTGTGTGTGTGTGTGTGTGTGTGTGTGTGTGTGTGTGTGTAAGAGCTGAGAGAGCTGAGTGACACATACTCTGATCCTTCTGAAGTCCACAGGCTTTCGGATCAGCTCGTAATATTCAGGTACTTCCTTTTTAGAGGGAAGCTGCACAAAGCCTTTACTGATCTGTCGCCCCAACCTGCAAGCACAGCGTTAAGTTTGACATAGTCTCCTTTTATCAAGAAACACTTGAGTGCCAGGATGTGGTTGACATTTACAGGTCATAGTGGTATTTCATAAGGTCTTTTAATCTGATGATGTCACCCACATCTGCAGAAAAAGTTTCATTTGGCCTTTTCATAGAAGTGCCACAGTTCCAGTTTGATGACATTGATTGACTGAATTAAGAGAAACTGGTTTTGACCTTCAAATGAGGTTATGTGTGAGGCTGGAGAGCTCTGTTGTATTTTTTATGTTCCAGCATAAATCAGGCATTTGTGAAAGTAAGCTTTAGATTTTGATCAGAACTTCTGTGCAGAAAAATTTGATCTTTTTGCACGATTAACTACTTTATAGTAGTAATATGTAAAATAAATATTTGTACAGCAAAAAATAAATAAATAATTTGGAATAACAAGATGAAGTCATGTTAATAAAACACTGAAAACTTTTATATACGAACAGTATGTTTGATATGTGTAGAAAGAAGTCTATTATGTGGAGTGATGAGAAAAATATTACTGGTTAAAAATCTTGAAATAACATGGAAAATAAAATGGAATAATACAGACATTCAACTTAAATTTGAGAGTTTTCCCATTAGGGATGTTTGATACTGGCTTTTATACCGATATCTGATATACCAGTTTTGTCCAAATCTTAATTCCCAGTACCGATGTTAACTGATACCAACATCAACTGATACAGATATCAACCCATATTGATACTTTTGGAGTGAACTGTTCCAAATAAACAAAAGTATCTGGAAAACTATGCATGACATCTTATATATGAATGACCTGTCTAATCAGTTGAGTATGTGCAGAACTGGATGTATGGTTGGAGGTGCTTTAATTAATCACCTCATGTACGCTGATGACCTGGTGGTGCTCAGCCCTAGCTCAGCCGGACTCCAGCAGTTGCTGAATGTGTGTTCTGTGTATGGAGAACAACATGATATACAATACAACCCTGCTAAAAGTGTCATCATGTTTTGTCGAACTAAGGAGGACAAGACATTAAAGTTCCCTGTTTTTACATTGTCTGGGGCTACTGTAAAAGAATGTGATACTGTCAAATACCTCGGTCACATCATAACAGACTGTCTGTCGGATGATGAGGACATGTATCGCCAGTGCCGGCTTCTATATGCTCAAGCAAACATTCTTGTTCGAAAATTCTCCTGTTGCTCTGTAGAGGTGAAACTGACTCTGTTTAAAGCATTTTGTTCATCTCTGTACACGGCACATCTTTGGGTGAGCTATAAAAAGGCCAGCTATAAAAGACTTGTGGTGGCATACAATGATGCACTGAGGCTTTTCCTAAAAAAGCCAAGATGGACCAGCGCTAGTGACCTTTTTGTGTCTAGCCGGGTAAATACTTTGCCTGCTATCCTGAGGAATTTGATGTTCAAATTCATAAATCGTTTGAATGACTCTGTTAATAATGTGATTTTGTATTGTTCCAGTCCTGTATACAGTGATGTTAGATACTCATCTGTGTTTTGGAAGCACTGGTATGACTGCCTCTTAAAAGTTTAGAGGTCTTTAGTTGTCTGTGTATTTGTTTTTAGTTTCTTAGAGTGGACCATGAGTCTGTAATAAAGTTTAAATAAAATAAATAAATATATTTTTTTCATTTTAAGTTAGTTGAGACTTAGCTGAAGAGCTTGATACGTAATATGTGCATGTTGTGTAAACGTATCATTAAAAAAATAAAAATTGATCATTTCCGATACTGTATTTTAATGTTGATATTGGCCAATGATATCAGTATGCCAATAATATTGAAGATTTTTTTATTCTCATTCAAACTGGAGAAACTATTTAGGAATTACAACTCTTTGATATGAATGAACCTTTTTTTTCCAGACGCCTAAATGTTAGGGACTCTCAATCGGTTTTCAGGGTTATTTTTTCATTGTCTTATGAATCAAATCAAATTAATTAATCAAGTATGTGAAAGCTCTTAAGTTGGTTCATGAGTGACACTGATATTTGAAAGCTGTGCTATAAACTGAAACATATAAGGTCTCAATGCAAGTAGGAAAACACATCATTCTTGGGCTGTAAAAATACATAAATGAATAAGACAACTAGCTTGAACATTAGAAACCAAACCAAATTACCAGTCTGGGAGAGTGACATAAAATGCCAGGGTCTCCACAGAGGACCACAAAGGTGGAAATTCACAAAACCCTTTCTGCATAATCAAGAAAAAAAATCTCCTTGCAAGCTCAGGCCAAACAAAAAACACTCTGCAAAAACAGCTCAGGACTTTTCAAGGTGAAGAAGGGAAATATTCTGTCATGATCAAGTTAGCTTCTTGAGCTCAGCCAGAGTGAGCTGCATTATAGTGACTGATGGCAAAGATTCAAGCAAAAACATCCATCATTGACAGCTGCACTGGAGGGCATATCTCATCGGACCACAAGCATTTTTTGGTCCTTTCCACAAGCTCAGAGGAGTATTAAGGGTTAAGCAATGGCAGAAAATATGATAAATAAAAAAGCAGTGACTGGTTTAATCTCCCTTCAGTTTGGATGTGAATACCCAGCCCTAACAACAACTACACACCAGTATCATGACATGAACACAAAAACATTTTGATGGCTCTCACCCATCCTTGTAGTTGATTACCATATCCACCAGTGTGTTCAGAGTTCTGGTGAGTTCAGGCGGATTTGGAGGAAGTTTCTCAGCCGGTGGGCGTCCTCGCTTCCTTTTGACCTTTTCCCCCGTTTCTTGGCCCGCCTGCAGCTCTTTTTCTCCATGATGATCACCTTTTCGCTTCTTCAGACCAATATCTTCTTCCATGTCCTCAAAGGAACCGTTCTCTCTTGCCTCAGACTGCAGGGAGAGGGAGCAATGGGTGTGGAAGTCTATCAAACTTAAACAAATGCATACAGACAAAGTAAGTTTGATGAACCATGATATGAATAAAGCAAACATGTTTCTGACACCTGACATTTTTTTTTGTTGCTGAGCTAATACTCCAAGGATAAAAGTTCAAAATTTTATTAAATTGCTTGAAAAAAAAATTGATTTTAAAGACAGATGGCAACAAATTTTATGTCTAAAAACCTGAAATTAAAACACCCAAGCCTCCATCTAATTAAGAGTGCTGGCAGGAGTTCAAACACCTAAAAGCACAGGGTATGATTATGTATGCAAATGAAATGAGATTTTTTTTTTTTAAAGCCACATCTGAATACATGGACCGGAGTGACCCAACTGCTGCACTGTCTCTGCAAATTTAGGACGGATTATTTTGTCTGAAGGCTTTGATGCCAGACGATTATTAAGTTTATGCTGATCTTCTTTGTGCACAACTGAATGTGGATGCATTTGAGGTTCTTTCAGTCTAAGATGCCGTAACGTCATAAATAATAACCATTGTTGCCGGTTTGTTCTCCGCTCCATGCACAAAATGAGTGTTATTGAACGAGGAGCTATTTTCAGCCATTTCCATCGCTCCCTTTTTGTTTAGAATATCTGCAGCAAGCACTGTATTTTCCACAAAGGCAATTAGAGGCCAGAAACATGAGTATGCTTGCAGCAAAAAAAAAAAAAGAAAAAGAAAAAGAAAAAAAAAAGAAAAGCAGCTTTTGCAGCACAGGCTCAGCTGGAGAAAGGAGGAAAAAAGCAGAGAAGGCATGCAACCTCAGTCCAAACAGCATACTGATGCATCAGTCATACAGCATCATGCAGGAGAGGAGGGGGGGGGGGGGGGGGGGGTCACATCAGCTTTCAGATCATACAACACAACATGCAACTGTATAGAGCAAGAGATGGCATGAAGCTGATATGCAGCCCAGAGTGCGGATTTCTTGCTGAGGAACCATAACATTGCGACTAATGGCGAGACGGTAGCGAACACAACGCCTGCACGTCCATTCAACAGACATGGCAGAGAAGTGAGTTGGAGGGAGACAACAACAACATGAGCAGCAACAATAGCGACCCTGCTCATCAACCATCAGCTCAAACGCAGACTCTGAAAGCCCCGCTGCTCTCTCTGAGGGGGGGCTGAAATCCTTCCAGCACAATACTGGAGGGACAGCGGGGAAATCCTCAAGGATGCATAACCCAGCTGAGAACTGTCTTGATTGACCGTGCATGTGCATGTGTGTGTAAGTGTGTGTGTGTGTGTGTGTGTGTGTGTGTGTGTGTGTGTGAGACTGGAAGGGTGTCAGTGTGCATGTGATGCTCCATGCGTGTGCAATCTCCTAACAAGCCTGCCTCTTCCCTGACTAATCTGGCAAAGATTCCCTCTCATCTTTTACACACCTACACACTCCCTCTCTCGCACACACGCACGCTTGCGCGCACACACATATACACACGAGAAATAAACCCAGACGCCCGCTCTCTTTTCCTGGCGCGCGCGCACACACACAAACACACACACACACACACGTTTTTATCCATCTCTTCCTCTCTCTTCCCATGCGATGTACCCTGGCTGAATCCGGAGCCGGAGCAGAAAGAAAGACATGGAGGAGGATATTTACCTGGCTGCAGTCTGCAGGCTGCCTCCCAGGATCGGCTGCAGCTGTGGGGGAGAGAATTAGCAAACCAGCATAGCGGCGTGCTGCTAGTCTCTTCATCAGCTGATCACTCAGAAGCAGAGCCCAGAAGGGGGGAGAAAAGCGCTATTTTTTCATATACAAATCAATGGGCTGGGGGGAAAAAGATTGAAATGCCATACCCATCTCCTGTCTGCAGCTCTCCGAAGTCTTTTTCCTGACTCTGGAAGGCCCCGAGCTTGTCTCCCTCTGCATGTTTTTAATATCGACTCTTGCCAGACGTTTTTTCTCTCTTCCTTACCCCGCTGTTAAAGTTGTCGGCTCCATTTTTAACTTATTTACATTTTGCTCTGCATTTTCGACGCGACGTCTCCTTGTTTTGTTTTGTTTTTCTGTGAAAGTGCTGCAGGGATGAGAGAAGTGGAAACGCGGACAATCATAGTTCACAGTGTGAACACGTTTGCCCCAAAAGTCCCAGCTATTAATGCATAAACATGGGCTCAAATTACCATTTAACCTTCTGCCAAAACAAGAAGAAAAATCTGCAATATTGAGCTTCAGCTGAAACAATAGTAGGAAAACTTTTTTTTTTTTTTTTTTGTCCAAGTTTGGGCTGATTTTCAAGCACATCTGGTTTGTGTGAATCAATTAGTTTTCTTTTTCCAACATGTTGCTGGAAAACAACACATGCAAGAGCTCACACCACAGGAACTCACATGCAAGAAACTGAGTAAAAAGTTCTGCTACATGTTGTTTTTGAAGGGCCAAATCAAACTTTATTTATAAATCACTTTTCATACAAAAGTAGTGGACAGTGCTTTACATAATAAAACAGCTTTGAATATGTGTAGTATGAAAGTATAAAACATCAAAGATTTTTTTTCCTGGATGGATATTATACCACATTATCTTCACTGAAAAAAAAACTTAACATTGTTTGCTTTATAAAAATAAAGTTTGACATATTTAGATTAAATATTTTCGGGCCTTTTGAATAACTTCAGCAAGGACAGTTTTACAAAAGGATGATCAAGAAAGAGTCTTCTCTGTATAATAAAGGAACTTGGCAAAGATACAGAACCTGAGCTTCTCCAAATGGAACTCAGTGGGAGACACACACACACATACACAAGCATGAATCATATGAGTTGCACCATCCATAGCCAGTTTTCTGGCTTGTAAAGGCTATTTGTCCTGACATGACTGTAATACTACAGAAGAAATTAACTCAAAACGCAGAAGCTCACAACCGTCCACTCCACATTGAAACAAGACTTTTTGCTTTGCACCTTATGAGCTGTAAACAAACAAAAAAAAGTTGTGAACATAATATTGATCTGTGTCTGGTCAATGGGAGCAGCAGGGCAAGCTGTATACACATTATTGCTCTATAACATTGTTGTAACAGTGACTGTGTGAGCAAACACTGGCCTGTTTACTCACCCAAGCAGAAAGCAATGCTGGCATTAGCACCGATTTCTGGCTTTCTAGTGAATTATTGTTCAAATTCACTTTTCACTTCACAAAATTACTCCGAGCTGCTGGCTGTGATCACAGACAACCCTGCACAGTCACAAAAGCTAAACAAAATAAAACAAGAAAAAAAACTGATGCAATAAATTGGTGACTGAGAAATTCATCCAAACCTGTGTGTGACCAAATAAAACATTGGTTATGGTGCCACATGTGACCAGCTTCCCTCTGAATCCACTCCAATGCCAAGCCAAACCTTAAACTAGTAACTATCCACTCTAAGATCAAATCTTCTTAAGATTTTTCTTTGAACTTTTCCTTTCTGGCACCAAAATCCAGTGAAGCAGGCGTCACCCAAAACAAGATTTTAACATAAAAAAATATTTAATTAACATTTAGTTTACAACAAGGTTTCATAATACAGTGTCTTTTTTTTCCTTTTTTTTTTTTGTTAAGGAGCCTTTTAGTTTCAGTCTAAGATGTTGAACTTTAATACTCGCACCCTCCCCCCAAACTTGTTTCTGAATTGGCCTGATTAGGAGATAATACAATGACTGTAAAGTGTTGCTTCTAAAGCAAAAATAAGCAAATACTCTGAGCCACAGAGAGTAGATAACTCTTTAATTGCAGTTCTGTGATTATAATAACAAATTATTTATAAATTAGTATATGTTGAAAAGATATTGCACAAAGTACAAAAACCACATCCATAGATAGCATGAACAGTTGGAGTTTTTAAACGTTTAATATGCATAATCACAATGAAAATGACTGTTCCTTTTATTTCCACATCAGCTCTGAATAGAATATAAATCTCTCAGAAAAATAACTATTTATTTTAAAATGAGTAATCATAGTTTCTTTTCAAGTAATAGGCTAAATCAGATGAGTGAACTGACTAACATCAGTGGAAAAAAAAAAAAAAAAAGCTTTAATTTCAGAAATATGCTCCCAAGAGCCACTTGCTCAAAACTGCTGTCGCCATGGCAACAGCAAATTTTGATGGTGGACCTTGTATATCATTGTATTTTATTACTGTTGCTGGGAAATAAATCAGAGGACTCTCAGCTCTCAGTCATAGACGTGCCAGCTCTCAGAAAGGCTGGCATACAGAGGAAGGGAGTGTAACAGGAAGCCGTGTCGAGTGACAACATGATTTTACATTCTCTTTTCACATTTCAATCCGTGACATTTGCTCACAAGCTCTGGAAGAGGCAAAATATAAGTCAGGGGGTTAGATGCAGAAAACGAGGATCTTTGGGTTAGTGCAGTTCATTTATCACATAAACGCAAGCATCATACTCTAAAATTGAGCTTTGCCTTATTGCGATTTACTACATCGTGTTGCTAATCACATCCTCAGTCACAGGTCTTGTTCTGTACAGATGTGGGATTGAATTTTCTCCGATACAATGCAGAACTGAATTATCACACTATAAACACGCCTCTTCCATAACTAAAGCTCACACGGACGATTTATCATAACACCAACAACTGCATGGCACAGCTGATTCAGAATATCTGATGAATGATGTATGAGTCACTTCCATCTAAAATTCAGTTTTAACCCGCAGTCGTGCAAACAGCAATGGTGCCAAGAAGGCTTTGATCTGTTAGTTTAGGATTTGCACCATCACACCACAAAGCCAAAGAATTAACAAGTCAATCAAAACTGTCATCTAAAGAGAAGTTAAATATTCAAAAAGCCTTGTTAAACCACATCTATTCAATAGTCTTTTTTTAAAAAAAGACTTAGAAGTCAAATAAGTAGTATTGAAGTGAACCCAGGGAGGACAATGTTAGCAAGGAAGAAAACAGAGAGAGGGTTCAGCAGTTCATGGCTTTGAGAAAAACATAGAGGTAAGAGTCAGGATGAATAAAATTGGGTGTTTGCTGGATGAAACAATTGTATGTTGAAGTAATGATGATACACTGAAAATAGCTGAAGAAAGTTAGGAAAATTGAGCCACTTGAGTGGCTGTTGCCTCATGCATGCTGAAGATGGGGGATTGGATCGAAGTCAAGATTCGATGCAATCTGTTGGTTTTCCTTATCCTTTCCCTCACTATTTATTATGCATTGGCTTGAATTGATGTGTCCGTAAAGGGTCTTGAGATGATACTGGTGTGAAGGTGCGCTATAAAAATGAAAACAAGAGAAAAAAAAGAGTGAATCCCAAAATTGAACCTTGTATAAGGTTGAAAAACAAAATATCTCTACAGAAAGGGATTTAATGCTGACTGTTACCTATTGAGGAGTATAAAGTGAAGTAGAAACAAGAACAGAATAACCAAATGAATGTTTTTTTGTAAAAAGTTTATTTAGACTTATGATTTTGTGGATGCAATATTTGTACATAAACAAAAAGAAATGTTAAACAAGCCCATTTGTGCTAACTTTATGTTTGAACAACTAAGAGAGAAGCATTGATCCATTCATTTAACTTTTAGTTTATGATAAATCCCACAGTTCTTAAATATGCATTCATGCCATCAACTTTATCACATCACAGCACCTCTGAGGTGCAGAACTCCATGTCAAAAACAACCAAAAAGCGCTATTAAGTGAACAAAAACTAAAAACAACCCCATCCCACATTAGGTTGGGACACTATGCTAAAGTTAACACAATGAAATGATTTATCTTTAAACTGTTCCCCTCATAAAATATAAACAACATATCAGAAGCTAAAGCTGAGACATTCAACATTTTGGTATATTTTGAATTTCATGGAAACAATACATCTCAAACGTGTTGTAAGAGAGGCAATAAAGGCTGAGAAAAAAACAAAAAACAAACAACAACTAGAGGTCACCTGGTCACATGACATAACAGCAGCCCTTCATAAATACAAAGCCTGATATATGTAAAGATGGACAGAGGTTCAATAAAATGTGAAGAACTATGTCTAAACATTGAACATCATTGAACATTGAAAAAATCACTGCAGAATCACTACCAGAATTCACTGTCTGTGAACATACTGCAATCTATAAAGTATATGAGATAATATATGGAATTACGAGATTTGCAAAACACATCCTGTTTTTATCAACATTTTACTCTGCATCCCAACTTTTCTTCCCAGAGTGCTGTTGTGTTTCAGGTGTTTTAGTCGTTTGTTGCACCTCATGTCCCCTGGATCCCATGGATTCAGTCCTGTCATGCAGCTGCAGTTTTGGAGTATCACAATAAAACATCACATGCTAAGAGCTTTTAATGCGTCATTGTTTTTCTATTAAGCTGCTATATGTTAAAAGCTACAACTTCTAAATAAAGTAAATGTTTTTTATAACACAATATGATAAAAACTCAGAAATATAAAGTTCAGACTTTTAAACAAAGTAATAAAATATAAGTTTTTAAATAGAAAATGGGAATAAGTTCATAAAATCTGCAAATACAATACATTTTATTAATTATTATTATATAACTGTAATCTACACTGCCATGCATATGTATAATCCTGTTGATATTAAGTATAATAAATGCTATGTCATGGTCTATGCAGAGAGAAAAAGCAGCTTTTGGTAACTGGTGGGTGATTACAGATGACTTGGTCAGGTCGCCGTTGAGGTTGTTATAACAGATCACCTTATAGGATCATGGAGCATCCCTCTCTACTCTAGTACACACTTTTATTCAGAGATATTCCTTCCCCCTGAGGAAGACAAGAATCTGCCACTGTGTCGCGCAGCTGCCTGTCAAGATACATCGAGACGAGATGGAGTCTGAGAAACAGTCAATCCACTTTCAGTTTGAGTGTTGTAAACATGCGGCGCTACATACCACTGTCTGTCTGGAGAAGTTGGCATGAGCATACAGGAGCACTGCGATGTCATTATGTCCTGCCTCTAATGCAATGGACAGGGCTGTGCTGTCATCCTGTTTACACAATAATCAGATAAAATAGATTTAATAAAATCATCGAAGTCAATCATAACGCGTTTGTAAAATTACTTCACAAATATATTTACTGCCTGCTTTTGTCATACGATGGCTAAGACAAAGCATCAGTTTGGAAGCTTCACATTCTCAGCCTAATGCCACCGTGTGCACCATGTGGGTGGACGGAGCTTCACAGACGGAGGAAATGACTCACATACACTGTCAGTCAGGGTGGCATCACACTCCGGCTGTGCCAGCAGCAGTTTAACGATGTCAGCATGGCCATGCTCGCTTGCACACATCAGCGCTGTGGAGCCCTCATCATCCTGGATATTAACTTCTGCTCCTTGTGCCAGGAGTGCCTGCACCATGTCCAACCTACCATGGCTCACAGCTAGCATCAGAGCAGTCTGACCAGCCTGGACAGCAGGACACAAGCATCAGTCATAGGAAACGAGGATGCTGCGATAGACAAACATTAATATTTGCCAATTCAAAGAGGTTACACTTTCTACATTTATCATCCCTTACAGGGTGAACGCTGAGTGACTTTATGTTACTAAAAGAGGCAATTTTCACATTTACAAATATTTCTTGCAGCCAATTCAATTAATTTCCTCTTAACTGAGGTCTTTCAGTCACTAACCAACTCAGTAGAGCATGTTTAATAACTACTCAGAAAAAAAAAAAAAAATCTCAAAATGTGGAGGAGTAGAATTTCAAAGCTAACAAAAACTGACACACTTACCTGTGTGGCCTTTGCATTAACATCTCCTTTTGCAAAGAGCTGCTCTATGACTTTCATGTCCTCTGGATGTTCCACAGCTGCAAGTGCAGCCAACATGATGGGCGTGTAACCTGCAGCGTTCTGCTTATTCAAGTTACATATGTCTGTGGTGTTGGTGGCCAGCAGGTTAAAAAAAAAAGGGAGGAAAGAAGAAAATGAGCTCTACCTCACTGATATAAATGCACCAAGTTCAAGAAAAGTATTTGTGACAAATAAATAAATACATTTTTAGTGGCGTAAATAAAAAAAAAAGTCACCACTCATATTTGCACAGCAGTATTGATCGAAACATGTATCTCAGATATCTGGTTTCAGTGCTTCTATGCCATTAAAACTCTGGAAGAGATTCCTGTTGCTTGTAATTCATCAAATTACCCTGACAGGAAAAGGTCTATTTTTATTTCTTAAGATACAGACTCCTTACAAGCTTGGATGTTGCTCAGACTTTCAGGGTAGATGATATTTTACCACAATCATTTCATGCACCATCATAAACAGTTTGTCAGCACATTTCCCACTGCACAATGAGTCTTTTGTCCCCTCCTTTTAAAAGTTTATATATTTAAACTTCTTCCTGGAACAAATTATTTTAATTCAATTTCACATTAAAATTAAATGAATATGGACATATTAAGTCCATGTAGAAATCAGAACAAGATATTGAGGTTCAATACAATATTTAATCAGCTACTTTAACATCTACAGATAGCTTAGTGTTTTGTAATGCTGTCATCAATCTTTGATTAGTTTGTGTGAATAGAAACACACAGCAGTGCAGGCTTCTACCCTCTGGTGGCCAAAAATGAACATGCAGAAGCAGCCCAGTGGAGGACCGCGTTCAGAGGCTTTGTAAAACACTACATTTACTGTTTTGTCAACAATTTAACTGCTGTATATCCTGGTTGAAAAGCAAAAAAAAAAAAAAACATTGCAGCATTTCTGGAATTGTGGATGGTGAAAAACAACAAGACTATAATTAGTCTGGAACTTTGTTTTGTTACACTGCAAAGTACAATTTGCAGAACAACAAATTAAATTCTCACAATTAGGAGGGACAATAACAAAAAGAGATAAATAAATAAATAAAACTTGAATTGACAATAAGCCATGCTTGCATTTTGATACTGATGTACCTGCTTCCAGCAGTTTTTTAACTACGCCAAAGTTGGAGTGAGAAACACTGTAGTGTAGAGCTGTGTTTCCATTGCCATCAGCTATATTGGCTATGTGCTGCAACACGGAAGGTGAAATGATCCGAAACGTGGACAAATAATCCTCTACTATTTCAGGGGCTGCTGACTTGTGACTGGACACAGAGAACCACTCTTGCTGGAGAATATGTAGACAGTCCTGCTGCAAGAGACACAAAACAAACAATTTTCCAAGCTGCCATAATTTACTGTGCAGCACAATTCAGACTTTGAATAGATTGGAGCAGCATGTAATTAGAAATTTGACTGAAAGAACAAAAACAAGCAGCACAACAAAGAAAGTAACATTTCAGAACATGAGGAATCTGTCACTATTCTAAAAATATAACTTTTTGAGTGTCTGTTTTACATTAAAAAGTATCTGTACGTTTACTAAAAAACGCCAACAATAACTTCATCGGCACATTCCCACAATCATTGTATTCAACGTGCCAACCTACCATTTCCTTTTACCGCTCTATGACCTGCATTATTACACACGAATGCACATAAACTTGAATGCAAAAATTGGCACATATAGATGAGCTCATATGTATTCATACCCTTTCATTAAAAAAGGGGAAAAAAAAAACAAACATCTGCCTGTAAAATAAGCTGAAATTGACAAAAGTAAAAAAAACAAATATTTTATGAAAATCATCAAATTATTTTCTAATTCTGGTTCAATAGAAATAATATTTTTAAGAAGCAAAAAAATAAGACAATTTATTAAATATAACATCACTCATAAACTAATATTTTGTTGATCAATCCTTTAATGTTTCTGCTCCAGTCAGGTGTTTTCTGTTCCTCTCAGTCAGACTTCTGCACCTGTTGACAGGTATTTTGTCCCACTGTTCAACAGAAAAGTGCTCTAATTTATCGAGGACCAATTTGTTTGTTTTTTTTTTTTTCTTTCTTTAACTCTATTAAATGAAAAAACAGTGTCTTATATTACTAAATTATATTTTTGCTAATTTTTAGTTATTGTTTATTTTTTAAGTTTCCAGTTATTTAAGTGACTGTTGTAAATCCAGCCTTTTCTTTAATGAAAGGTTATGAATACATATGAGCACAACTATATTTATCATTAAAAGCTCTTGGTCTTAAAACAGTAAAGAAAACCCACCAATTCCCTGCTGGACAGAGATGTGTCATCGCTCATGTGCATCTTTAAGGCTTGACAAGCTGAAAACATCCTTTCATTTAACCTGCATCTGAGGAGTAAAATATTTTAAAAGGTTATATTTTACTGGAGAAAGGTTCACACAGTAATTAAAACTGATACAGGCAGTTTGTTCTTTTAAGGTTTTCCACAGACATGAAGAGATTATTTACTTATGCACTCTTTTTACTTCTACATCACCTCTGTTGCCAGAATAATTTTGAAGGCCCTCTCGATTCCTTGTAGGAGTCATCATTTCCTGTTTTTCCCTGGATTTCATCTTGAGAAGAATCCTTAAATGCTTCATTTCCTCTTCTTTCTACTTCTTTGTGCTCGTAAACTGTCATAGGGTCCAATCTAGGGGGAAAAAAAACAGTATCTAAACAGACCAAATCTGAACTGGTCAAGACTCAAACAGTAAAGTAGAGGTTAGTCACGTACCCTGTAGCCACTCTCATAAACTTCATGCTTTTCCTGTTGCTGCCACAGCTATGGTCCCCACTCTGTTTCTTTATGACTGACCGCGCCTTGCAGGCTTTTGTTGATCTGTCTTGAAAAATAATATGTGTTTTAGCCCATTTTTCATGTAGACGGTGATTGAAAACTGGTGTTATGTTGACAACACTGAGTGGATGTTGAAATGGAGGAAAAATACTGAAGTAGAATCGATCTAACATTTTTCCAATTTCCAGCAGCTCATCAAATCTAAAGCATGCCACAGAATATGTACAAATCAGCGAGATCTGAGCAGGATGTGAAAAATATAATCTGACTCTTGACATTTTTACACTTGCATGGGGCTCATTTAAGAAGAGAAAACATTCTCAGACACCAGTTCCTCCTACAAAGTTGTTCAATTTTAGACCCTCAACCACAAACTGCTCTGTGGGACAAGATGACTTCCAAACCCAGATATCATTCCAAACATTGCAAGTGTATCCCACAGAAAGCCAACTTGCCAGACCAAAAGCAGCCACTTCCTTTGAACAAGTTTAAACTTGGCAGTGGGAGTAGTTTCAAAGTGTGTTTTAAAAATATATTTTGACTTATATTTAAATGAGAGTACTTTTGCAAACATAGTTATTGTATACACCATATATATGATGAGTTTCCAGAGATTATGAATGTGGACTGAAACTGTTTAGGATAATAACACGTAAACACAAAGTCGGTTGCTTACCTTGCATAGCTGAGGACGTCTGCTGCTCCAACATTTTAATCATTCTTTTCACCTCTGAGTTGTTCCCACCCTGTTGGCAGATTTCTGCATTCGCTTTGCCACTCCTGCAGGAGTCAGCTGAAGATTGAAACTCCAAGTCTATGTTTGCTGCAGGAAAATAAGAGGACATTTTAAAACAGCACCAATGTGATATGACTAATTTACACAATAACGCACATTAATAAACATATCAAGGAGATCTGGTGGAGTTCTTAACCACTAGGGGCACTCTGGAGCAAGGTGGTTTTTTTAAGAAATGGTGGCGATGAATCTGTTGCATAATCAAGGAATACTGACAACACAATGTCAACTTGGGCAAAAACAAATCAGGTTTAAGTCTACAGTGTTACCTGTTGGATGAGAGGTGAAATGTTTTTCTGTCCCTCCTTCTCCTACAGCTTTGTTATTGGAGAGCGGCGTGGAGCTGCTGCAACGGTCAGTCGTGTCCCCTGTGAGCAAGTCCCCATGCTCCCTTAAGAGCATATGCATCTTCTCTATATAGTGGTTCAGCTCCTGATCCCACTGGAGCTGCGTAGACTGCTGGGGTTTCTGTCTTGGTGGACCAGATGAAGCCGAAAAGTCCCGTATTCTCCCTTCACCGACCCCAATACTCTTGGTCGTGATGGGATCAGGAAGGTGTGAAGGCCCCGAAGCCATATTTCGAGTTTTCAGTCCGACAAGAAAATTCTCATAAATGTTTATGTATCCAACACCAGAGTCTCTGGTTACCTTGATTATTGATTCTGGTGTCTGTTTTGAAGTACTTTCAGGTAGATTTGCAGTATCTACACCAATCGTACGTGTTTCTGTGGTGCATGTAATGTCTCGGACCCTGCTGCCCACAGACACTGTCCGAGTGAAAGTGTGATGGGTATTGGTGTGCTTGTCCTGGGTGCTGACGAGCGTATTTGTGCTGGAGTCACTGCTGAAGGCTTGCCGAGTGTTTGTAAAGCGAGACACTAAACTGGATACGGTGTTGGTACGCTGTGAAGCCATTTGGGGAGACGCCATGACTCCCAGATCAACTCCTCTGACTGAATCAGTGGTCATACCTTGAGAAACCATTTCTTTTGCCTCGCAAGTAATCAGATCAACAGCAAAATCCCCACAAGCCACTGAATGACACTTAATCTGTTCGTTCTTAAACCTCAGATTGTCCACTGATACCTCTGTGTTCATTTCTGCATCGCACAATTTAATCTCTGTTCCAGCTCCCTGTGTGCGTGTGCAAACTCGGATCGCCACAGCCTTTTCTCTAGTCTCCACTCGCTCCCTGACCTCCCATTGGCTCATAGGAACATCTGGTCCTGTGCAGATGTTCTTCATCTTAGGTTCACAAGATACCCCCACGTTTTTAACCTCAATCACCTCTCCTATGCTGGCGTCGCGAAACTCTGTGTGATCACCTACTGCCTGGCTTTTGGTGAAAAGTTTCATTTCCGTGCCTGTGCTGACAGTGGATGGCTTTGCAAGACAAGCCTTGTCAACTCGGTTCCTCACTCCTGCAGCTTGAAGCTCCAGTTTGAGACGGATCAGCTCAGTCTGGAGAGCTGATTCTTTCAACTCTGCTTCTAGTTGGCAAATTTTCTCCTTCAAAGCCCCATTTAAGAGTTGCTGGGCAACAAGCTCTGCCTCCTGTTCTGTGTAAATGCCAAGATTCATTTCAGACACTCCTGTTGCAATGGATCTTGTCTCCACCTGATCAGTGTAAACATATTTGTTTTCTTTTGAGGGTTTTGAAAAGGCCAAATCCATATTTATATCAGTTCCAACAGCAACTGACTTAACAGCCTTGACCTGCAGGGAGATATGATCCTTTCCTTGCCGTGACTGCAGACGTCCACCTTTGATGGCTCTTTCTAATGCCTGCATCTCTTCTGACAGTTGCCTGAATTCTCTAAAGTCGGTGTAATCACTTTTCTCAATACCTTCAAGTTCTGCCTCAGCATTCACCTCATTCGTTATGCCAGAACCTTCTGTGATAGATGACTGCTTCCAGATCACATCTTTTTGATCCTCATTGTCAATCTGGTTCTTGAGCTGAGTGACCAGTTGCCTCTTTTCCTCCTGGAGGACTGAGATCTTAACTTGCAAGATAGGGATGATTTTCACCTGCTCTTCCAGCTCCTTCAGCTTTTGCAGAGCAACCACCATTTGGTCACGGATGTGTTGCAAGTGCATGGGCCCAAGACTTGTAACTGGAGTAGATCTACCAGAGCTCTGTGGGCTCAGCCTTAAGCTTCCTGTGCTGCCTCTACCTCCCTGGGACGAGCTAAGGTGGACATTTACTTCAGCAGTAGGCTTGTTCCCATTGTTGTTTTGGTTATATGCACCAAGGCCAGTAAAGGGTGAGAGCGACCCAGGGGAACTTACGCCTCCGAAACTGGCAAGTCGTCGGCGGGGGAAGGGCTGGGGTGGTGACTGACCCACCACATCCTGATTTATGTGCTTGTGGGTCTCTGCAGTGGTCTGTTCAATCACAGGAGTTTGTCGTTGTGAAGCCAGAGATCTTGCAGCCGGTTGAGGCTTCAACTCGGTTGGTATAGCAGAGGTGTTTGAACCTTCACTCTTGCAAAGTTTGTTGTCCATTGAGGATCCATGTGGTGGAGGAAGAGGAGGTCTACCTTTTGCTGCAGATGACATGCAAAGTAATCTTGTATCATCACTGCCAGGTGATGATAAGGACTCTGCAGAATTCCACTGTCCAGACGAAATACTTCCCTGTGGTTTTCCCACATTATTGAGAGCCACTCTGGGCCTCCTCTTAAGGCTTAATCGCTTAATGGTTGTGCCGTTTTGGAAACTGTCCACATCCAACTGATAACTGCAGTCGACTCCCAGGTAGTTAGGATTACACTCTTCAGTGCTCTGACCTGTTGGACAGACAGTGGAATGACCTTATTCCATCATTCCCACATTAATATGGCTATAAAAAGAAGTTAAAAACACAACAACATGATGAAAATATAAGATAATCTTCAACACAGTCAGGTCAAATTTAGATCAAACTAAAATTAGACCTAGAAAACATTCTAAGCTCCTCGTTACAATAATACAATAAACTCTAAGGATTCATAATCATGGTATTTTCGCCAATTACAACACATTTTTCTGTCCTTACCTCTGTATGCTATGTTCCTCTGTAAATGCTTCAATTCGAGTCCTTCACTTCAAAAAGGTTTTGACTATAATCTGTCTAAGCCTACCCACCAGAGGAGGAGGGACAGAGGAAGACTTTCTACTTGCATATACACTGTTTTCAGCTGTCACTTCTTTCCAAATCGTATGACTCTCTACATAGACTGAACCAACTCTATAATTACTCTGCAACTCTCCCTCTAAATGCCTGACCATTCCCTTGGCAGGGTTTTCTTAAAAAAAAAAATAAAGCACACACATTCTCCTAGTATGTGAGTAAAGACAAGAAGTTACGATATTTCTAAAATTACTGAGATGCAATTCATCATATACACATTTGAATATTAAATACTGACTACTTGAAATTGATGGAGAACTACTCTTCATGTTTAGCTTTTAGCTAAAATGATACTGTGCAACATCAGTTCACAAAGACATTAAATGCATTTGTGCATTACATACAGAAACAAAACCTATTACAAAATTATTAAGAAGTATAACGTGTAGGTTATTGGCATAATATAAATAGCAATTACCTGACACATTTCTCAGGATGTAACTGCCTTGAGCCATGAGTGTTTATCAGTGAGCATCAACAAAGCAGCATTCCCTTAATAGTCCACATATAAATAAGTCTGGAAATAAAAGAAAATCATAATAAATTAACTTCATGTAACATCTCAGTTATTATCCTTTTCATGCATGGTCTTGCCGCCTCCCTCTAATAATCACTTTCTCTCTCCAAGCTTAGGTCGAGCAGTCAATAACAGCTAACCTTACAATGCTTGCATAAAGGAAATGCAATACCTGGCCATGCCACATTACAGTTAATTCTGCAAAACTGCAGTAAGGAAACACTAAGCCTCAATGCACAGCAATGACTCACTGCAGTGCAATGCCTTATCGCTTTCTTATCAGCAAGCAGCTTCTGTTTTCAGCTCGAGAAGGATTTAAGGAGGCCTCATCTCTATTTTTGTTAATGCTTTATCTAACGCTTACACAGTTACAGTCTCCAAGCAGAGTGGGAGAGCAGCATTAATGTAAAGATAACATGTACTGTGTGAAATAAGGTAAAGTTACAATTGGTAGGGAGTGGAAAAAAAAAAAATGCTGGGAGAATCTTTTCTTTTGAAAGAGACAAATTACAAAAAACCCCCACGATCTTATTACCTTTTGTTTGGCAAATAAAATTGTAAGACTTTTTGTAAATTGTAAAATATTTTTACAATTTTTCAGTGAATCACAAAGAATATTTGAAACAAAATCTGCATATTTGCAGCTAAATGTTCATTTTTTTTACATACAAAAAAAATTAACACCACAAAACAGCCACATTCACATCAAAAATTGAATGTCATCTTAATTTAAAGACTAAAAGAGCAGGCATACATGGCATAAGGCCTCAGGTAATCAATCCAAAACCTTTCATAAGTTCTTTTAGGAGTAATCCGCAGTGACTTTAATTCTGTGAATGTCACAGAAAGATTTGGGAAAAACTCATTCGAGGGAGGCAGAATTATTTTGTAATCAAGCCACAAACGAAAATGTAAGAAAAAAAAAAAAAGCATCATCAACTATAAATAAAAATGATGATAAAAAAGGCTAAATATACTTTATGAATAAAAGTAAATGGACTTTTAGACTTCCTTTAGACTTAGGCTACCTGCTTGTAAGGAGTTCAAACTTATTTATCATAATGACACCTCATGGGAGTAAATTTTGGAGCACAGATATGATGAATAATTAATGTCTAACAGGAAATATCCTGTATACCTTTATATGCAACATCAGCATAAATATTCTGCAGGGGAAGAAACACTGATCCTCCATTAGTTTTTGGGTCGCTTGTATGTGTAGGATAAATAAGAAATGCTCCTAAAAGGATGTGCTGAACTTCCAACATCGCAATATTTTAGGGTAAAAAGCGAGTTAAGTGAGTTTGAAAAAGATATAATTCTGTTGCCAAAACAATTTGATTTTATTATTTCAGAAACTGTTAATCTCAACATAACCACATTTAGGTTTTATGTTAAATGATTTGAAGAAAATATAATGAAATAAAAACAAAAATAAAATCTGGTGAGTTATGGTTCTCTGGGCAATAAAAATACCTTGTATATGGCATAGGTCAGAGAAGGAGGGACAGACTGGTTTAAGCTTCACCACACTTAATCTCTGAAAGCACCACACACAAGGCAGATGGACCACAGGCGCAGAAGACCACATTATGCGCAACTCCTAAAACATAAAAAGAGAAAAAGAATCTGAGTTTATAGCTGGAGCTTGATGAAACAATAAAACATAAACAACTTTTACTACTTGTAAACATGATATGGCATTGCTGAATAATTTGATTTTAAAAATGATGTTTTATTACAAACAACGTGATGGTGTGAATACATGTTGGACTGCATCAACAATGACAGTTATTGATGAAGGAGCTGGTTTGTACACAGCGTACTCAGCTTTCTATGACAAGAGTACTTTTAGAATAAAGCAGCATGTCACACTATTCTCATAATCCCAGACTGGTAACTTGCAATGTAGGGACTTCTATGCAAAAAAGTACCAAATAGTGGAAGATTTAGATGCTGCTTAAAGGTGACACCTTGTGGTCATACCAAGCAAACACGCTGAAGTACAAACTCACACTCGTGTATTCAAGCTCGGCTATAAAATAACTCCCTTTATTTAAGAAGAGGTCAATTTTGCTTTAGTTAGGAAAAACAAGCAAACTGGAATTAGAATAGGTCTGCTGCTACTGCTGCTACCCGAGGTGTGGAGGATTCACTCACCTGCGCAGCGGGAGAAAGTGAGCAGCATGTTGACGTGATGTAAAAATAGAAGTGATGTCACACAGTTGCTGTAAAACCTGTAAACGATCAAATGATGCATTTCAAACGTAGACACCACCCCGAGGTTATGTTAATCATGTTTTCTGGTTTGTTTTGGATTCTCAAATTCTACTTCATAGAAGAAGTTTTATTTCGGATGGAACAAGACGGACACTGCGCATGCGCAAAGAGCTTTCAACACAACAGGTAGTCTTCTCTGGGCTGCGAGTCGGTCAGGTGATGATGGGCCTCAGTAAAATATTGATGACGTCTTTTCTTCTGCTGATACGATTACTCGGCATAAACTTTACATGATAATAAACCTCATTGTGTTGTGTAAATAGTTTTAAAAATGGGGAATATTATTCAATTATCTTTGCTCCAGTGGCACAACTTGAATTCTTTAAGCTAAATGTGGTCTGCATGACCATTCAGCTTGAAAAAACAAAGAACTATGAGAAAAATTGGATTAAAAAAAAAACCAAAACTTACCAGTTAACATTGACAAAATATATTTTTGTTCCACACTTATAAAAGAAACGCATGTTCATATTAATATGTAATAAATTAAATATAATAAAATTGTTACGTAATACAATAAATTGAATCCAGCTTGTACAGACAGATGATTTTTACGCAAATATAACTTTTTTCTTTCCTTCTTTTTTTTTTTTTTTTTTTTTTTTTTTTTTTTACAAATTAGTCATAAAATTGGCAGTCATGCTCAGGATTAGTAAACTGAGCAGCGACATCTTGTGGACACTTTGCAGGACCACGAGTTTCAAAGTTGTTCCAGAGTTTGCAAGGTGTTTTCAGTTTTAAAAAATGAATGAATGAATGAATGAATGAATGAATGAATGAATGAATGAATGATCAATTTTTTATTTTTTTTTTGTATTTCAATGATGAAATGTTAGTGTCTATTAAGTCATTATGGTTAAACTGACTGTGTTTTTCTTTTGCTTTTATGCTGTACAAGTATCACATTTGCAACTCCGGAGGGATCATTAACTTGAAAGCATCTTCTCTGGGTTAAGAATTACATATTACCTCATGATGGTGGTCATTATCATACCCATCATCTTGGCAAGTTCAAAGTTCGGCTCCAGCTTTGTGTTGTGAAACAACTCCCTGGTTCATTTCATGTGAAAGCTTACAATGCTAGTCAAATAACTCTTTGGACCCTGCAAAGTCCTTTTACTTTTTCATGTTTGCATCACAGAGTGCAAAATACGAACTATCTGCATGCAGAGACAAACTTACTTGGGGACAACGCTGTCTTTGAAAATGCCCATTTATTATCTTGCAAACAGTTTTATCAACCCATGTAGAATTGAACACGTCAGATAAAATCAAAGCAGGATATGCAGAGACAATGGGGCTTAAGATCTGAACTTTACACTTGCTCTGGCTCATGCAGGGAAAGCATGTAAGCAGTTTCAGTGGTAACTCAAAGCAAGTGCTGAGTTAGTAATATCCAGAACATGATGTTGAAATTACTGTCCAAATCTGGGTTACAGTTGATAACAACAAGGCTGAACTGATAAATCAAACCCTTAATTGGACCAAACAGTTAAAGAAATGAACAAATTAGTGTATTTAAAGCATTTCTTGCCTATTCATTTTTTAATTTTCAATCTATCAGAGGAAATATGGATAATTTGCTGAGCCATTAGGCAAATGGAATTGAGCAAACTGACCCATGTAGTCCTGTTAAATAAATGGATTAGGTTATCATATAATCCTGATAAACACAACAGACAACTATGCAATTGTGTTGAAACAAACTGAAAAATCATTAAAATCCATTCAAGTTGATTACATCAGTTTAGGGTTATTATTACGTTAAAAATGTTCACTATCTTTTGAACTTTGCACTTTTAAACCCACAGTCTCAGAGGTGATCAAACAAACTCCTGACTGCAAGAAAAGAAATTTGTGATTGGCTGGAAGAGCTGCACACCCCTGTTACGTCCCCTATCTCTGTTCTAAAGTCCACTTTTTAACTTCGGAGACCCTTCCTTTAACTTCTGTCTCTTGCAGCAGTAGGTCCCAGTCCAGCACGTGACAGCAAAATGTCTGACAAAGGAGCTTTCGACACCAATGTGCTGACCCTCACAAGATTTGTTTTGGAGGAGGGTAGGAAAGCCCAAGGAACAGGTGAGCTAACAAACCTGCTCAACTCCATCTGTACAGCTGTCAAAGCCATTTCTACTGCTGTCAGGAAGGCTGGGATCGCTAACCTGTGAGTAGCATTCTTCTACTTCAAATTATGTCATGTGCATGCACGCCAGTTAAATGTCACTTAGGATCATTTTTTTTCCAGCTATAAGAGAAAAAAATCATTGAATTAAATGAACCATTGGTACGTGAATATGTGTGGTATAAACTGGAGGCATGCGGTTATATCTGAGCCTCTGGTTAAAGGTAAACTCTGCACATGTTGTGCACATTTGCCAGTGCAGAGGTCAATCAGATAATGCATTTTGTTAAAGCAGGGCAGTTTGTGTTTATTCTTATTAAATTACATCACAGTGAGAAGCTTTTACCAGTTTTTAGGGTGTCAGTATTAAACTCTACTCCTCTTTCCACATCTTGGAAGATATGGCATTGCTGGAAGTACCAACGTGACAGGGGATCAGGTGAAGAAGCTGGACGTCTTGTCCAATGACCTTGTCATTAACATGATTAAGTCCTCCTTCACCTCATGTGTGCTTGTCTCAGAGGAAGATGAGAAAGCCATCATAGTGGAACCAGATAAGAGAGTACGTAAATTTGTATTTGCAATATGTGTGTTAGTTTTTTTTTTTTTGTTTGTTTGTTTAATATGCTTCTTTATTGTATGTAAAAACAAATAAATAAAAAAAAAACAGATTTTTCTTACTTATACAGGGAAAGTACATTGTGTGCTTTGATCCTCTGGATGGCTCCTCCAACATTGACTGTCTGGTCTCCATTGGAACAATCTTTGCCATCTACAGAAAGGTTGGTGACGCTGATTGTGCATTTTTATTCCAAAAGCATCAAAGTTCAGTGAGGCAAATCATGGGAATGCTTATGAAAGAAGTATCATTGCTGCTTTAAAAGATGGCAGCATCTTGTGCTGCAAAGCAGTGGAAGCAAATACGAGGCCGAAAGCAAGACAGGAACTTCCCAAGATTAAATGTGTGCGTCTGATATGTGGCATGTAGAGTGCCAGGCAGATCCCATTGGAAGTAGCAGCGCAGCTCGAGTTGCCTGGCTGGTTTAGTTTGCGAGTTTTGCTTCATTATCAGGTCTGCATATTTGAAGTCATATCATAACTACTCTACCTGTATAAATGCAAACAGACTGGGAAATGATGGAAGGTGCAATTATTGTGTTAACATGAAGTCATTTAGAAGTTCTCTCCTTGGTCCTACAATGACTGGTAAAATGATGAATGTTGTGTTATGATTCATATGGAAGCTCTAAATGTAGCTCTGCATAAAAAACTACATTATCACGTAAGATATTGTGTTTCTTCGGATACTAGCTAAAACATGAAAAGATGCACTAATTAAGGTGTACCGTATTTACTGTGGCGATCCTCCCTTTCTGAAGCTATTTTTACCACTTACGGAGGAAGAAAAAGAAGCAGAGATAATAAAAGACTAAGGAAAGGAGAGGTTAAATAACTACACTGTTGGTATAATTACATCCTCTTCCCCATATATCCCTGTCAAAGACAGGAGCATTGTAGCCACATCATATCTCATTGGTTCCCTAAATATCTTACTGATTTGTGACACTTTTCCACATTCCCACAGACCACAGATGGGGAGCCATGTGAGAACGATGCTCTGCAGCCCGGCAGAAACATCGTAGCAGCTGGCTATGCCCTTTACGGCAGCGCCACCATGATGGTCCTCTCCACTGGCCAGGGAGTGAACTGCTTCATGCTTGACCCTGTAAGACAATGACTTAACTGTAATAGATCATCTCTGACATCTCGGATCAAGCTTGACAAGGTGAAGCATACTGACTGCATATTTCCCATGTTTTAATTTTTTTTCCAGGCAATTGGCGAGTTCATCTTGGTGGACCGAGATGTGAAGATTAAGAAGAAGGGAAAAATCTACAGTTTGAATGAGGGATATGCACAGCAATTTTATCCAGATGTGACAGAGTACCTGCAAAAGAAGAAATACCCAGAGGTATGGTCAATGAGAGCGCTATATCTAATGTGAGGCTGACCAGCACACATGTCGACTTTGTATGTTTTATATAAGTGAAGATAAATTATTTTAGATTGAGAATATTATGAAGTGGTTTTCTTTTCTTTCTTTCATCTTCATTGTTTTAAGGATGGTTCTGCACCATATGGAAGTCGATATGTTGGTTCAATGGTTGCAGATGTTCATCGAACTTTGGTGTATGGAGGCATCTTTTTATATCCTGCAAATGTTAAAAGCCCGAAAGGCAAGGTGAGGAGCTGGACTGTGGAAATTTAAAAGAAAAATGTGTATTTTCCATGTATTCTGTGTTAAAATACTATAAAATCCACCAATCTCTATATTCTTATTATGTCTCCTCAGCTGAGGCTACTTTATGAATGCAACCCCATGGCCTTCATCATGGAGCAGGCAGGAGGCATGGCCACCACTGGATCACAACATGTCTTGGACATCAAACCCACTAACATCCACCAGAGAGTTCCTGTAGTTCTGGGATCCCCTGACGATGTCCAAGAATATATTTCCATCTACAAGAAGCACAACAAATGAGGTAATCAGCCCTAATATTCATACTCATAATGCTTTAAAGTAGGAATCAGCATGCAAGCTTTACAAATTTGAATGTTTTCTCCACTTTGTTTAATGTAGCAGATCCAATCAGGTGGGACCAGCAACATGACCGGGAGGCTCAGTCAAGTGATCCATTTAGCTGTTTTTACCCATCCTGCTGCACTGATAAAGGAACTGGAAGCTTCTGCGGATTTGCGTCTCAGTGCCATGTTTTTGGATTGAAGTCTTGCTGGGTTAAGTTTTGGTTTCCTCTTTTATTTTGTAGGCTCTTCCCTGTTTTTTATTGTTTCCTGTTTTGCTTCTTGCTCATTAGCTCACCCGGTTTGATTTTCTTATTCTCTTCACCTGTTCCTCATTAGCCCCTCAGTGTATTTATACTTTTCAGTTTCCTTTGTTAGATCCTCTTGTTGTGTTCTTAGAATTACATGCCGGATTAAATCCATTATTCTTGTATCCCAGCTTCCTGTCTATTCTACATTTGGGTCCCCACACCTTGCAAGCTGTAAGCCACACTGCTAACTCATGTACAAGCTGTGTGCTGTATGTGAGAGTCACCCTGTATTTTTTAAATAAAGACAACTGGAAAGATGTTGATGTTCATCACTGAGGTTACAAGGTCAAGGACAGATTGTCATGTCTGTCTCTGTGGAAGGATTAGCTATTTCCTGTGGTGCAAAATCACATTTTAGATCTTTAAACAAAGAATTCCACAGACTGTAGGTTGTATTTGTGTTGAAAATTATTTTTCCAGTTGTTTAATCAAACAATTTGGAAGGAGATATTGTAAGAAATCCATCTTTGAGTGCAGCAGCAGACTGAATCCAGTGTGATGCTCAAAACAGAGTTTTATATATATATTTATATATATATATATATATATATATATATATATATATTTATTTATATATATATATATATATATATATATATATATATATATATATATATATATATATATATATATATGTAATTTCTTTTTTTTAAACTGGATCTGATTTGAAGCTCCTGAAACCCATGCTCTACTCTAGACTCAGGTCAATCAGAGCAATTACTGTAATTTCATAAAATTATTGTTGCTTTAGTAATTTTTCTCTTTTTAATAATAGGCTTCAGTGTGTCCTCATCACATGAATGATTTGAAATTAAATTGTGAGGTTAGTTGTATAGTAATCAAGATTTTTTAAAATGTTTATTTTTTTTACAAAGTCATGAAATATAGACATACAACCTTATTACAATTACAAATTGTAGATTCCACCCTTTTGTTTTTTTGTATGCGCCAATGCATGAAGTACCTTTAGTGCCCTTTAAACATGGTCATATGCTGGTTGAATGAAACAAAAATTAAATAATTTGTGGAGGTTTAAAAGTTGCTGTCAGATAAAGGAGGCTGAACTGGAGTTAGCAGATAATAAAATGTTGAAGTTCTCTTTGGGAAACTTAGTGTACATGTATGGATTCTGCAGTTGCAATAACTTTGCAGGACACTAATAAGGAGATCAGTGGATGCATTGTATGAAGATATGAAGTGAGTCAGTATCAAGAGAAGAGAACAAAGTTAGATGGAGGCAGATGATTAGCTGCAACAAGGGAACAGATAAGAAGGGAAAGAAAAAAGTTTTCACAAATCACCTTGCCTCTCAGAAATACAATAAAGGTCATCAATAGCTATGTATTCATTAATGTAGGATCATATAAAAATAAGAATGGCTCTGTTGTGTTTATTTACAACCAAATACTATATAAGCATCAGCATCAATTTGATATCCAGATGAAAACTAGAAAATAAAGCCTGTTCAAGAAAATGTAAACCACTGCAGTCTTTCAGTAGTGAAGGTGTGATGTTTAGGATATCTGTGAAAACACTGATTTCTTCAGGATTCCCTGTATTGAGCTACTGACGACTTCTAGCATCAGAAAAACAATCTGACAGGCTTTTGTAGGACAAGAAATGTCTTAGATTTGCCACAACACAAATGAGCTATAAAGACTCGCTGAGAAAAACAAAAAGATCCATCACAACGCCAAGACAAAAGTCACATTCAATCAATCAAGCCTCTTTAGGAAAGCAGTCATTATGGGCACAGACATGCAATAATTCCCACAAAGGCGGCATATGCAGACTATGTTTTTCCCTTTATTGTTCTGTTGTTTCCAAATAAAGAAAAGAAAAGGAAAGGGATTAAAAAAAAACAAATTAAATCTGACTTGCATCTTATTGGAATTCCTTTACTTAAAAACAAAACAATAACAACTTATGATCCTTGGAAACGTTGCATTGAAGAATAAAATACAAAGGAACTTAGTTGTACTGAGTGAGATCATAGCACATGATTCATGTAAAAAAGTTAATGTGAGCCGAGAGCAGATGTTTGATTGCTGACAGCATGTTTAATGCTTTTGAAAGGGCTGCGTTGTATATGTCGAGACTGCAAATTATTTTATGTTCCTTCAGGATCCTGGATGGCATTTATATCATGGTTTTCCCTGAAAGGCCATTTCCTTTTTAAATGTGCGTTTGTCATTGTCAGTGTTTAAGAGCCTGGGTGCCCATCAGACGTACAAACACTCCCATGTTTTAGGCACACTTGTTTATGTCAGTTTTGTTCAGACTCTCCATGATTATAGGTTGCAGAGTCAATATTTAGATTTGCTGGAAAAGCAAAAGTCAGCCTGTTTATTTTCCCTTGCTACTGTCTGTGGTGTGTATGTGTGTGTGTGTTTTTTTTATGTACATCTATTTGCTTGTGGACAAAATATGACATGCAACTCCATTTCATCAGTTTTATTTCTCTCTCTCTCTCTCTCTTCTTAGTAGTGGGTGGCTTGACATGTTTGATGGAACAGCAACCATATATACGAAGAACATATGAGTATATTTTGTGAGTTTCATCCTTAAAACAAGTTGTTACATGTTGCATCCTGTTTTAGGCCATCACTGTCTCACTGACATCCAGCCCAAGTCCAGACAGGTTCTGTTTACTTTACACTCTGATGAAGAGTGTAACAGTGGTGTGTCTGTGATGTGTCTGGTCTGCTGACAGCTTACTCGGAAACATCTGCATCCTCCCCAACATTCTTATCTCAAACATCTCAAAATGTCAAGGTTGAGTTTTTTTTTGTAATGCCACCAGATTAGCTTTGTTGTGCAACTTGTGAAGCCAGTTTATGTCGACTGTTTACCAGCATGCAACCACAACCTATGTTGTGACTGAAATAAGTTGGAAAGAAAGTTTCCAACCCTGAAATTTTGTCTCTTTCAAACTGGATAATAGAGAACTGTGATCCAGTTGTCTAAAGCTACATTCACAATGCAGGATAAATTGGCCCATTTCTGAGTTTTTGACACATATGTGACCCAAATCTGGCAGTCTGAACTGCACAAATCAGATTTTGCAAATCCAACCCAGGCTATGTTTATATATGATACAAAACTGGAAACATATCCAGTGTTTTTCGTTGCAACCTCAGTTATGTCACATTTCATCTGGCTTTAATATCTTGAAAATAAGATAGACATTTCTAAACAATGGAAAAAAAATTCATACTTAAGTTGGCTCTGACTGCAACAATAACTTTAATACCAACACAAACACAAACATGTGTAGCATTAAATTTACCTATGTGAACACTGTGATGTATTTGTCATGTCTTCTTCCATGCTAAAAGGATAAAAGGTGAAAATTCATCCTGTCTTCAATGAAGGAATTTAAAAATTGCAATGAGAAGAGCTAAAGCTGTAATTTTATTTGGAGATGGAACAAAGTGCACAGCACTTTTTTCAGCTTTTGGTTGTTTTCAAGGGCTTCATGAACAAAGTTGAGTTGCGTTGTGTTGAGTTGAGCATGACATCACATGCCATGTTTCTGTATTGATCCCTGCCCTGTGTTTACTAGCAGTTCCGTGTGGTCCACGTTCATGAATGTTCATGTGAATAGCCGTCTCCTATTGAATGCCACTTACGTCCTTATCGTCAGCGTAGTATGGAGGTGTCCATGGATGGCTGCCTCCACACTGGGCTGTGCTGGGAGAATCCGGATTAACATTGTACTTGTATATCCAAAGCGTGGAGCGCTGCGAGAGCTAAAGAGGCTAAGCTAGTTCTTCTTCTCCTGGACAGGTTAGTAACATAAATGTTACTCTAACGTTAAAATGGGAACCTGACCTGCCATCCCTGTTAAAATAGGAAGGCGGGTCAGGTTCAGATATTCCGCTACTTTCCTCCTCAAAGATAACCAATAATGAGCTGAGAATTTAGTTTTGCATCCGTTTCAGTCAAACTCTCTTACACATACAACTATTCTCATTCACACATCACATCATTCTCTTTTCCATTCACAGTCATTTTGCCACTTCCGGGTGTGATTTGGATTTCTATAGAAGTATATGTAATAAAGGATGTCAGTAAATATGAGAATGTATTGTCATGCATGCAAGAGACTATAGGTAACAGTGAAATGGTATACTATTGTTTGTGAGAGAGTATAGTAGTAATTATGTGAGAGTATAGAAGTATTTGTGAGAGAGTAATACTATTGTTTAAGTAAGAGTATAATAGTTTGTGTGCCAGTATGATGGGATGTGTAAAACCAAGTTTAAATTATCTCTCAAGCGGCCTCTCATAGTACAGGAACAAACCTTGAGGTAAAGAATTTTGCTTTTTGACTTTTAAAGGCAATAGGCTGTTCACACCAGTGTTTGATGACATCACAACTAAATTATAATGTGAACAACTAAGTGAAGAAATGAGAATCTCAGCAAAAAATTGGATTTGAGCATTAAAATCTGCCCTGCAATAATGTAGCTTAAGTCTTCTTCCTAGTAAAGAAATACTGATTGCCATGAAATTTGGTTCAAACTTGAATTAGATGAATGATGAGCTCTTGTATTTTTTTTCTATTGTTAGAGAATAATATGGCCAATACTTGGATACATGAACAAAGAAAAAATTGAGTCATTGAAAGCCATTGAACTGTCATTAAGACTTATTTCTTCAATTTTGGTTGTGAAAAATGGGAAAAAAAACATCCATCCGTCCATTCATCCATCCGTTTTCTAAACCGCTTAGTCTAATTCAGGGTTGTGGGAACCAGGAGCTTATCTCAGCAATCATTGGGCAAGAGGCAGGGTACAGCCTGGACGGGTTGTCAGTCCATCACAGGGGTAAAAGAAACAAATGATCTTTCATGTATCAGTAAGAATGTGACAGTTATCAGAAAAATAACTTTTTATTGCCAATGTCCAGTTTTTACTTTTTTACTGAGATGATACAAAACTTCATTCTGCACACTCCAAGATGACAGTAACATAACCAATAACAAGTCTTTATTTCTTCAGATATATCTCACAAAACTTACCACAAGAGTCCTCTGCTACTTCATTTGAGTAAGTTCATTTAACCATGAAGCAAAGATGAGGGTTTCTAACCACACTGATGATTGAGTATTGGTCTTTACCTCTGAGTGACTTTGGGTAAGAGGCTACAAAGTTACTCAGGGCTCGTTCACATCCTTTTTGGTCCGAATCTGAGTTGTTTTGCTCAGAAAGCCCACTTTGTTTGGGGAGCTGTGAATGCACCAAACGAATTCTGATTCGGACCAAAGAAGCGGACTCAGTCGGCCTACAAACACAGGTCTCGGTGCATTTCAAGTGGACCAAATACATGAAGCGGACTACAAAAAAAGTTACTTCCTGCATTTGACATTGCATTGCATTGCATTGCATTGCGGATAAATAGAGATCTCCTTAAGAGTCCTCTGCATTGTTCATCGTTCATACATTGTTGCAGTGTAATTCGGCAGCATACTTGCATGAGACAAAATAAAAAACCCAAAACAGCGATAGTTTCGTGTTCCATGTTTAGCTAACAGCAGAGTTTTTGTCTTTGTCTTTTTGGGTCCTCTCATTTGCTAAATACTAGTGCAGCGCCACCTTTGGTGGGAATGTGGATATGTTATCATAAAGGTTTGGCACATTTGACCAAAGTACAGCATGAATGCAATCTCGGTCTGAATGGATACACCCCCCTACAACTGAGCCGAGTCCCCAATCTGACCCAGTCTAGCGGACTTTCCTGATGTGAATGCATCCTTAAAGCAAATGTAACAACAAGAGAAACAGAGCAAACTGATAAAAGAGAGCTAAGACTGTTCTGGAGCTCCTGATTTTGCTATGAGAAATAATGTTGCAGATATTGTCAACATTATAGAACACATTTCATTGGCTACAAACTATAGCAGTCAACTAACACAGACTTCAGACACACTTCTTCTGCTATGTACCATGAGTACCAGTCATTCCTGCTCATAAGAATGAACATACATGATAAGCTTTTTAAATCCAGCTAACACTGATGTCATTAAGAGCAACTTTAGTGGAAGTTCTGATGCGTAATAGGTTTACATCCTTTGTTTCAGTAGCTGTCTGTCTTGTATCTGAATGATGACAGCTCATAGATCTTGGGAGGCTATGTTTAAATTAAACATGCACTGTTTATCCCAGACCACCCTGAATGGCACTTTCTGTTAATCCAAATATTTCTTTAACTTTACACCAGAAAGGTTCCAAATTTGTACTTGACATTTATTTCTTGGAATATTTCTCATGAGGAGCTTTAGGTATAATCTAAGGAGAATACTGTATTACATTTTATTTGACATGCAGTATAGTCAGTTACTTCCAAAACTGTTACAATTGTTTATTTTTGGCGTTGTATATACGCTTTAATTCTCATTAAGCCAGTTAAAATGTTTGGCGCTTTGGAGAAGACTTATCTACAGCATTTACCGAAACCTGTGAAAATTGAAATCAAAGTAAAATAAAATGGTAAAATAGGCAACAGCCATTTTAACACTGATGTTTCAGGTGAAGCTGACTTTCTGACATTGAATGAATCAGGATCGAAATATATTCTATTGTAATTAAAACTGTCTTCCCCGTGGTTATTGGATTTGCGTAATGGGTTTGTCTTCTTTCTTGTTCCCTGTGAGATGATTTAAAGCTTCAAACAAAGTCTTTTCTGTTGTTTGTATTTGGAAGAAAATACATTCACTCAGATCAGCTTAATTTATTTAATAGTGTCATGGCTGAGGACGACTGGACCAGACCACCACTGGTGCTGTGGCTAGAACGGGGTGGTATGTTTGGATTAAATGCATGCATGTGGTTACTGTCATTAAAGACAGACTCATCTGCGATGTAACCACAAGATCCTTCATAAGCTTGAGCCAGAATTATTTTCCATTGATGTAAAAGGAACGTCAATCAACAGGCCTCTGTAAACAATGATAAAGTTGATCAAAAGAGTCTCTTGAGTGTAATCACGTCCCTACATGGTCAGATACTAAGACTGAATAAAAGTAGTGAGGATGTTTGCCTCATGACTCACGAGAAGATGAATAACAACAGAAGTGTTCAACTAGTCCACAACCTAGCTTTGTAAAAAGACTAGAAACAAGCACATAGCTCTTTCATGCATATAGTGGCCATATAGTGGACACCTGTTTACAAGTTTTTTTCTTGCATATTCATGAACGAAGATAGTATTTTAGTAAATAAACCACTTGAGTGGATGTGAGTGAGTCATCCAATAAAACACTCCCTAGAGAATAAATATATATATGATATAATTGAACATAATTTAATTACACAAATTTGCCTTTCCAATAAATAAAAAAAGAAAATGATACATCCATATCTTATTGAAGATTTACATAACATAATCATGACTATCATTTTATAAATATTTTATAGAATACATTAAAATAAATCATAACAAATAATAATAATAATAATAATAATAATAATAATAATAATAATAATAATAATAATAATAATAATAATAATAATAATAAAAATATCATTGCATATGTCTGTAGAGGTGAAATACTGTATTTAAAATATGTTGCATTGTTTTTTATTAATTGTATGTATGAAAGGGTATCATCATGCAAACATGATTAGTTGGGGTTTTACGATGATCATCTTGTTTGAAGAACTTTTTTGGACATATTCGGCAACTTTGTGGAGATAAACACTACTTTTATTTTACTTGAAAGAACTGGTATAGGTTTCATTTACACACTTTCCCTTGATTAACCCGATCAATTGCCCTGTAATGCGCCGTGATATTTTGATTGCTGTAACTGTATACACCAACTGTGTTAGGGTGATCTTACAGATCTGACTGCAAAACAAAGATTTAACAGTTTGAACCCTCTGTTTTTTTTTTGTGGAAATGTACACAATGCACTACATTATTTGGTGTTTAGAATACCTTGAAAATTAGACAAACCTTAAAAAAATTAGAAAACATTTGGGCTTCTATTTTATTACAATTGTATAGACAATTTATCAGATATAATCTTCCAATTTGGCTGCACGGTGGCGCAGTGGCGCACTGTGGCCTCACAGCAAGAAGGTCGCTGGTTCGATCCTTGGCTGGTTTGGTCAGTGGCCTGGTCAGTGGCCTTTCTGTGTGGAGTTTGCATGTTCTCCCCGTGTATGCGTGGGTTCTCTCCGGGTACTCCGGCTTCCTCCCACCATCCAAAGACATGCATGATAGGGCCCTTTGCCCCTAGGAGTGAGTGTGAGCGTGAGTGTGGTTGTTCGTCTCTCTGTGTGGCCCTGCGATGGACTGGCGAGCTGTCCAGGGTGTACCCTGCCTGTCGCCCAAAGCCGGCTGGGATAGGCTCCAGCTTCCCTGCGACCCTGAATTGGAATAAGCAGTTCGGAAAATGAATGAATGAATGAATCTTCCAAGTTGCAGAAGTCTTCTTTTTTTCTTTACTTTCTGTTGACAGAGCCAAAGGTGGCTCACAAAACCACCTCCCTGGTTGAAAGGCTTACAGTAAACCAACATTCACAAGCAATCCCAAACAGTTTGGTGTGAATGCTACACTGCTAAAATGTTGACAAGACTTTTTGTTGGAGCAAATCCATTTTCTTTGACAGCAACCACCACAACCCAAGAGTAAACACTGTGGTCTGCACAAGCACTCATTTCACTGTCATATGGAGATCTATTGGGCCACTGCATAAAGAATATAAAGCTTGATTAAAACATGTTTAACAAGATCATATAGCTCATTTAAGTAGAATAAATAAGTCTTTGAAGAAACCTTAAAGCAATGTTTAATCCCCTTTTGTCTGTTCACGTCTTGGTTTAAAGGTAGTTGGCTAATTTTGCTTCCTTTCTATTTTTCTTTCAAGGCCCTTCTGAACAATAGTTTTTCTTTGTGTTAATGTTGTGGTGGCATATTTGTCCCATAGTGGGTAGTTCCTCTTAGAAAGCTATCTTTCTGAAAAAGAGAAGTCCCATTTTAAACAATAACTAAAACGGCTATTTGCCATAAGGTTCCTCTTCCTTCTATCATAGCAATATGTGTTTAGTAACAGATACCATCAGTGGAATTACCTCTGAATTCATGTGACTTCACTATAAGCCACATTTTGAAATTAAATTAAATGGATCTTTTATTCTATCACAAGCTGTCTATATGTTCTGCAGGCCCAAGTAACCCAAGCATGTGTGCATTGTTCCATATCACACAGGCACTACTGCTCCTTCATGATGGTAAAGCCATGTGTCTACTTTTCTGTCTGGAGTTTCAATCGTTTTAACAGCCATAGATTTTTTCCAAAATTGTTTAGAGTGGTGTTAATGTGTTTTTTTTTAAAGGAAACCAGTACAGCAAAACAATGGTTCTGTTTATTCTCACATCACACCCTGTTTTTAATGTTTGACTTTGGCAATTATAACTTTCTGAGACCACTTTTCTGCCAGAATGACACATATTTGAACTTAGTTCTGCACTACTCTGTGTGTAAAAAGTCAGATCCTTTTCCTGTTGCGGTACACAGCTTCCCCAGAGAGATGCGCTTAGTCTCAGAACATGTGGTATCTTCCTCAAACATCTCTGCTGTGATAAAGACGTGATGCAAAAAAAAAGAGAGAAAAAGTTCTGCAAATGAAAATACTTTCCTGCATTTCTGAACCATCTGTTCTTACTCTAAACTCAGCACATATGAGTGCGTTGTCAGGATTGCTCAGGGTCACTAAATTCAATTAATTGCTATGAAAGTCGAACAATGTCAGAAACAGGTTCTGTTAGATTGTAGCCAAATATCTGTCTTATCACCATAGTAACAAAGAAAAATGAAGGAAAAGCTTGGTACAGAGGTGAAAACTGTCTTTTCAAATGTGTAGTTAACATTTTCCATGTCCATAAGATTTTTTTTAATGCAACCAAGAGCTTTCAAGGCCCCGATCCCACCGAACAGTGAGGAAAAACGAACAAAGCTGTAAGTAACTTGACTCAAACCCAAAACCCATGAGTGAAAGTCTTGTCTTTTATTCCTATTTCACCCCTCCAAAGTCCTGATATAAACTTTTCTTGCTTACATCCCCACCCAACAATAAAGTAGCTCATGTTGATCACTGCCAAAAATGGTTTAAAAAATAAACCCACATGCATGGAGATGTGATGCCAAGAGCTGTTGCACCTGACATGCACCTCTAAGCCAACAACAGATTTAGGGAGAACAAGCTGGCAGAACATACTGAGACAATTAAAACCTATCTGAACAACACTGGCATGATTTCTGAAAGCATTAAAACGCCATTAAAGCATGGTCAGTCTTAAAAGTCATTCACGCTCTATGCTAAAGACAGATATGGAGCTTTTCATCCATGTCCGGCTTGTTTTACTTGATATATGGGTGGTGGGATGTGCTAGTTATGTGCTAGTTATGTGCTATCACTGTTAACGTTGAATAGAAAACTGCTGTAATCATTGTATTATGAGAGGAATGCTGTATTGACTCCAGGAAGAATAGTTGTATTGCAATAGCTAATGGAGATCAAAATAAATACAAATACAAATACATACCCCAATGGAGCAAATGGAATACTTCCACCAGAAACCAAAGTGGCAGTGTTGAGCAGAAAAATGTTGATGTGCTACCTACGAAAGTTAGAAGAAGAAAAAGGAGCCATATTTATTTGATGTCCTCACAGACCACCAACATCTACTGCTCTGCCTCCTTTTAAGCCTCTTTCTGAGAATGTACATATTTATGACCCCGTCTTTTGTCACCACGATGACACTGGAACTTGAAGATTAACTGAACTATACACTGCCCTCTTGTGGATGTATTGCCCAACAAGCATACCAACATAAGGAGTGAATGAAAGTATGAGGACAGCAATGTTTTTAAATGGATATTTCCACTTGTATATACAAAGCAGGCATAAATGAGCCTTAACTGAGCAAACGCAAGTACAGGGATGGAGCTTGTGGGGTGGCCAGGGTGGCCACATCTGAAATCTGACTGGACACCCCAGATGTCACCTCAGACTTTGTAGGAGTACCAGTGTCACTGCATCTATTCTATGCATCTATTCTCTACTTAAAACTACTGTACAACGACTAACATTATGAAAGACTATTAACCTGGTGTTAACCTGAAGCTACGTCGCAGTGCCAGTTAGCACTCAGTAAGTTGTCACATAATGTGGGGAATTAATGTTATATTTAGTTTTCAGTGAGCGTTTTAATGGCTGTGAAGGTAATTCACATTCTGATCATGTTCATATGCATTTGTCTTAATATTAAAACAATGATTCATATTAATGCTAAACTTTAATCTGAGAACAGTTTCAGACAGATAACACATACCGTATTTTATGAAAACTTAGCAGAACCCTGTCTGATTCCAGGTTTAGGCTACAGATTGGCTCAGAGGGGTGTCTGCAGAGACCTTGAGCAGAGGAAAAATGCTATTGGAGGAAGAATGACGGGAGGTGGGCAAGGCTGATAGTTGATCTTATAGTAAGCCTCAACATGACAATGTAGAGAAATACATCCTTTAAAGGAAGACATTTTTGTAATTTTTTGTAAAGAGGAATGACATAGTTCATAATTGGACACACCCCAACCCTGGTATCAGCAGACTGACTGGTACCGACGTGGATTTAACTACGCAAGTCATTCAGGATCACACACTGCCATCACTAAACAGTAGCAGAACCACCACGTCAAGCACCACATATTGTGCCTGAAAACAATAAACTTACTTTCTATGGACTTTTTTTTAAACTTGTTGAAAATGTTTTCACTTGGTGATCCAGATTATCAGTGTAAATATGTTTTGTTCATTTCACTTTGATGTTACCACAGCAGTGAATATGACAGTGTGTGTTAGAGAGAGGAACACAATAATTTCTTTTCTTAGTACATGGCCCCAAATAAAGTTTCACTCACCTTCTTCTCCCCATCTGTGCAAGCTATCGCAGCATAATGTGTGTCCTTTTTACACATTTGTTAGCAATATAGAATGATTTAATTATTTTTAAAAAAAAGTTTTACAAATGATTTTTTTACTATTTGGTGGTTTTCTTAGGAATAAAAAAAAAAATCACACACACCTTGTATAAGAATATAAACAGAAACAAACATTTTTAATAAGTGGATATTTGCAATTCATATAAACTATTTACACACATTTGCATTTTATGTATCCAATTTCATTGATTATATGAATAGTGAAGCAGAAGCTCAGTGAAAATCTAGTTACATTACAAGCTTGGTGTATGAAAGTTTAACAGGCTCAAATTTATGGTAATACTGTAATTAAACTTTTAGCTCTGTATTTATGTCATTAAATCCATCTTTGGTGGATTTTGGGGAAAGGTGACATCTTATTAAATCCATAAGTGATATTGAGGAAAAGTCAGGAAACATTACAGTCAGGATTAATGAGCAGAAAAAGCATACAAAATTATTTACTAAGCGATCATAAGATGAGCTATGTCACTAAAACCAAAATATTAAAAAAAAGAACAATCAGAAAAGTTAACCTTCAGGGGAATATAAACGTTTTGCAGTAGAGTAATAGTGCAATAATAATTTCCTGCTGTGCTAGCTTTGCCTTTGTACTGCTACAATCAAATCCTTTTCATCCAATCAGTGCACCTACTTCTTTGTTTTAACGTGATACAAATACTTCATGTGATAACTGTAACCAAAAAGATTAACTTATTTAGTTTTTGTTTTCATGAAAGCAATATAATATTTTTCTTTCATGTTGAAAGAATGCAGCTGACATCTGAGAAGTCAAAGAAAAATGGAAAAATGCAGGCAGAAAATCTCTTGGCAGCTCTATAACATTGCCTTCTTTCCCTCCTCTCCCCTTTTCTGCCTCTCTCTGGACTTGGAAGCTTTTGAATACAAAGTTCAGTGAATTGTTCTGGCAGCGCAGCTTGTGTGTAATGACTTCTGACAGCAGTGGAGACAAACTGAAGAGCATGTCTGTCTCTGCATGAGTATTTACAAATCTACTCTGGGGAACCGCATTCCAATTCTGGAAACACTATTATATGCAAGTCGCCATGAACAACCACATGTATCTGGAGGTTGCCTGTTTGTTTGAAATAGATAGAAAAGGGCACTGGTTGGAATTTTAAATAAGAATAAGTTGAGTTGTTTGACGCAAAAGTAAGGAATGTAAGCGATAAAGTAATAGCCTGAGAGGTGCAGTTACAGGGAGAGCAGTTGTCTGCTCCATCAGGGCTGCTGGCTCCACTCAATCTGGCTGTTGTTCTTATCTGGCTGCCATCCAGCACTGATGGGATTTTGGTTCTGCTATGCATTATGAACTCCTTCTTAAAAGTGAAATCCCACTGTAGCCAGGGTGTGTTCTTAAGTGTGTTCTCATTTGCTGAAAAAATGTTTTTGTGAAGGCTTTGTGCTCTGGAGAATCAGAGTTTTTTTTCCACACTAAAACCTGAACGGATTGAAGTGTTTCAGCAGCAGCACAGCAACATTTCTGTTAGTGCCGACTCTGGTCTCAGTGATCTGGGCTGATGTCAGGTTGTTTTGTAGTTAAGAGACTCTTGAGCAGTTTCACCATTAAGGCCTTTTCTAACCTCCACTTTGATGTTGCTTTAAATTGAGTCTGAAGTTAGACTGTTAGACTGGAATGCCAGCTGGGTGAAATAGAGGGGCGTGTATGGGGCTGTTTGACTAAGAAACTCCACTGCACTTGTTTTGACTCCCCTCTAATCTCTCTAATTGGAATTTGGGGTCCAAGGGCCCCCTGAGAGCTGCCAGATCTTTGTGGTAATAGTTTGGTGATGTGACAGGGTCAGGGGAACACAGTTATCCAAATTACTCACTGGTTTTGTTCCCTGTTTTTTTTTCTTTTCTTTTCTTTTTTTTTTTTTTTTTTTTTGTTCTTTTGCCCTGAAGGCCTCGAATGATCCAATCAATCTTCATTTACAGTGCTGTCAAGTCTGATGTTTGTTTACAAGGTGTAAGCCAGCAATTGTCATTCTTCTTAACACTTTTCTCTCGTTAAATGTTATCAAAAGGAAACAGGAAATACCCTTTCCAAATGCCAAAGTACTGGATTGCACACTTGCTGCCACTTGCACAGAATGGACAGCGCAGGAAAAAATTATTTTCTCCTTTGTCTTGTTAGAAGGCCTCTGGTACTTCCCCAGCTGCTTATTAGGAAATCACAGCTTCTACACCCTAAAGATGCCACATCTTTAATGATGTGTGTGAATATTATGTTAGCGATTATGGTTTATGCATTTGGTTTATAATGCACAGTCAATGTTTGTGCCAAGGCAGAAAGTGTAGGACATGAATGTAGCTTTATATGTGTTTCTTCAGGCAGGAAAAAAGTATATTATTACGTATATTAAAACAGTCATAATAATTTAAAAAAAAAAAAAAAAAAGACAAAAACAAGCAAACTTTATCGTCTGATCTTCTTCAACTGTACTTGGGAGTGTGTGTAGAAGAAAGTGTGTGCGGTGTGCGTCACTGCCCGCATGTGACGGCTGAATCCCAACAGTTCGGTGGACCAATCAGACGCGGTTGTTGCAGAATCTCATCAGCCCGTCGCAACACGACCCGCATTTGGAGTGGATGCGGGAAGGCTGTAACACAGCACACTGTTTTTTAGAAAAACAAGGATTTTTAAAAAAAAAACAAAAACAAAACTTTACTATGGCCATCCTTGATGCGCATTTGCGGACTTTATCGTCGCGCTTAACCGACTTCAGGTTAACCAAGTGTGATGTGAAACCATGAAGGAGCGACTCTGTTGAAGCTGCACCATGGAGTTCCTCTTATGAACTCATTTTAAAATTCTTTCTTGGATGAAATGGCAAGTCGTGCCATATTCGTGGAGCAGGCAGTGGTTTTAATATGCATGGTGCTGATTCTAATCATCGGCATCTGTGGCGGAACACCGAACCACAGTCATCGGCTGATTTGTTGGAAAGCCATCCTCAAGTGTCATGGAGAGCCGGAGTGTAAATACGCTTACGACCAGTATATGTATGCCTGCTCATCTGTCATCAACGGAGAAAGTAGGAAGTGTCCCAGCCACTGCATATCCTCTCTGATCCAACTCAATCTTACCCGGAACGGCCCGTCTCTGGAGGACTGCGACTGCGCCCGGGACCCGGTCTGCAGAAGCACCAAACAAGCCATCGACCCGTGCCTGCCTCGGACCAGCACCATGGGCTGCACCGAGGCTAGAATGCAGTGCGAGATGGACCCAGCTTGCAGCTCTGCCATTAAGGATTATTTGTTTCACTGCCGGAAACTTTTCGGAGGCCAGAGGTGCACGGATAGTTGCCGCAGAACGATAACCAACATGCGCTCCATCCCAAAGGCGCAACAGCTGGACACATGCGTGTGCGACGGCTCTGAAAGGACCATATGCGAATACATCAAGTTAAGTATGCAAACTTTGTGCTCTGATTCTGCTGACAGGTTCGCAGGAAGCGGCTTTTCGGACGCTGAGGAGGATACAGAAGATGATTACATCGACCAAGAGGATGAAATAGGCCCAAATGTGGAAAATTCAGGCTCCCCACTTTGTCAGACTCTTCTTAACATGCTGACCCCCATTTTGGTTTTTAGCAAACTTTTCTATATATTGTAATTGCAGTTCCTATTTGTCAGTACGGAGTTAGTCATGTAAAACCATATTAACAATGAGGATTCAGTCCTGTTGATTCTCAGATGAATCAAGCTGATAGGAGGGCTGTTTATACATAAGTGTAAATTATTGTGTAAAATTATATTGTGGACATATTTTTTACATGACTTTATTAGTGGAAAGCAACTTGCACTATGTGAAAAGGTGAGCCCTGCTCTTGCATGCATAATGTCCAGAAAGGAAGGAAATAAAGTGCCTGAAGTCCTATTTCATGCTGTGAAAGCATGCAGTTGTTTGACTTTACACCCCTCCATGAAACCAAAGTTGATGTGAGACACTTAGCTATCATAACCCCAAGGCAGATCTTGCATCTGCAAAAAGAAGCTCTTAAAGTGATACACTTATCTTTGTATGCAAGTATGTTTGCTCAAGGTATGAAGTATTCACAGAAACAGACTAGAGAAAAGTTAACGCCTCCTTTTTGGGTATTTGTAGGACAAATGGAGCCAATTGTGCCCATTTGTTCATCAGTGTGTCTTCTGTAGACAGATAAGAAAGAAAAAAATGTGTTTATGTGAGTGGAGATGTGAAACACCTGTTGTGAACACAGATTTCTGAATGTATGTGCATATTAAATAAATCAGATTTTTAAAATAAAATGTAAACTTTTGCTTATTTAAAAATCTTGACGCCTTCAGCGGTGGAATACAAGTAACGTACATGGACTAAAATACACATCTAAACCACCAAATGTCTATATGTCCCATTTTTAATGATGGTATTAATAGTGTGGGATATATCTGCTGATACACACATAAGTCATGTTATTATTCAGGCAGTTGTCTAAATTTACCACCTCAAAACAACAACAACGACAAAAACCCACTATCCCTACTTTACTTGTGATAATGGCTTCAATTGAGGGGAGCCATGCTGATTTTCCAGGAAAAAAAAACAAAAAACAGATCATGCAGCCCATTTATTGGAGGAGAAGTCGAGTGGCACCTCTGTTATGCAGATGCAAAACACACAATAGTGCAGCGGCACAATGTGGGGGCACTTCATTTTCTCTGTTCCTCTGTCACCCTTCTCATGGAGTGGGGGAGCAAGAAGAGACAGCTGTCCCAGAGGAAGACAGCGGAGTAATGTGAGAGAGTTCAGCTTTGTTGCTTGGTCAAACTCCAGCTGATACGCCGCAGAGTTCATCATTTATTTTGGGTAACAGTTAGAATGCTAACAACTCAATGTGTAAAGATCAGCTTCTTAATAGCTAACAATATGATCATAATGAAAAACAAAGGAAAAACATTTTCTGTATTTATTCATAACAGTCTTCAAACGTATAATGAATTCTGTATCTAACATATCTGGGTCTTTGTTGTAAGAAAAATCCTACCACTGTCACTTTAAGAGAACAGCCTTCCACTCCTACCATTAATAATTGTAATGCGTTTTTATTACTGTTGAGGATAATGAAGGGATAAGAGTCATACTGGGGCCCCCAGACAATGCAATGCCTTGAAATGTTTTCTATTAACTTTTGGCACCAGAGGACTATAGGAATGTAGTGTTTGTTTTCCCATGCTGAAAAAGAGAATAGTCAACTTGGGCTTTTGCTGCAGGGACCAGAACCTCATTAAAACAGCCTCATCATAACTCAAGTTGCTGCTTGGCCAACCTCCCTCTGCCTCCTCCTCAAATCATTCATCCGCTAGGTTGCACTAAGGAAAGGAAAACAGGCTTTTTTTTACACACAAGGAACAAATGCAATTTGTTTTCTTCATAGGTGCCATTTGTAAAATCTATTATTAACAAAATCAGCATTTTAGCTTCAGTCCTGGAAGATTGAATTATTTTTGGTCTTTGCAGTAAATGATCATTTTTAAAAAAATATTCTTTGATAGAAAACGGTTAAAATATTGTCATTTTTTTAGAGTCCAAAAATGTACAAAAACTTAAAAAAAAAAAAAAAAAAAGTTTATTCATTTTTTAAACAGGTAGATTAGGTTGATATGCTCTTGTTAAACACAGCATTATTCTCATGTTCCTCAAAAACAAAGTATGGTGAACAAAACCTGGACATATTTGAAGGTAAACAGGTCAACCTGCAGCAGCGTTCACCTTTTTTTTTATAAATCACAGCTTGCTCAAAGTTCAGGAGGGCCTCATAACTACAACCATAACTGCACCTTCATACAATTAGCAGAGTATTTTGTAATAGTAATTGATATCAGAAATGTTTCCCACCTGTGAGCAAAGCTTTGAAATCTACTTGTTGGATTTATCACATCCTTTCAAGTGATTCAATGAAAAATCTGTACTATTTTTATCAACTGGACAACTGTTTAATCAAACTACCACCCAAAAGAATAATTAAATGAGGAAAAAAAAGAAAAGCACAAAAAGAAAAGCACACCAAGAATTTATGTTCTTAAACTGTGTGGCTGCTGAGAGCTTCAGAAGTTTGCATGAAGCTGCTGAAGCCTAGTGTCATGGAAACCTTCCCACTATGGAAATTTTATGGCATAAAACCTGGAAGCAGCATTGTACATACAATGGGATTAAAGATTTTTTCTTCCTTTTTTTCTGCTTTAGTGCCCCCTAGCTGGTAACCTGCAGGACACTCAGCACGCTCAGGAAAAAAAAACTTTGGTTGCAATGTGATGAAGTATTTTTAAAATGTTAGCAACTTGAAATAATTTGAACACACCAGCAAAAGCTTGTCATCAATCCACAGAAAATATCTAAAGAAAAAACATGTGTGGTTATTAATGTCATGCACAAGCTATTAGTGTAGAATCAAGAAGATAAAATATGAAAAAAATAAGTAAGCTTCTGTAGAACACAGTCCTATTAAGGTTTTAATAAAACTGGTTGTATATTTTCAGCTGGATTACTTTTCATTCAGTGTCTGAATTTTACTTCTACAACATCCGCATGCACGAGTTTGCTTTAAGCTCTTTAACACGTTGGGATAACAGTTCAGTTGTAATTTAAAAAATAAACAAATTTAGCGAAAGTAGACGGAGGTGAATAAACCTCAATGACCCACAATAATTGGAGGTCGAGGGTCTGGACTCATAGGAGGGCAGGCTCAGAGAAGTGGAAAGGTGGAGGAGGGGTGATTTATGACTGAAGTTTGATGGGGGAAGGGGCTTCACGGGGCTGAATGTCAGGGGGATTTCAAGCTTTGCTGAATGATGATGCAGAGAGCGAGTATTCTATCAGCCAATCAGATAACATCTGCAAGATGTGCTGGACGGGGGATTGTACTTTAGTTACCCCCCCCCCCCCCCCCCCCCCCCATTTCTGTCCTGCTGCCTCGCTGAAGCACAAGTCCTCAAGGAGTGAAAGAAGGAACACATAACAGAGCTGACAAGGGGCATAACTTCATTTCCACGGTGCTGGGACAGCTGTGTGGAGTAATCTGCCGTAGCAGCACCTCTAAACTTCAATGCCTTTAGTGACCCAGGCAAGCAGGGAAGGGGCAACTCCAACTGTGTTAAAGCACTTATTAGGGAGTTGGGGGTGGGGAGACTCTCACAAACGTCCAGGGCCTTTTGTTAAAAGGAAATTATCCCCATGTATTGTTCACTGAAAGCGAGAATGAGGACAACCAAATGGTTCACATTTCGAAAGCAAACTTTGCGCTAATTCTCTGGCAAGTAAAGAAATCAAGCAGAGTTTTTTCATGTGTTCCCAAAAACCAAAATGGGACTTACAGGATTGTTATGCAGGGAGAAAAAAAAGGTTTTCGTGTTTCTTTTCAGTACTTTAAATATAAATTGTGATGAGTTATTTCCTGTGCTGGACTGGCATCTTGTCCAGGGTGTACCCTGCCTTTCGCCTGCCAGTCGCCAGGATAGGCGCCATCCTTGTAACCCTCAGTTGGATCAGGTAGTATAGGAGATGAATGATTGAGTTAATTTTCTAAGAATTATTTAACATCAAACATTTGCTTATTTCTGTTTTTTCTTGATTTTTCTATCTTTATCTTGTGATGCTTCCTGCATTTGATATCTTATATTTTACTGTAGACTGTGATCTCACTGTGTGCCTTAATAGTATAAGTATTTCTAACTGAATATTGTTTTAATTGTCTGTTTTTGTTCTGAAAGTCTAACCAGGAGCAGGAGTTTGCCTAGAAACCTGTACGCATGGCGTGTTCTTTATATGATTTTGTTAAGTAACTTTCTATACATTTGTCTCTGTTAAAATAAAAACTTGTAAACAACAAAAAATGATAAAATAAAATGTTTACATTCTTTGTTATTTTAGAGAGCTATCAAATATGACTCTTCTCTTGAACAAATAAATAAATTGTTGTTTCTGGATAGGAGTGTTGCAGAATTGGATAGTCTATTGATGGAGATGGGTTCATTATTTTGTGCAAACTGTTCTGTGAAGCTCGAGGAAAGAACAAAACTTTTTAAACTGAGATAATGGCTTTAGGCTGGGTTGCTCTCTGGACTGAATAGGGTATCCCTGGAGCTCAATAAGCTTCCAAACTTTTACTCCATCATGCTGACATCCTAAAAGCCAGGGGCCACCACCCCCTGTGGTTATTTCTCAAGCATGTATCCACCCCCAGCCCCCCTCAGCTCACTACACACATGCACACAAAACTTTTAGGACCTTTACTCCACTGTGTTAAAGTGATGACAAGAGGTGAGGCTTCCTGTAAGGAAAAGTTATAAATGATTAGTGCATATGACTGGTGCTACATATACATCCAAGAATTTATGCAAAAGATTCCAGATGTTTCATTATTGGTTTACACTGTTTTAGGTCTTTATTAAATATACATGTTTATTTTTTTTTCTTTGTTTTCCTTTTTTGAATTATGACAAGCAGGATTTATATAAAGTAAAGAGCTCAGCACACGTTGTAACAGTTATTTTTGCAGGTCTGTGCACATTCCTAAACATTGTGCAAGCAGCAGCGGTTCACTCTGCTATCTCCCTCTCTCGCTGTTTACTTAGCGAAGCCTTTGGTGACACGAGTACCTCTCATGCCTGCAATGCTTCCTGTAAATGACAGAATTTTAAAGCAAGAATAAACATAAAAATCAAAGTTCAAAAACCCTTTAAACAGAGCAAATAAGACATCATCCTTTCTGCTCTTTGTGAATCCAACTCTACAAACATTAAATTGATGACCCCAGAGTAATGATTTCACTTCTGTTGGTAAGAAAACACATAGTACTGGTTGTTCTTTTTGCAGAAGTGTCAAAGAATTTACTTATGCCTTCTTTCTGTTTAAGTTTCCGAACAGAAGTAAAAGTTAGAGGCATTGTGTATCGTAACATGACCCTGAAACTGAACCAGTGACCAAGATGAAACTTTTTTCAATCACAATGTTTCCCTTTTTTACATCTTGTACAAAGATAGAGTTGTTAAAAATATTATTTTCAATGTAAATTCACATATGCAAGCTAGTACTATATGTAGAAATTGCATGTTTCACAAAGTATGGAAGCAAACGGTGTTTGTCATTTTTAGAAGCACTGATGAACAACCAATATGGATAAGAAATTATTCAGTGTTGCTATTTTAGATTCAGCTCAAAACGTACAAGCTCCTCTTCCTTTTTGGATTAAAGGAGCATGATTTGCTTGGTTTTTTCCCTCATTTTTGGAACTATCAGCAACAACAATGGAAAACTGTGCATACATATTTAGTATTTTTTTTGTGTGTGTTTATCTTCAGCACCGAAATTTAAATTTTTCTGCCAATTGGCAGCCTCTGGTCAACTTCAGTGTTATTTTTCTCTCTGTCCTGACAGCATTTACTCATCTGGTTCTCATTTAAACAGCACAACCAGCTGGAATGTGTCCATGCATTTTAAGATGAGTTATTAGCTCACTAATACAAAACCAAGCCAACGCTATTCAAGTTAACTACAGCTAAAAGACATCCAGAGCTGTAGGCAGCAAGAGGCAGAGTTGTGAATGAAGATGTTTTAAGAGACTCAAACTGAAATAGAAAATATTGTAACCACAGCTGATTTTTTTTTTTATTTTGAGAAGTTTGTGAATATCAGAGAGCAAAAATGGTGCAACATCATATTAGTATGATGCTAAGCATCTGTTTGCTTAGCAGTGTTCTTCACTTGTAGTGTCTCCTCTGCATGAAGCTCCAACAAGCCCTTGTGTGTTGCAGCCACGTGTCCTGCTGCGTTTCCCTCCGCTACAGTTAGACCAGGCCGACCAGCAGGCCCAGTTACCCTCTTCTACAACAGTAGGTTTTTGTCGACCTGAAAATGTTTCTCAAATTAATACAAGCCAAGCCGATTATATTTATCTAGCACTTTAAAAGAGTAATGATAAGAACGTGAAAAAGAAATGTCAGGAATTAAAGTGGTATTCATATTTGTTCATTTTGATTGATTTTACCTTGTTGTGCAGCTTTATCACTATTGAAGTTCTGGCAAGCCAAGCCTTCAAACAGAGGCTGGCACAAACATACACACTTTCCATTCAGCAGAGCAATACTGCCTCCATTGTGACAAGGTTTGCACTTGCACACACTGTATTCTGCCATATAATCTTGAATGGCCATCTTGATGTTTGATATCCTGGTGTTTGCATCTGGAATAGCCGCTGGAATTACATTGTAGATCGGCTCTGGCTATCAGAGGCAAAAGAAAATGTGCATTATTTTGCTAAGGTCAACATAGTACCAAAGAAAAATAAGTACTAAGAAGCAGTAAGAGGGCTGCTTGTCTCTGTGTGGCCCTGCGATGGACTGGCGAGCTGTCCACGGTGTACCCTGCCTTTTGCCCAAAGACTGCTGGGATAGGCTCCATCCCCGCGACCCTTCACTGGATGAAGCGGTTAGGATTATGAATGAATGAATGAATGAAGCAGTAACAGGAAATTATTCTTAAGTCCACCACATCTTCCCTGAATAGTTTCTCCTCATTGTTTACATGTTAAAGAATTTTGTAACAAATTAATTCACTGTTTGAGCGCTACATTGGTTTGGAGTTGGCTCCAATTTGATGGAGTCAAATTTGAAATCTGCATGCCTGTATTTTTGTTGATGATGTGCAGTACCTTACTAGCTCTGTCTGTGGATGAAAAATAAACAGTAACAAGCTAACTACTTGGCAGAAATGTCTTGCTTTTACTTAGAAAATGAACAAGCACATGTATTTACACATCTAACTGCACCAAATAATTTTTTTCTGGATGAGCAATATAATTCTGTGACAACTATGTTGTCACAGAATTATATTGCATCATGCATTTTGGATTGTCTTGTAAGGGAGTAGAACTATTCCATGAAAGTTGTCTTGCAATCAACAATTTAATTGTAGCATTCTGCAATAATATCCTCTTTACCTCACTGCTGATTTGTGTAGGGAGGTCACCAAAGGACCGTTTCCATTGCTTATATGTTGCTAAATCCATCACCCCCTCCGTCATCAGCTTTGCCTTCATGGTATCAGTAGCTTGTTGATTTCCTCCTAGGACCTCTACGATCACCTTGTCCACCACTGATTTTCCATTTATAGCACCTATGTGGCAAAAAGAGGTAAAGTTCTACTAATTTAAACTGACTGATATTTGCATAATTTAAATTTAAAAAAAAACATGATTTTTATTTGTATAGTGCATTTCATACCAGAAAGCAGCACAAAGTCCTTTAAATAATACCAATAATTAAAGATATCCAATGAAAATCCTTTAAACATCATGTTACAAATGAGTCCTCAGATGCCCAAGTATATAACCTAACCAAAGACACACATTTAATCGTTCATAATCTCTCACACAGTAATACACATAAAGAACGCAGAGGCTAGATTTGTGTCAGTGTTCTTGGTGAGAAAATAAACAAAGAAGAATGCTGACCTGTGTTAGTTGGTGTGGTAACACACCAGTTAGGTCTCATGTGTGAAATTGTGATGCCGGTTTTGACACAGTTTTCAATGTCCCTTGGTGTCAGCTCTGAAAGAGTCATGAAGCATAGAGAGGTACTTGTCAAGAAAAAACAAATATCAGAAGACTGAAGATCAAATCAATTATTTTTCCGGGATACACATACCTTTCTCTTTGATGACGTCGTCATTTAGAACATAGATCAGATTATACTGACCACCAAATATTCCACTCTTGCTGTAATGAGTTCCATATTCTTCCAACAAGGTAAAATAAATAGCCTTCTCATACGTCAGCGGTAAAGATTTGACAGATTCCAGGAAATCATCGCTGACAAAGAGGCCATGGGCGCGCATCCTGAAAGTGCTAGTCTGTGCTCTGGCCTTTACTCGCATAAAGCTCTTGTTCTGGGAATAAAAAAACAGAGAAAAGATTAATTAATACAAAAATTCTACATATTTTTTTTTACCTGTTTCAATTTTCTAATTTTGTTTATCTCTCAGAAATGTACTCATTTGTTGCGTTGACTAGTACTTACACAAGGGGATACTTACCCCAATGGTGGTGTATCTTGCCACATCATCAATGGTTTGTTTCCGAATATGTTGAAAACCTGCACCAGTTCCTCCATAAGAGTATTGACGAGAAGATAGTAAAAAAGAAAACCCAGCGTCACTGTTTACAATGATTTCTTCTAACAATTCCTTTAAAAGAGTGTTGGCATCCTCATAGATGGCTCCAGAGAAAGTTTCCTCCTCCCGAGTCTGCGATGATTGAAAATGTTTAGGGAGTGGACAAAATTCTTGCAATCCCTCCTCATGTGGTCTGCTTTGTTTTCACAAATGATGCACCATATTGACTAACCTCATATTTGAAAAGTTCAATATTCCAAGGAAGCCTTTCTTCCTCCCCAGTGTTTGCATTCTCCACTTTAGTACATCTCCCATTGAAATAATAATTGTTGAAGGGGTTCATTCGAGAATCCCCACCCAAAATGTTGATACTGGAGCACAGTAATCATCACTTTGATATACAGAATTATCTAATGGTCAAACTTTGCTAACCATGCATGAACAGAGCTATATGAAATATAAGTGGACATGCTATTTATTTAGCAAAAAATGAAAAAAGAAAACACAGCAACATGTAGTCTTATCTCTGTAACTGACGTTATATGATCTTCTTACAAGTGTTACGGCTTATTATGAATTAAAAGTGTAATTTGTCATACATTATATTTATATATAATTAACATGAACAAGGAAATGCTTACCCATGTCCTGCATCTTTGCTTTCTTCAACCTTGTCAAGAATTCTGTCACAGACGCTATTCACAATTTCACAGTATGCTTCGTCGGATTGATCTTCACAGTCCAAATCGTCATTGCACTTTAGATTCATACTGATGCAACTCCCTGTACAGAGATGAATGTTAAATGAACTGCCAACTTAAACAAAGGTAAATGTAGATGACTTGAGAAGCTGTAACACCTGAGTCACACTTGAACTCTGTTTCTCTACAAGTAGTGGGAGTTTGAAAGCACGTATCAGTAGGAATGCAAATCTGCACTTCACCAAGTGATCCTTGACATTCATTACCATCAAACTGGCCGAACACTTCTATGCTTCGAGAACGTCTCTGAGGATCACAAATGATACAGCTCTATGTCAAGTGTTATTCAAGCAACTGTGGTCCTATGGAGAAGGAGGGTTATCACTCACAAAACTTTGCATCAGTGGCAGACATCACAAAAGTTTGAACACTCTGATCCAAATTTACAGTCAAACCATACATTTATTCAAATAGATTACATATAGCTGATGTTACACCAAATCTGGAGTCTCTACGGAGAGGAAACAAGATTCATATATCACTTTTTCTAGACCGCAGACTCAATAAACCTACTTGGGTTTTTCTGCAAGGATCACAGGAACTCCAGTCTGACCAGTGACTCCATGCACAATTAACAGCTGGTGGTTCAGGAAGTACCTGTGTTCTGAAATATTCACATCAGAATAAAGTGTGCTTTATGTCCTAGAATCAGCATTCAGTGGAAAATCTATTAATTACAGTTTAAATGATCAAATAAACACACCTTCCTCCTGCAAGAAGTGTCAGAGTTAGACACAGGCTGCAGAAGCCTAGTTGCATCACGACTTCAAGCCTCATGATGATCTTCTGAAAAGGCACTGGAACTGCAATGTCCGCTCTTTTTTATTTGATTAAACTGTTTTTTGTTAATGATTATCTGGTTGCAATGTTTGGTTCAAATGTAGCAATATTGATTTAGCCTTTGGAAACCAGGGTTTACACAACTGGTTTGAATCAAATCATCCTTGTGCCATGTTGCAGTGTGACCAAAAACTCCCGAAAAACACAGTTCAGCTCTGATATTTGTTGTTTATTGGGGATTGTTTCCACCTGTTGTCTGCTGAACACTGTTGTCCCCATGAAAATTAAATGATCAAATCTGTGCTTATCTCTTATATGAAGCTGACCATTACCTCCGTCCATCCATTTTCTACACGGCTTAGTCCAGTTAACGGTCACAGGGAATCAGGAGTGTATCCCAGCAATTAGTAGGCAAGGGGGGGGGGGGGGGGGGGGGGGGGGGGGTACACCCTGGACAGATGGCCAGTCCGTCGCAGGGCCTGACCATGTCCTGAATAAAAAAATCATAGTCGTAAACATACATAAAATGAGGATTTTTTTTCTTTTTAATTCTTTTGAATGGAGATAATGAAACAGCAGGTATTTTAATTAGTATTTGGCTCATATTAAAGACATAAAAAAAATCAATAATAACTTATTTTACTCAAAGGCAATTGAATGAAAGAGGTTTGTCAGCAACCTGTTGACATCATGGTTACTTAGATATTCTTCAGGACATCCTGATGTACCAAACCTGATCATCCAGCAGGTTTTTTGTTTATCTTTAGTGCCTGCAGAGGAAGAAACTGTGTACAAAAACCATGGTAAAAAGTATTATTGTCTTAGTGATAAAAAATATTCAAATATATTTAATGCTGGAAATAGCTAACCCATAAAGGACCCCCACCAATTTCTCAGGTAAGTGTTGTCATGGTTTGGACTTTTTTAGTGTCTTTTGTTCTTTCCTGTTTTATTTTGTAATTTTCCTTTAGTTCCCTCATGTCTTATTTCCTGGTTTGCTTTCCTGTTCATTAAGTTCACCTGGATTTAATTAGTTTATTCAACACACCCGTGTCTTGTTCTGTTTCTCTCTATTTATACCTCTAGTTTCTGTTCCCACTGCTGATTCATTGTGTGTGTTAGCTTGTTTCCAGTCTCCTCTGGTTTCTAAATTGTGTCTTCCTTTCAGTAATGTTTGGGCCTAAAATGTCTTGGTTCAACATCCTTGGTCCAATCTCTGCTTTTGGGTCCACAGCTCCACAATTCATGACAAGTGTCCAGAGTTGAACTGGAGGCTATTACACAAAAATGCAATAATTTTATTTTCACACACACACACACATATATACAGTGTGTGTGTGTGTGTGTGTGTGTGTGTGTGTGTGTGTGTGTGTGTGTGTGTGTGTGTGTGTGTATATATATATAGATAGATAGATAGATACTGTGTATATATATATAGATATAGATATATAGATAGATACTGTATATATATATATATATATAGATATATATATATATATATATATATATATATATATATATATTATAAAATACTGTAACCACGGCTGTTTGTTTATTTTATTCGATGAGTTATTCAAGAGCTAAAAGACAACAACATATTAGCATGATGGTCATCTGTTGGCTTAGCAGTGTTCTTCACTTGTAGTGTCTCCTCTGCATGACGCTCCAACAAGCCCTTGTGTGTTGCAGCCACGTGTCCTGCTGCGTTTCCCTCCGCTACAGTTAGACCAGGCCGACCAGCAGGCCCAGTTCCCTTCTTGGCTAACAGTAGGTCTTTGCTGACCTGGAAAATTTTACTCAATTTAATATGAATGAATGAATGAATAAATAAATAAATGTATTGAGATGCTGTGGGTTTTGATGATTTTACCTTGTTGTGCAGCTTTATCACTCTTAAAGTTCTGGCAAGCCAAGCCTTCAAACAGAGGCTGGCACAAACATACACACTTTCCATTCAGCAGAGCAATACTGCCTCCATTGTGACAAGGTTTGCACTTGCACACACTGTATTCTGCTATGTAATCTTGTATGGCCATCTTGATGTTTGATATCCTGGTGTTTGCATCTGGAATTTCCACTGGAATTAAATTGTAGATCGGCTCTGGCTGAAGGAAAAGAAAGGAAAGGAAACTGAAGAAGGATGTGATAAATTCAGTCCCAACCAAGCTGTTTGGGGGCTGTATTAGTTTGTACTAAACTGATCTGTTCTGTTTGAGGAGAAAATGCAATGCTGAGTAAACATAAAACTTCAATAGAACTGATGCACAGATGCCACGATCAGTTAAAATATCTTTGGTCCGGTGTACTACACGTGTAAAATACCTCATAATCAATAATCCAACCATTAATACAAGCTCAAATATTCAAAGTTCAGCTTCAAATCTAGAATTAAAGTTTGGAAAGCATTTCAGTTTGAATAAATGGAAAGAAAATCTGATGAAAGTGCGGCCACTTTTCATTGTGTATTGCATTAATTTAGCACAGCAGTAATACAAGAAAGCTAAATGTTCCATTGATGCTACAGCACAGTGAAACCTTTGCACTAAATCCAATAGCATGATTAGTCTAATCAAAAATGTGGTTCCAGCTCAGTAAGTTCAAATTTAAAATCTCCACATCAACATGTTTACACACGCTAATAAGTCTTCTTAGCTAGCTTCAGTCATTAACACAAGGAAAAGTGGATTCTGAAATATTCATCTATTTCTCCTGACCTCAGAGGTGCCAGAAAAAATAGTGAATTTTTTTCAAAAATTTGAAGGCAGTTTATTAATGACAAAATTGCCTGAAAGGGTTTGCTTTAAATGGAAATATATAGAAATGTTCATTCATCTATTGAACTGCACTTTTTCTGGATTGTCCTGAACACAAGTTGTCCCTGGATAATAATGCACCAAATCAGATTTTTTTTTTTTTTTTTTATAAGGAAAACATTCCTCTACTGCCCACTAACTCTGCAGACAGACTGACTTTGCCATTAAAGTTGTACTGCTAGAAACTATTTCATCGTAGCCTTACTTCTTTAAGGCATTTCCAGTTGATCATCCTTACCTCACTGCTGATTAGTGCAGGGTTGTCGCCAACGGACCTGGCCCATTCCTTATATACATTTATATCCATTACCCCCTCCTTATTCAGCTTTGCCCTCATTGCAGCAGCAGCTGCTAGAGTTCCTCCTCTGACTGCTGTCATCACCTTATCCACCATTGCTTTTCCTTCCTTGGTTTCTATGGAGCAAAAAGGGGATGAAATCCTACTAAATTACTACGACAAATTCAGTCTCTCATTACATATTTATGCACTATTTACATCAAGTATCAGCTGTTTCAACAGTTTGTTGGTACTATTTTGGTAATGAGTGGCTATCAGCTAATTTGGTCCTCGGTATCCCACAGGCTGCTTCTGCAATGTTGTAAATAATAATTATAAAAAAATAATTAAAAACCTTTTTTCTTTTAACTTACAAAGAAAATATAACAATTGTGTCTGTAATGACTAAAAGAAATCTGGAAGCCTTTTGCAGTTGGTCTTCTTGATAACAAAAACAGAAAGATAACCAAAAAAAAAGAGGGGGAGTGGCGGGGCTGACCTGTCTCTGTGTTTGGTGTGGATTTACACCAATCAGGCTTAATGTGACCACTTCCACTTGTGGATGGTGCTACAGTGAAGTCTCCTGAGATCCCGGCTTTGACACAATTTTGAATTTCTCTACCTGTAATCTCTGTAAGAATCATATATATCATATATAAGAATCATATCTATATATATATTTATATATGACACACAAGTAAAATAAATTAATTGACGATCAAAAACAGTTTCTTTGCAGGGTTACACATACTTTTCTCTTTGATGGTGTCCTGGTTTAAAACATAAATCAGCTCGTATTCTCCGCCAGACTTCCCATTTTTGGTGTAATGAGTTCCATAGTCCTCCAAGAAGGCAAAATAAATACCCTTCTCATACACCAAAGGCAAAGATTTGACATGCCCCACGAAATCCTCAGCGATATTGAGATCACGGGAGCGCAACCTGTAGGTGCTCAGCTGTACTCTGCCCTTTACTCGCATGAAGCTCTTGTTCTGAGACAATAAACAGAGAAATGTTGATGAGCAAAAAGATTGATTTTTAAAAAGAAACATTTTTAATGTCTACAATTTCTGATTTTGTTTATATCCCTGCAATCCATTTGTAAAATTATTGATCAGTATGTTTAACAAATACCTTAATAGTGGTATATTCTGTTATATTCTTAATTATGTCTTTTCTTGAGTATCCAAGGTTCGCATCAACCCCTCCAGAAAAATTGGACATGGACTGCTCACTTGGGCTGTATTTAACAGAAAATCCACCATCAATGCTGAAAGTTGTGTCTGTTATCAGTTCCTTCAGGATGCTGTGTGTGTCCTCATAGATTTCTCTGGAGACGGTTTCTTCCACCAGAGTCTGCAATAACAGGGAAGGTGAGGTTACTGGAAAGAATTCTTTTACAATCTCTGCTTACATAGTTTTCTTTACGTCTATATTTTATAAATGATGTATTATAGTGTCTAACCTCATAATTGAGAACACCAACATTCCAGGGAAGCCTGTCGAACCCCCCAGTGGTTGGATTCCTTATTTTGTCACATCGCCCGTTGAAATAATCATTGTTGAAAGGGTTCATTCGAGGATCTGCACCCAAGATGTTGACTCTGTGGTATGGACGTAGATGACCAAGTTAAACCCTTGAATCCTGTGTCTATCTTTTTGAATCTGCTTGAAAACTGCATACCCATAATGAAAATAATACATCTTTGCAAGCACAAGATATACTTGAATACTTTTAGAGTCGTTGTGAAGACGTGTTAAGATGTGTAAACGTCAGTTTATGTGCTACTGGTGAAGAATAAATAAAGATGGGACATAGTACAAAGTGTGAATACACCTTTATGACAAGGCAGCTGTTGCTCTAAACCGCTAAAATCATATCTCAAAATGTGAACATTATCTTTCTAAATGCAAACTGTAAGAAAGTAAAGCAAAACAAAATCAGAGAAGTTTTAGTACAGACCATTCAGAGGAGGTCTGTAAAATGGCCAAAGTTTGGCCAAATCTAAATGAGTCAGTTATTTATTAACTCTTACCCATATCCTGCTGTCCTGCCTTGCTCGTTGTTTTCAGGTCTTGTTGCACCACAGGGATTATGCACAGTATCACAATAATCTTCATCGGATTGGTCTTCGCAGTCCAAGTCGTCATTGCACTGCAATCTCTTTTTAATGCATGTTCCTAAAGGGAAATGCAAATTAAACAAACACGACCTAAATTACACACTCATGCACACTATAAAAAGGATCAGTGTAGGTGATTTAAACAAAGGTGCAGTACCTGAGAGACACTGGAACTCTGTGTCTGAGCAAGGAGCGAAGGTTGGCTTTACACAGCTTTCAGTAGGTACGCACTTCTTCCTCTCTCCAATTGATCCTTGACAAGCATCGCCATCAAACTGACCAAACACTTCTATGCCTCGAGAACGCCTCTGAGAATCATAAAGGATGCAACTCATTTCAATTTTCACTGATATGAGTTATTTTTTTTACAATGACTTCTAGAGAAAACAGCATAAAGGTTAGAAAGCTTTGATCACCATTCCCAGTTAAACCTTATTTTCCGTGAAGCTGTTTATTTATCACTGTTATAAACATTCAACAATGCAAGGGAACTCTACAAGGAGCAAGCAAATTTCACAACTTACTCTGGACCCTGTGCAAGGATCACAGGAACTCCACTCTGACCAGGAGCTCCATACACAGTGTATAGCTGGTGGATCAGGTAGTATTTTCTGTGCTCTGAAATATTGACATTTTAAGGAATAAGCTGTGTTTTGTAATACAGAATCTACATATAATAATAATAATAATAATAAAAAGAAGAATAGTAATCATCATATTAATAATAATAATATATTTTATTGAGGTTTAAACAATTTAGAAAAACAGAAATATACATACTTTCCTTGTTCAATCAGTGCCAGAGTTAGACACAGGGTGTAAAAGCCCAGCTGCAGTATAAACTCAGTCCTCATGATGATTCTTTGAAAAGGCAGTTTATCCTGCATGTCTGGCTTATTTATTGTATTAAGATGCTTTTTCTGTTAATGATTAGCTGATTGCAAAAGAAAAAAAACAAAAACGGTACTGTTGTCAAAGTCAATAGTTTAGATCTCAAATGTAGCAATATTGACTCAGTTCTCAGAAACCAGAGTTCAGCTTATTTATTTATACTAAAATATTAAAACATCATTCTGTCTGTATGTATTTTTCTTTACAATGTCATCAACGTCTCCCGAAAACCTGATACAATGATGAAATCTCAACCTGTCATCTGCAGAACATTGTTAACTCCAACAATCAGGGGATCAGTTTTGAGTTTATCTCTAGGTGGAAAATGACCATGACTTGATTAACAAAACTATTCACACACAGACATAAAATGGGTCTGTGTTTTTTTTTTGTTTGTTTGTTTTTGTTTAATTTTTAAATATTGTCACAACAACTTTTTTTTACATTAATTCACTTACACATTTAAAAGAAGGAAGGAGGAAATGCAAACTATATCAAAGCTATTTTTAGGAAACAAAAAAGTGTGTCAACAATTTAAGTGTTATAGGACAAATAGCTTAAATTAAGTGGTCTGTGGATATTCATCTTTACATTGAATTTCCTCCTCTGAGACTTAAACAGGCAAACATCAGACCATGATAACAGCAATGTTTACTCACATATATGAACATTTATTTAAAATAAAGTCCTTCTTTGACTCCTATGAAGGTGGACTGAAAAAAATGAACACTATTTAACCTCTTTTCAGCATAAACTCAGGTTAAAGTTGAAAATGTATTTATTATTTTGTCTTATTTAGACCTCGGAGATTTCAGAGCACCTTTTCACTTGCTATCTTTCCAGAATTTTGCAACTACAGAAACAAGTCCTCAGTAAGGAACAGCAAATATTTGAAGAGTTTTTTTTCTTTTTTCTTTTATCTGTTGTTTTACATTTGCATGACAGGGTCATGGTACATTCAGGTAAAAGGGTAACTGACCCTGTCTCCAAGCCACTTGCACCACCACATTTAAAGTTTACAATGTTTGATAACCACCACCAGTTTGACGACGGTTTGCAGCAGTGCCCCTGCGATGTACTGGCAACCTGATTGAGGTTATAACCCTGCTTCCAAACTCATAGCTGCCAGGATAGTCTCTGGCTCCCTGCAGCCCTTATGCTGGAATAAACGGACATAAACAATGGAGGAATGGACGGACGGCTAGATGTTGCAGTGCAAACTTGTGTCCACAAGATGGCAACAGCGAGCAGGTAACGGTGGGATTTAAACAAGCTGATTTCTTACATTAACTTGTGGTTTCTGTCTAAAAGAAACAGACACAAAAATGTACTGTGATGTAAACTTTACTCAAAATACCGACTTTGGTGTTGTTCCTTAGTATATTAAACATGGTTTTCTTGGTGAATATATTTAAACAAGCCTTGCACAATGCAGAGGAAGTCCTGAACTGTTGTACCCAGTGAACTGTCATGTGATCTGAGAGGATTTTGCTGAGTCTGCAGAACTTTGCTCAACCAAATGAGGGAGTGAATTAGGTCTGCAGTGTATATTTATATTGATATGTAAAGGGAGAACAACACTTCTTAGCATTAGATAGTGGAAGCATGGTGGAAATATAATAAAAGTAGCTGAACCATGGACACAGAAGCCAACAAATCTGATGTCAAACTCCAGAATATTCAGCACGCTGACAAGTATTTTCCTGCTGACTTACGCAAACACTGTCAGACTTTTCCTGGATGACTTTTCTGAAGGCTGCACTGTCCTGGTTCTTTGCTTGTATCTGCGAGCAGAGCCAGGGTAGTATGTGGGGTGGGGGGGGGGGGTTGGTCATGGCCCTATGGTGAGTCGCACAAATATGTGCTGAAGTCACCACTTTTATGAGCTCCAACAGTTTCCTCCCAACTTTCTCAGGAAACCAGAGGGTAAGGTAAGGTGCTTGGCTAATATTCCTCCAGACAAGAATGACTTCCTGTTTTCTTGTGGGGGGGAGGTTGAGGTTGGAACTGTGTGGAAGCACTGTGTGACAGTGTACAGCCCAGTTTTACTGTAACATACACACTACGTTCTGTAAAATCTGGTCTGTGACAGAATATGGTGCTGGTGCTTCTTGATGCTTGCCTTTGTTGCTTTGTGTTGTATTTTTAGACTGAAATGGGCTGGGAGCTGTGAAGGCAGTTGGTGGTTAAACAACAGAGAGGACACAAAGGATAAAATCTGAGACTACCTCAATTATGGACTACAGATAAGTGGCTATCTTAGCTTCTGGCTGCGTTGGCAGCCAGCTCCAGGATTCACGCCCTAAAATACTTGATGGTTTGATTATGTGGCCTTCCTGTCATAAATTTTAGAAAAGTCACTTCCCATGAGATGGCCTCTGTCAGCATTCTATCATAAAAATAAATAAATAAAAATAAATCCTCAAGTCAGTCGGTGCAATTTGTGCTACCAGAGGTCTCCTTGTTAATGAGACCGTTAATTTAATTTCTCCATGAATTCACAGTTTCACAGTATGTAGCACTAAATATGTTCTTCCTCATGCCCGTAAACTGATGCAATGTTGTGCATCATCTAAACTATCACATTCAGAAGAACAGTAAACCATCATTTCTCACCAAACCTTACAAGACTTTGACACTGACTGTTGGAGGCTCATGTCATGGTAGGAAAGATGTAACAATGTCTAAATGCAAAACATTAGCTGCAGTCTGTGACTGTGCTGATAACGCACGTGGTTTGAAAATAGAATATTCCAAAAGAAGAAAGAAATAATCCATATATATGTTCCAATGTCCAGCTTTTCTGATGTTCTGCAGGTATGAACACACTTTTTTCTTTTTTTTCTTTTTTTTTTATCAAGCAAAGGATGTGTGAAATAAGAGGCGATTAAAAAAAGCTTATTCAAGTGACCGAAGGGAAAATTAGACAGGAATGATCTGGCTTCTGAGGGGCTCATCTCCTAAAAACCAGCCTCTGTCAGCAGAACACAGGATACAAAGTCAGGAAAGACATCCTTCCTTTGTCCTATTTACTCTCATTTTGCAGCTTTCTTCGTACAGTTCATGATATAGTATTATATACACCTCTTTCACACAACGCAACGGTGTTCTTATTTGCTTATAATATCTGGGATACAGTTCTTGAAAATTACATAAAAATATATAAGAAAGTATTGTATTTAAGGACATTTTTCAGGCTCTTTTATTTTCATCATGTCCACATTATGCTGCTTAACACAACTGATACAATATATTTCAATAGAAGGGTCAGCAGACAGTTTAAACATAAATGATTGTATTTGAATCAAAACATGTTACAGCTTACAAACTAATTCTCACTCTGCGAAGAAAACATAACTTTTTAAAAGCTATAGAAACATCCACAACACACACATGTTGTACATTAACCAATCCCAGATTTAATGCTAATTAAACAAAGCAGGCTACTGTCTGAAAAAATATGCTTTCTGTCATTTAACTAGCAATACACAGATAACCCATTTTTTTCAAACCCAGCACAAATACATATGTTTGAGCATTACTAAATCCCATCACAGTTCACCAGTAAGGAGTGTAGACCAGAATGTCAGCTGTGATGACTGAATGCTTAACTGTGTGACATATCCTGCGGCCATCCTCTAAATAAAAATTTAAAAACTGTCAGAAGCTTCACAAATGAAGTAGATAAACTGGTTTTGGGTGGATTATGTTCTAAGTCTTGACAAAGCATCTATATGCACAAAATCAGTTTCTCTTGCTGAGATAATGTCAAATTCTGATTTTTACAACAGCACCAGTTATACCTTTGTTTCTGGACATTGGCTTGAAAAGCTTGAAAAGAATCTTCATAAATGATGAGGATAAAGTGGTTTTGGTGGATTTGGTTCACCGCTGTGACAAAGCACACAAATGCCCAGATTACTGGTTTTGATGTTCATCCCTATTTTTACCATTTCAACAGAGACACAAGAACCAAAGCGATTGGCTCTGCATATTCACACAGGATAAGAAAATAAATTTTCATATATAAACTTATTAGTAAATGACCATATAATGATCGTGGTGGAACATATGGGATGTCATGTTAATATTCCATGTCAAATCCCCGGATACTTAATTAATTTTCAATAACGATGATGCCAAATCATTATGATTAACTTAATTGAATATTTTGTGCCAAAAATACAATTCAAACTCATCGGCTTTAATCATTTATACTACTCTGCTACATAAGTTTTCGTCTTGTTACTTTTACTCACAGCAAATTTTTGAAAATGTTCCAAAACCCAAATTCTTATTAAAAAAAATCAAAGACAGGAGAAAATGATCTGAACGACACCACATCCGAAACACCTAAACTGTACTTTTGCTTTAAGGCCATGTCTACATGGACACAAGCTGAGGTGATTCTTGGGACATTTTGTCCACATGGGACCGGCTTTCAGGAAGGACAAAAATGCACATTTTTCAAACTGGGTCCCAAAGTGAATGTATGTGCAAAGTAACCCCACCTACAGCTACAAGACTGGTGGATTAGAGAGTTACATTGATGCTGTAGAAGCTGCTGGGAATGACATGGTTATCAAAGCCAAATCTGTAAAAACACATTCAAATTCTCTGCCAGTTTATCATTTGTGTGTTTGTTGTCATCCTACTAATTGTAATGTGCATGTGTCTTGTCTTACTTAATTTTTTGTGGTGTATTTCTGTTCAAATACAAACCCGTCTTGCAGGCCAGGTATATATTATAGCCTTTAGTGGTTAATCCTGGCTACTTTTGGCACTTATGGCTCAGTTGCAGAACAGTCAAGTGTTGTGTAGGCCAAAGATGTGGTCCAGATTCCAGTTGTTGGATCGGACATAGATTAAGATGTATAGAAGTTAAGTGGTCTAGAAGGGCCCCAAATGTGAAGAGCAGGCCTGAACATACAGCATGATAACTTGTAGTGGTCACATGGCTAAGTTTTAGAAGCTCACATAGAGTCAATGCCGTAAGTCTAAGCCAAATATAGGCCAAACAAACATGCAAAGGTGGGCCATAATAAACAAACAAACAATTCCTATATCTGTTTCTACTTCATTTTTTTCTTTTTCAATTGATAATTTTATTGATGAATTACTTGAATGATGTGTCATGATTTGCTTAAATCTAAAGTGACATCTCTGACTTGTTTTATTAATCCAACTGTGCCCAAACAGAAACATAGTAAATTGCCAGTTGACAACTTTTTATTTACTTTTTTATTTGTCTATTTATTTGTTCATTTATTTATTTATTTAATGATTTTAACATTTATTTCCGGCTTTAGCCTGCTGTGTCAGGTCTGTTTGACCTGAGCATTGGTAGCTAACCGTAGTACTAAAGTCGCTCTGGTTTACAGAAGTGAAACCTACAAGTCTCGAAGGAAAAAAGTCACGCTGACATCACTGGTCATATCACTGCAGACGTCAGTGGTAGCATTTATTTTTGCTTTGCAGTCATTACTGATTTCAGTTCCAAAACTTTCTTTATGAGGAATAACTTAAATTCCTATGTCTTTGTATTATGCCTTACCCACCTTACGCTAATGACCCATTTCTTACTTTGATCCCTTAAAAACAAACATCTTTGATGCATCTACAAACATGAAACACAAAGACTTCCTGTGTGACTACCAGGTTTTCTTTCTGGGAACATCATGAGTGTCACTCAGTGCTGAGAGCAGCAAATACAAAAACTGTCATTATTGAATCACAAAGGCAAAACAGACATTTGTACAAAGGAAGCTGATGACCCATTTCTGGTACATCGTTTACTGTAACTGCAGTAAGAAACAGGAGGAAAGGTCAGAGCTTCATTTTAAAACTTGTGCTTTTTTTTAAGCACACTCTGGCTTTTTACCTCTGTCCATTTATTGTTTTATAAAACGATGCCCAAAGTACATATTGTTTACTTGGTGCTTCCATAAGATATGAGTTACTTTCTCAGTCTGATGTTCAGCTAACAGTGCAGACTTACAAGGTTGGTAAAGAATGAGCAAATGCAGTATTCTGTATTTGTATCAAAAGCAAGTTGAGCAATAAGACATTCTTTAGTCATATTGTCCCATTAGTCAAGAAATTGTTTATGTCTAACAAGTCTCAGTAAACATGCTCAGAGAATATATAATATTTTATCGCATTACACATCAGTGAACTGGTTTGCCAAGTATTAAGCAATATCTTTATCGTCTGTGGATTTTTTTTTTTTACAACTCATAATGAACGCATGGCCTCATTTACTGCTAAAAGCTCCATAATATTCACCTTCTTGCAGTGGTGGAATGTAAACAGTCTTTACATTTACTCCACTTAAATACAGTGTCATGTATTTGTGCTGTATTCATCCATCCATCCATTTGCTCCATGTCAGACATGAATATTTACCTTTATTTCCTCCACTACTGTATATTTACAGTTGTTTAAGGTAGACCTATATAACACATAATAAAAAATGCTGGATAAATGTATTATCCATAGTTATGAATCTTTATGTTTTTGTTAGTTTATTTCCCCTCTAGTTTCTTCTAGAGAAATTCTTTATTCGGTTCATACATTTAGATTAAACACATGCTACCCATGCAGGAAATGATGTAAAAATGAATTAGGAACATTTAGGACACACAGACATTTTATCAATCTCATTCAAACAACCCCAAACTAACTTCAGATGGCATCAGTGTGACAGGAAGCTGATGAATCCAAACCCGATAATCATCATCATCATTAAAAAAGAAAATGATAACATGCAATTTAAAATCTTCTTCTTTTTAATAAAAAATTTTAAACACATTTTGTCATTATTCTTTTAAAACAATAACTTAAGTAAAAATGGCAACATATTCCATGGATACTCAGTGTCTGCACAGATATGTGCTTATCAGCTGTTCTGAGGTACTGCCATGTGAAACAGTTGTGGGTTTAATGTGGTATGCATCTTTGTATGCAGAAACACTGCTAAATTACATAAAAGTTTGTGCTTAAATTCAGTGTAATGTCTGCTGTATTTTTTTTTCAATGGTTGCTCTGATACAATGTGAAGAGCTGAGCAGATTTTATCTGTGAGAGTTGAAGCCGGTGCAAATTTTTCTCGCTAGCTGTATTAAAATACAGTTAAGATACAGTCATCAAGTGAATCAAGCTTAAATAATAGACATTTTCAACATTTTAATTAACCTGAAATTTTCTATTTCTAACATAAAATAATTTGCTTTCTTATTTCTGATGTCCTTCAGATTTTATTCGTGGCATCCTAAACTTTGTGTAGAAGAATTAAAATACAGCCCCACAAGTGACCAACAAGACATTTCTAAATATTAATTCTTTTCTCTTCACCTCCAAAATCTCTTGAAATGCTTTTGCACATCAAGTTTACTTCCATCTGTCTGACATTTTGCAGACATCTTCCAGTCATGCATGTCAGTGCTACCTCACTGCATCCATATGTTTAGGAGACGATGTCATTGGTTCAGGATCCTCTCCAAACCCTTCAACTCATTTACTCCTGTGATTTTGGTGCAGGTTGATCTTAGTTGCATCTATCCAAAGAATGCAGCTATTTTTGTTCGTCTTTCTTGTTTTTCCTCCTCCAACCTCTCTATTCTTGAAGCTTCTGAATGCTTTGCACCTTGTGGTGAACCTTGTGTATTTGCTCTGGAATCTTCTCATTATGGTAGATTTAGATAATGATATGTCTACCTCCTGGGGAGTGTTTCTCTCTTGGCAGGAAGCGAAGGGATTTTTCTTTATGTAGACACCCAGGTCTTTTTATATTGCTGAGTGTGTTCTTTTTTTTAATCTCAAAATGTACCAATGTCAGTTGACTTTTTACTCTTTTTTCAGTCAAATGGTGACTTATCACACTTGTACTGAGAGCTCAATTTTCTGTCCATGCAGTTTATTAACAACTCTTGTGAAAAAGAAATGCTATGCTTTCAACAAATCACAAATATGTTATCGGTAGATGAGTTAATTATAGTTAAATTGCCCACACCTGCCCTTTAGCAGCTCCAGTCACTTGGCATGAATGTGCTGTGTTAGACGCTAAAGTGATGCTCATTATGTAACAGTTAAAATAATTCCAAACCACTGATGTCTTGTCATATGGTCTTTTTTTTTTTTTTATTATTATTTTTTTATTTTATTAAACATATTTTTAATTGATAGACTTTAGTGCCTTCTCAAACACCAGCTACCAGCTGACAGTGATGTAATGGAAAGCTGCACATTAAAAAGCAACGTAATTCCTAATGAATTCTCTCTGCCATGTCTCTTATGTCTGCCTTACATTTAATGGAACTATAAAGATTAGAAATGAAACGTAAATTAAGGTTTAAAAGGAAATGCAAAAACGTAGTGTTAATGGTAAATAGGACAGCTTTGTGAGAGGTTATTCGGGCCTGCATTTGAGTGTTGGTATAATTTTCTCACATGTGCAGAGACCGCCCCTTTGCCATATGAAACATGCAGGGAGTCAGTGCTGTCAGTCAGTGAAGGGTTAACCTGGGAGCTCGCAGCGGTCTCTCCTTTCTGTCCGTGATATTTAGCGGAAAACATCTGATTCTTTTCTCGTTTGTCGAAGCTGCGTTTAGTTTTTTTTTAGTAATTTTGCAGCTTTACCATCACGGAAACGGAGATCTCCATTTGTGCAGCAGGGTTTGGACACCTCACTGCGCGCTTTCCAACAGGTTGGTTGCTCATTGTGTTGTCGGGCGATATTTTCCATCCCTGCATTAATTAAGGTAAAGCAGGTAGTCGTTCTAAAGTAGTTTAAAATGGTGGTTCCGTGTTGAATGGCGAATAAAAAATAAGTGGAACCTCATTCTTTTCATGTCTGCAGTGAATTTTAAAGGCTTCCCAAAAAAATGTATGGAATGCGCATCACTTAGGTAAAGCTTAATTCTCTGTTTGCTTAAGTTGGTTATTTGAGGATTTTTTTCCCCTTTTGTTTGGGCAAAAAATCTTTTATCTTGATTCCTTTTCAAAGTTGTTTTTGTTTTCTTTTGTTAAATTTGGTCAAGTTTTACAAAAGTGCATCAGTCTTATTAAAGGACTGAACCATCAAGTCATTCACCTCTTGTTTAAGTGCAAAAGCACTTTCGTTTGGTTTCAAACTGTTTGCCTGCCCTCCGTGTTCACAGTGGGCCTGTGGTATTTCACCATCTCATTCACTTGCAGACTGAGTCATTCCCTGATTTCCTCCAGATGTGCAGTAGTTTACGTTTCCTGATGGCCTAGGATTGTGACATTTCTCCCCTTTTGCTGCTTTTATTCTGCTGACAAACATGCATTTAAACTTTTCCTTCTGCATTGGAGTGTTATTTGTGCTGGGACACCAGCGCATGTTGATTAAAAAGCTCAGATTTTAGATGTGATTGCTTTTTTTTTTTTCAGCTAGAAGTTAAAATGTTAACCTTTAACTCCAATCTGCGAGGAAGTGCTGACATTACAGCACTTTTACAAGGCTCTGCCACTTGGCTGCAGTTGATGGACAAGTGAAATCATGTGTTAGGCTTGTGCAAGTAGAGCATCTGCAGTATTAAAGGTTGCCTTCATGCACTCCTCAGCACTGTAACTAAGTCAGCATGTGTGGCACCTTAACATACATGACCAGCTCTTTGTCTGATTTCAGAGCCAGTGGTGACAGATAAAGGCAAATGTAAAGTTACACTGTAGGTCATATGATGCAGTGCTCCTTTAAAATCCGACTTCAGTTGCAGCTTTTCCAGAACCTTTGCGGTCTCGTATGGCCATTACTTATAGTGAAATCCTTCCTGGTACAAAGCTGAAACTACACTTGCTGACCTGGAAGTTTGTATCTCCTAATCTGACTTTTGTATTGGTCTCATTTACTTACGGATCTAACATATCTGCCTGATTAAGTCTTTGACGTCCACCCCAACCTGCCCCCCATGTCTTTGTCCACAAACGCACCAAAGGGACAAAATTTCAACAACAACAACAAAAAAAAGCTGTTCATTTTATTTTTATTTAAAAACACAACTTTATCATACTATTGTGGGGCTGGTTTGTCATTGTTGAGTATCTGCTTGTCATTGGCACCTGCTTTGCCGAGCATCACGAGATCTTTTGCTATATTAGCATAAGATTAACTTCAAGTAATTGCTCAACCTTTGCCCGTTTCCAACCTTTGGTCTGCATTATGGTACTCGCAGGCTCTTCACACAGGTGTTCTGGTCAGTGTTGCCTTTGGAGCTGATCCTAAAGGTATGTCTGTAACCAAGGAGAGCTGGTTTTATGTTTTTTATGTAGTTTTTTTTTTTTCTTGTGATTATACAGGATGAGTGCTTTTGTGCCTTTTTTTTTTTTTTTTAAATTAAATCTCCCATTACATTCATCATATTCCATAACATCTGCCTTTTGCTGTTACTTGGTTGATTTTGAGCTGTCATGAGCTTGATAGTTCATGTGTTTTTGTGTGTAGATATATTGACTACAAGCTCATTGTGAAGGGGGGGGAAAAAAAAAAGGTAGGTTGTAGTTCGGTGAGAACTGACCACCGTGATGATCCGAAAGCAAGAAATTCTGTTACAATTTTTATTGGTCTGAAAAATCACACCAGTTACTTCCAGAGCATGTTGTTACTGGTCGCTGCTGTGGCAACTACAAAATGGAAAACAAGGTTTTTGGCAAGATCAGGGTTGAATAGCTGCTTAGACTCTAACATTGATGTAAAAAATTTTAAGGAGGGTTAAAGTGTGTCCGTCTTATGAGTTTGATTTATTAGTCTTGTGTCTTATGCATCCCTTGAGTGTTTCAGTGGTTGTAAATGTTTACTATGCATTGTTAAATAACAATAATGCTTATGATGAGCAAAAAACTGCTTTGGCAGAGAGTTTACAATCCAATATCATGTTTTTTTTGCACAGGTTTACTGGGAACGCATGCACTGTGGTCTTAATCTTTCATGCCACTGACACTCATTGTCTGCTTCACTTTTTTTGTTTCTCAGACCAACAAAGTGAGAGAAGGATGTGTGGGTGTTAAGTCATATGCTCCGTTAACATTGCTGCCCCCCCTCCCCTCCAACACGGAGCTGCTGTCAGCTTAATCTCAGATTGTCACTTGTCCAGAGAGGCTGATCCCACACCATGTCTGCAGAAGTGGAAAACAGCTCACCCATATCCGGCGACCCCAGCTCCCCAACTACAGCTGCAGCTTTTAACACCCCACCCAGCTCCCCTGTGAATGCTGGATCCAAAGTACCGTTCAAGAAAGAGAAGAAGAAAGGTGAGTTATGGGAATCCTGAGGTGTTGATTATAATTTGTTTCAACACATTTGTTTCCTGGAGAAACAGGAAGTGGTAACCCCTCTAGCAAAACAAAAAAAAAAGCTCTCTGTGCAGACTGGTCAACTCTACAGCCTGACAATCCACTACTACTGCTCTGCCACATCGTCTTCGCTTGAGTGTAAAGAGTTCAGAAAAGGTTTTAGTTCTCTTTAATATTACAGATGACCCAGTTTACAAAATCAATACCAATTAAGGAAATTAGACTGTTAAATATAAGATACCTTCACAGTACCCTGCATACGTTAGTAATTTTACAGACTGAACGCATTTTGTATAGGTTATAGGTAATAGAAATGTTATGGTGCTCCATGCCTCAGTGGAGTTTCCTACTCTAAACAAGGTGCTGTGAGTGGATCTGCCCAAAATGGACAGACAAGTTGAAGAAAAAAAAAATTTTGTAAGAACATTTAGAAATGTCATGAATCCTGCAGCAGAAAGGGCCACATTTTCTTTTTCATGTGGCATAACAAACTAGTAGAGGCTAAATGTTAACATAGAGCAGGAAGTTGGAGTCCAGCAGCAGAACACGGCTGAAGCCACTCATGCTAACAAGCTTCAGGACTCAGCTGGTGTATTTTTGAAAACTAAAGTGATATTTCAAGTCTGTTGTTGAATTTTGAGATCGATTGTTGTTTAATTGGTGGTTTTATATAAATGAGCTTTTTGTCATCAATTGCTAATATGTAAGGCTACTACATTTTAATGATTGATGGGTTATTCATACATTTAAAATGAATGAATGAAATGAAAAATACTTTACTTATCCACAAAGGGAAATTCAATGTTAAATGATTCAAGATTATTTGACATGATTAAAGATTAGCAGTTGTAACATATGCAGAGCAACCTGTTACCTGTGGTGCGATTCTACTTTACGTCAGATATTAAACCCCCCCTGTCCCAGAGACCTCAGCTTGCTCTGATTGGTCAAATATATCGGCATCTGAGTCAACTATCCATTGTGATTTGCAATTCAATTTTATTAATATATAACATCAAACCACGGCAATGCCATCTCAAGATGCTTTACAGACAGGAAAAAAACCTAATGAAAGCCAATTCATAATAGCCTATATATAATTGAGTTGGAGGTTCAAACTCAATCTTCCATCCTGAACAAGCCCACTGGCGACAGTGGGAAGGAAAAAGAGTGCCAAACAACAGACCACTAGGTGGAATATATAAAATTATATCATGCATTTTAACTGGTCAGGAGAATTTATTTTATTTTTTTTATAGAGTAACTCCACATATATCCTAAGACTGTAACACACATAATTTTCATTTTGTGTGTGTGGTGGACATATTTTTTTTTTTTTCCCTTCTTCAAAACACAGTGAAGTTCACTCTAGATTAATTTCTAATCGGATCAGTTGATGTATGTTTTTTTTTTTTTTTTTTTATTCCCTGTAGTTGTAGAAAAGACAGACGAGTACCTGCTGGGCAGGTTTCAAGGAGATGGAGTAAGGTACAAGGCCAAGCTGATTGGCATTGACGATGTTCCAGAAGCCCGGGGAGACAAGATGTGCCAGGACTCAATGATGAAGCTGAAGGTGCAACATTTGACCTGGAACTTTGCCTTTTTCTTACTCATGTTAATAAAAAAAATTAACTTTCATCTTCCTTTCTTGATAAATATTCAGGGTATGGCAGTGGCTGCTCGGTCTCAAGGCAAGCACAAACAGAGGATCTGGGTCAACATTTCCATGTCGGGTATAAAGATAATTGATGAGAAATCTGGAGTGAGTTTTGTTTCTTTCCTTTTTCATCGTTCTAACCTTGAGTAAACATCTAATTTTCAGTGCTAATAAAACATTTTCCCCTTGTCCTTCAGGTGATTGAACACGAGCATGTTGTGAATAAGATTTCCTTCATTGCCAGAGACGTAACGGATAACCGAGCATTTGGATACGTATGTGGAGCAGAAGGACAGCATCAGTTCTTTGCCATAAAGACTGCACAACAGGTAAGTCTCAGGCTACAAAATGCACATCTTTAAGGACAAATTGGTTGATAATAAATAATATGGCTTGTTTGTGTTGCCATACAGGCAGAGCCCTTGGTCATTGATCTGAAAGATCTCTTCCAGGTCATCTTCAACATGAGAAAAAAAGAAGCAGAGTCCTCACAAAAGGTAACATTTCAGATGACGCTGGGAAGCAGTTTCCCCTCCTTAAATGCTGGGCTGTGACATTTTCTTTCTGAGAGAAAGCCTTTGGTATGGTCTTCTGGGAGGCCTGGTAGGGTACACAGTGTATATATACTTCCTGAACGTCGACACTGCCTCTCTGTGTTCTCTCAGTGAATCACATCCTCCAGACATTCCACTGAAATGACACATGCGTCAGTAAAGTTTTTAAGAAAACAAGTATAATCATTAACACACTGCCTCTGTTTACAGGGTGAAAATGGCAGCACAGTAGTTGAGGTAAGCACTCAGAAGTCTTTTTTTTTTTTTTTCTTTCTTTTAATAGTTTCTTACTCTTAACCTTTTGTTTTTCTCAATATTTAGAATGGAAGTGATGCCTCGTTAAGTGTGAACAGTGAAGGAAAAATAGCCCAAGTGAGGATAATGACTCACTTTTAAAAAAGTTATTTAGAAGTGTCTTTATTAAAATCAGCTATTTTAAAAAGTGGTGTACTTCTGTGTTTTCGACATCTAGCCAGTGGAGCAGCTTGACCTGTTTGGAGACATGTCAACCCCTCCAGACATTCAGGCTCCAAATGTAAGTGTGTCTCTAAATCTGGATGACATAATTGTACTTGGCGGAAGAAATGGGGCAAGGTATTTCCTGTATATATTGCCCACTTTACTGTGCTCTCTATGCCTTGAAATATAAATTATTTTTTTTGTCTGAATGGGTATGAGTCAAATAGTAAAAGTTGTGGCTTCATGTGTACGTAGCTTTATTGAATAACACTAGCATTTTTCACATTGTGTGTGTGTGTGTGTGTATTTCAACTCGGTTCTTAAAATAGTTTTTTGTCATTCTTCTGGATTAAGATCTTTTAAGAATCAAGTTGACATCTAATGTTGACCAATCTCACTGTTAATCTTAACTTTAAAGCTGCTACAAGTAGAATCTCTTCAATTTGATGACCCTTAATGCTGTGTGTGTGTCCAGGTAATTTTGCATCACTGTTGCTCAAATTTTAGGTTGGGCTGCACATGCTCACTTCAGCATTTTTGCTGCTGTTCAAATTTCACTTGTTGCAGCTTTAAACAGCCATGTCTATTCACGCCATGTGATTCATTGTTCATTTAGTTAACACATGTTTTGTCTCACTGCTGAAATGATTCATGAATCTTGTTCTCTCTCTCTCTCACTGTCCCTTTCATGTTAACCAGGACTCTAATGAAATTCTCTTGCTGGACTTTTCTGCTGAAGTTGACAGCAATCAGAATTGCATAAAAGGAAACTCCTTTATGGCTTCTTTTGCTTCTGACTGTAAATCTTCTCCACACACAGAGAATCCCTTTTCCTCTGGTTTTGGCTATTTCCCAGCTCCAGACAGCGACCCTTTCAGAGATGACCCCCTTTCTAAATCGCCCACTAGTTTTGAACCAGTTAATGCACATAACTTTACCACCAATAACCATTTAAACAGCACTTCTGGCAGCACTAACAAGGCAAGTTTAAACTGTTTAAATGAGGACACTGAACATGCCAGTCAGCAGATAAATGGGTTATCCAGTCAATCCATGATCCTCGCTCTCAGTAATGGACAGTGGCCACTGGGGGGCAATATAACTCAGGGCTCCACGGTTACCATAATGGATGGGAATGACTGTCAGGCTCTGTCAACCAAAAACCCATTTTTTGACTCCTCTTTGACATCCTTTTCTGTCTCTAATGGTGTAACTCATCATCCTGACCTGCCAGCGACTCATAACAAGGATTCAGTTGTCATAAGTCCGCCTCCACAAAACTCTAAATCTGGACGAGGTCGAAGGAGTGCAAAGGTGAAATTACACAGCCGGATGACTTATGGTGGGGTTGCATGCATTATGCATTAAAGAATGGGGTTACTGCACATTTGGCACTCACATCTCCTCCTCTTCTGAGTATTTTGGTTGTGCACTGCCTGACAGGATATGGTAAGAAATGGATGTAGATTAAAAGTGGGGGTCTTTACGCCTGCGGTTCAGGTCTTGTTTGGATCTGTCCTGTCTTCATGCATGCATCACTGGCTACATGCTTCTTGAACTTGCTAAAACTGTGTTTTGACTTTACGGCTGAACAGCTGCTACTCTTTATCTATGCTCATAATCTATCCTCATGTTCATGCTTCAGTGACGAAAACACTGGTAAGTGGCAGGGCATGCAAATGCATCCATATTACAGTAAATGTTTCATTTGGAGCATGTGTAATTTTAGTTATTGTTTACATCTTTTTGTAAAGTTTGGTTTAATCTTAACTCCTATAATGTTGTTTAGAGCAATATCATTAATATTTTGGGGTTTTTTTTTTGGGGGGGGGGGGGGTGGCGTATGGGATCAGACTGCATCAAGTGATCTGTTTGGAGCAGAGCTGTTTGCTGCTCCAACTCCAGAGGGGACTTCTGTTCCAGCTGACCTTTTCAACAATGTACCCACAACCTCTGCTCCATCCTCCATAGCTGCTCTGGGTAACATGATTTTATTATCGAAGCTTTATTTACAATGTAGGCTTCCAGTGTTGTCACTGAATTTTATTTTTTTACATTCAGGAAATCTTCAGTTGGGTTCACCAGCTACCACAAGTATACCTGCTGCAGGCATGTGGGGAGCCCCTACTGCCGCCCCTAATATGTTCCCCATGCCAGGAATGGCTGTTCCTGGGCCGACACCTGGCTTTCCACAGCCAGCTGCCTTTGGCGTACCTATGCCAGCCACAGCCTGGGCCCAGCAGATGCCGCCACAGTTTGGTGCCCCACCTCTGTCCCCACCCCACCTCGCCTGGACTCAGCCTGTGGCAACCAATCCTTTCCAACCTGGTGCCTTCCCAGGAATGGGTGACCAGCAAGGCCCATCTCGCCCTCCTCCAAGGCCACCTGCTAAGGAAGCCCGTCCAAAAGTAGAGAACAGTGCCTTCACAGCTTTGGATCCCCTTGGAGATAAAGAGAAGAAGACTGGAAAGGACATGTTCAAGGACTTCCAGCTCGCCAAACCTCCAGCCATCCCAGCAAGGAAAGGGGAAGTTACAGCCAGCTCTCCTCCAGCCCCCAGCAGCAAAGAGCCAGCAGCATTTGATCAGTACTTTTCCAGTAAAGTTGGTCTTGCTCAAGATGCTGCAGATCATGATGACTTTGAAATCAATCAAATGTCATCACTTGTGAATAATGGTAAACTAAAATTTTGCCCTGAAAATATTTGTTAGTTAATATGTATTTGAGTCCTGTCACTAATCGCAATAATGTGACTGCACAGATGCTCCTGCTGCAGCTCCAAGCTTCAACTCTGATCTCTTTGATGGAGCCTTCTCTCCTGCCCCCGTCTCAAATACTTCAGCACCATCACAGGGAAATGGCCTCAACCAGGACATGTTTGATAAAGCGTTTGGGGCCCCAGAATCCAGTTTGTTTGGAGCTCCGCCTGTAGCTATGGTATAGAGCTTTACTCATGGTTTTTGCAACAATCTGAACACAAGTCAGTGACTCTTCACAGTAACCTCTTAATTTGTTTTTCTTGTCATTATTGCAGAATGCTTCTGTTGCTCAGAGTGGTTCAACAGATGCTTTTGGAAATGCTTTTGGAAATCCCTTTGCTTGACAAGTCTGAGTAAGTAGTGGCGTGGGTTTGCTTCTTATTTTGCATCATTGCATTTTGTCAAAGCACATTTATATACTTTTTTTGTGTCTACAGTTGAACTGGAGCAGATGGAAATCACATCAGACACCTTGGAGACAAGCTGCTCTGTGCAAGACAATCCATATTATGAACTCTTTTCTCTTGTCCTTTGTACACACCCTTTCTTTTACACCTTCGTTTCTGATGGTTCTTCTGTTCCTAACAACCACTGATCCAAGAAGCAAATGTTAATGTCATGATCTGCTGAAGAGGGAAATATGCTATGTGGAAAATGTTGGGGTTCACTGCTGATGCTGTCTTTGTTAAAGAAATAAATCATTAATTGCACTGCAAGGTTTGCTTCCCATTGGCTTCTTTACACAGTTAATAAATCCACAGGTTCTTGTCTTGTGTAAGCAATGCAAAGTTCAGTTGAGGGTGGACTTTACTGTAAGTCCCCTGTGTGATCGGAAATCAGCAGTTTTCTGCCAGAAAGTTTCCAGTTAGTGTTTTGTTTTTTATTTTGGTGGCTCCCTTCATATAAATCATGGATTAGATTCACTTGGTTCTTTCAAGGAATCCAAAGCACTGAATCCGTTATCTGTTCACTCTCCATTCATAACTAGTAGTTTTAAGCTGTGTGTAGATAACCGCAGTCCTGGGTTTGATGGACAAAAACTGGCACCCAATCCACACCAACGACCACTCCGACCACCTAACATTAATATGCATTAATACACCAACCTTGCTGACATACTGTCTGGAAACTGTGGCCTCCCAAAACTTGCAGTTGAAGCTCACTGGGACAAGGTGCTACAACAGCTTAGTTTTGCTTCCTTTTGAATGCTGCAAACAATATTGTAATCATTCAAACATCTCTAAATGTTTTAGCATGTTTGAAACTGAATTCAGTAAGCCGTGCTCAAGTATCAACTGGACCTGGGCCCTTGGAAATGTCAGATGTGACAAACACATTTGGTAGGAAAATCTTAGTGATAATGATGCTGACAAAATATAACCACACTTTATTTTTCTTTTTTTAAAAAGTTTGTTTCAAGAAACAAAGCGTGGCCACACAAGAGAGGCAAAAAGTGAAATGCATGCTGATCTTTGACATTTTGGTTTGATATACACTTTTTTTTTTAATCCAACATTTGTATCCCTACACATTTTCTAAATATTTCAAACATGCATACAAATGAATGGAATAACTTTCAGCCAAAATACAAAGCCCCATTAATTTTACTCATGTTTCAGCTGCTTACAAAATACATTGATACACTTGACAGATGTCTGCTCCAGCCATTGAGTTCCATTAGCTGTTCTACCATTGCATTATCTGTGTTTTTCTAAGTAACTTAGAGGTTAACACAGCTTTATACAGCAGATCTAAGCTCTGATCTGAATATTCAGGATATTTTAAACTAAAAGTCCCCTCCATTGATTTGATTACACTGTATTTACAAAACTGAAATAATCTGAAAATGTTCATGAAAATCAAGCTGTTGACAAAAAAAAAAAAAAAGTTTGGTCCACAATCATAGAAGCCTACTAGATTAAAAATGCTTTAATGTATACCTCACCTAAACTTTGGAGTGCAGGTGTGAAGAAATAAACTGTAATGTTTTGTGTTAATGAAATATCACATGGTATTGGAGCATTTAGTCAATTTATTTTGATCAACGTTTTTTTTTATTGCAACCCTTTAATCTTTCCATCTTTACTGAGATGAAACGGTTAAAGACTGATTAGAAGAATGTCTACCCTTCCCTTTCATTGGAATTTGTTCCCTCATCAACTGGACACAGGGCCATTGTAGAGCCATCCTGGTATTTTGTATATGCCCCTTCCTTAAGCTCAAAGGCAAAGCCAGGATAGAGTGGTTCAGTGAATCTGCAGTAACATGTGTAAAGGTGATGCAGTGTACCAGCTAAGACTTTGTAAAAGGAAAGAATACCAGCAGGCCAGTCCAAATACACTGCTACTCTACATGTATGTGGTTGAGAAGAAGCAATACATGTTTCTATGTTATCATGCCAGTAGCTGCTGTTGTTAACATGCCAGTAGCTGCTGTCGTTTTCAGGGAACAAACCCCAGGATTTGTCATTTCCTCCAAGTTTACAGTTATCACCATCTCCTCTCCTGTTGATTCCTTTATAAGTTACCCCAACTAAACACAGCCCCTCTTGTTCCATTTCCCAGTAGCAGCAACCAGTCAGTCCATTTCTACAGAGCACTTGTTTCATGGTATTGAATCTCTCTGGATGATACGGGTAATGTTGTTCCTTCTCCAGAAATGTCACCTGTTTGTTGTCGTCTGACAGGACAAGTCTTCTGTGGGCCGTGTTTGGGTCCAATGTGAGTTCACAAGCATCTAAGTAGACAATAAGACACAAACAAACATAATGATTATCAGCTGCTTATCATAATGGGTCATTACCATAGACTGTATATAAAGAGATGGACGGAGTCTCCGTGACATCACCCATAGGTTTCTGAAGAGCTGAATTGAAGCTCGGTGGGCGGTTCCTACCGTCGCCATGTTGGCAGCGTCATGTACGTCATCTCGCCCGGAACATATAAATATGGGCCAAGATGTGGAGCTGAGAAGGCAGCCGTGAGCGTCATGGCGGATGACTGACATTGAGCGAACTCCGAGCTTTCTGTAGCTAAAAGCTATCATCGAGCTAACCCCGAGATAACGGGAGCTAACCAGCTAACAGAGGTAAGCGGCCTAAGGCTAAGTCATGTTGTTAACCGGCTAAAAACCGCGGTTGTTCTACGTTCTTCTACTTAAAGCCAGAGATTGGTACCTCTCAATCAAAAGGACACGTCCCTAAATTTGCTGAAATTTGAGATTAAATTACTTTAAAACGGGCGAGTTAGAAAACAATTCACTCCCCCCACAGTTGTCATGAAGGTAAACCTGACCTATAAACCGAAAATGGATTTTTGAACCAGGCTGTAAACATGTTTATTTCTGCCGTGAAGTTGGCCTTTTTAACATGGGAGTCTATGGGGATTTGCTCTGTTTTGGAGCCAGCCCCTAGTGGATGAAGGGGGAACTGCAGTTTTATGCACTTCCGCATAGGCTTTACTTTTAACTGCCGGAGGTTGCCGCTTGGTCATTACTGAGTTATGAAGGGTAGAAAATATGCTTACACTTTAACAGACCAGACTTTAGCCTCTCCACCCCACAATGGTCAACTCTGAAGGAGAAAACACAAATATAAACTGAGCAACAAGGAAAACTATTCTTTAAAAAAACAGACTGAAATTTGTAACCAATTTCTAATTTTTTAAAAATATTGTATAAGTTTAATGGGCAATTATTTTCTAAAGAAAATTGGGTAACAAGAGATTAAATTGGCATAATGATAGGAAGAGGGCATTTTCTCTGTTCTCTGAATCCATTAGCTTCATCTCCGAGAATATATTTTTGTTTAAGAAATATAAAATCATTTGCTCCTGTGGTGTTGACATAACAGTTACCTTTACATGAAACCCCACAGGGTCAGAGAAGCTGGGTTGACTTTCTGATGTGACATTTTAACCCAGGGGTGTCAAACTCCATTCCTAAAGGGCCGGTATCTGGCAGGTTTTTGTAGTTTCCTTCTACCAACACAGCTGATTCAAATCAAATAGATCCAGCTTCTTGTCAACATATTTATGGATTTCGGTCAGGTGTGTTGGAGCATGGAGACAACAAAAACCTGCTGGATACCAGCCCTCGAGGATTGGGGTTTCACACCCCTGTAACCCAATAAGACATACTTTAAAGTTTCTAGTCTGCACTGGGAATCCTCCAGAACAGCAGAAAGTGCCATCACTCCAGTTTCCCCTGGATGGTTGTAGCTCAGATCCAGCTCTTTAAGATGGGAGGGGTTAGAGTTCAGAGCTACGACCAAAGAAGAACAGCCTTCCTCTGTGACCAAACAGCCAGACAACCTGTTGACATTGGTACAGATTCAAATGAGTGATTAGTTGACTACCCTCAGAAAAGACTAAAAATATGACTAAAGCAAAACCTTTGTGCAAGTTCTGCATGGTTGGTCTGTGAACTCATTAACCAGAAAGGAATCTTGTCATGTGATAAGAGGCTAAATTTCAAATGTCATACATTCAGACCTGAGAGTTTCCAGGATACATTGTGGACTGTCAAGTCCTTTAGAAAGCTGCTTGACTCCTGAATCCTGCAGGTCATTGCTGCTCAGGTCCAACTCTTTAAGACTCGAAGCTTTGGAGCCGAGAACGGAAGCCAAAACGTCACAGCTTCTCTCCGACAGATTACAGTGACGCAACCTGGATAACAGCAAGTAATCACAATTAAGAGCCTACATTAACTAAATAATATGAGTACTTTCTCATATTTATCTATTGATCTTTCAATCTATCCAAAATTAATATAATAGATAAATATGTCACCTGAGTGCATCCAGGTTGCAGCGGTGACTCTCCAGTCCAGCAGAGAGAAACATCACTCCAGAATCCAGCAAGTTGTTGTTACTCAAGTCGAGTACTTTCAGACTGGGGGACCGGGTCTGGGAACTAAGAACTGAGGCCAGAGCTTCACAGCTTTTTTCTGATAATGCGCAAAAATTCAATCTAAGAAAAAAGTAATTATGAAACAAAGACATTTCCAAGTTAGCCTTTGAGTTGTGAACTGTATTGTGTAATTTCCTTCTATCCTGTCCAGAGGATTCATTTTCAACATGCTTTAAGAATGATTCACTCAGAGAAAGCAGAAGCTGTGTATCGTTATTGTCCAGATGACCTCAACCTAATGTTGACCAAGTCTCATAAAACTGCTTAAATCTAACCAAAGATACACCTAAAATAGAGGTAAAAACTTTAAACACTACAGTACAAGGTAACACTGAGGGTTTTTACTTGAGATTCAAACCCAAATCAAACATTCTCAGACAAGTCCCAAATTATGTTTGAAACATTTTTTCCCAGCATTACTGTGCTGACACCACAGCTTTGGGTGTATTCTCTAAGAAGTGTCATTCCTGCCTTAACAGATGTTTTCTGCAAGAAGAACTGAAAGAAGTTAAGAAACATGCTGACCTCAGTGTTTCCAGTTGACAGTTTGGACTCTCAAGTCCACTGCTGAAAACCAGCAATCCTGAATCCTGCAAGATGTTTCCATTCAGATCTAAATGTCTCATACTGGAAGACTTTGAGCTGAGGAAGAAGCCCACAGCATCACAATCTCTCCACGTCAGCCCACAGCAATTCAACCTAAAATAAATATGCAACAAAAGCAAACATCAGGAAGGAAGCAATTAGTTTTTTATGTCATAAGACAGTAACAATGTTGTAGGATATTAAAATGGTGACCTGAGAGTTTCAATTCCACATTGTGGACTCCCCAATCCCACAGAAAGTATAGACATCCTTGATTCAGCAAGGTTGTTGTTAGAAAGGTCCAGCTCTTTCAGACTGGAGAACTGGCTGCTGATCACACAAGACAGTTGATGCAAGTCATACGGTCCACAACTGCACAGCCTAAGGAGAACAATATGATGATGATGATGAACAAAGAAATTTCAGTTTAGAGCAGCCTGAAATTCTGCTATTTCTTTCAAAGCTATCTTTGTGTCAAAGCCTCATGCATATAATGCCAAACTAAATATTTGCTATTATTATTATTACACTAATTCTGTGAATCCCTGTGACAGGAATCTTGACTTCATAATCTAAATAATTATTCAGGTAACAACGTGAGTAGCTGAACTGTTTATTGCCAACCTACAAAGAAAACCCATATATAATAAAGATATGATGGTGTATCATTTTGATCATGTTTAAGATGAATTTAAAAGCATACCTGAGAGTTTTCAGTCTACACTCCTGATTCTTCAAACCCTTTGCAAGCATATGGTCTCTGTCATACACCAAACTGTTGTAACTCAAGTCCAGGTCTCTCAGATTGGAAGACGATGAGCTTAGAACCGACTCCAGAGCCACACAGTTTCTTTGAGACAGCTTACAGCCACTTAGACTGCCCATGCAAGTGAAAAACAAAAAAATAAATGATTATCTAAAAGTGCATTTTTTTCAGTATGTAACATGAACAGTAAGCTGCATACCTACATCGTTTGACTTGAAGTAAGAACCATTGGCCACAGATACTGAAGTTCAACCTCTGAAGCAGAGAATTTCTTCAGGTCAAACACATCCAAATCACTATTTGATGACAGTAAGATGAAAACTAAGGCTGACCACTGGGAAGGAGACAAATTTGGACTTCTTGAACGTAGGTATTTTTGAATCTCGTCCACTAAAGAAGGATCGTTCAACTCGTTTAAACAGCAGAAGAGGTTGAAGCATAGATCTGGAGAGGGATCCTCCCTGATCTTCTGTTTTATGTATTGAACTATCTCCTGACTGCTCTGGAGGTCATCATCCAACTGTTTAAATAAGTCTTGAAGAAGTGCTTGATTGGTCTGCAGTGATAAGCCTAGCAGGAAGCGGAGAAACAAGCCCAGGTGTCCGTTTGGACTCTGTAAAGCCTTGTCCACTGCACACTGGTAAATGTTTCTTCCTGAAGATTGATCTGGAGCTGCTTCAGACATTTGACAGGTTGACTGTTTCTCCGACAATATGTCGACACCAGATCTGAAGAATGACATGCTGACATGAACAGCAGCCAGAAATTCCTGAATGCTCAGATGAACAAAACTGAAACGTTTTTCCCGGTTTGGCCCAAACTCTTCTCTAAAGATGTGTGGGAACACATCTGAATACAACGAGGCTGCTCTGACATTTATACCACAATCTGTAAGATCTCTTTCACTTAAGATCATATTTCCTTTCTTTAGCTGCTCAAAAGCAAGTTTCCCCAGAGACAGAATGATTGTGTCTGTGACCCAGAGGGGAGGTGTCTCGGCCCCTTCATTTGCCAATTTGGACTGAACCACCAGGAAGTGTGTGTACATCTCAGTCAGGGTCTTTGGCACCTCTTCTGTTTTGTTGCCTTTCAACATGTCCTCCAAAACGGTTGCAGTGATCCAACACACGAGTGGGATGTGGCAGATTGCGTGAAGGCTTCGAGAAGCTTTAACGTGAGAGATAACTCTACTGGCCAGCTTTTTATTTTGAAAACTCCTCCTGAAGTACTCCTCCTTCTTTGGATCAGTGAAGCCTCTCACTTCTGTCATCATGTCAATGCATTGTGGAGGGATTTTACTGGCTGCTTCAGGTGTCGTGGTTATCCAGATGCGTGAAGCGGGGAATAGTTTTCCCATGATAAGGTTCGTGAGCAGAACATCTACTGAAGCTAAATCAGTTACATCAGTCAGGATCTCGTTGTTGGTGAAGTCTAAGGGGAACTGACACTCATTTAGACCATCAAAGAGGAAGACAATCTGAAGTTTAGCGAAACTCTGGTTTTCTGCTTCTTTGATATCAGCAAAGAAGTGATGAATAAGATCCAACCAGGTCCACTCTCTCCCCCTCAGAAGGTTCAGTTCTCGAAAAGAGAAGGGAAACACAAACTTTACATCATTGGCATCTTTGTCAGTGGACCAATCCAAAGTAAGTTTTTGTGTGAGGACAGTTTTCCCAATGCCAGACACTCCTTTTGTCATTAATGTTCTCAATGAGTGTTGACCAAAGATGGTTTTGAAGAGGTCTCTACTTGTGGTTTGTTCCAAAGGGCAAGATTCCTCTCTTATATCAAGTTCAATGTAGAGATCATTCATTGACACACGCTTCTCAGATTTTGTGGGTGCTTCACTCAGATGTTGAAACCTCCTTTGCAGGTCTGATTTTAGTTTATGTTGGCAAGTAGCAAGAATTTCTGAAAGATGAAAAAAGGTAAATTGATTACAATAACAGGAGTGTGCTGCCGTAATAGGAGTAATATAACACTCTTCAGAAATTAAGGGGAATCTGCAAGTGTGCCCGTTTAATGTTTTCTCCCACATGATGCGTTGACATGCAGTGATGAGTTTAAAGTCTTAGTTATTTCAGTATCTTGGCAAGATTTTTCCTATTGTAAGCAGAATCAGACCATGGAAAAATCCCAGTGTTGATCTTGACCAGCCCTATTTTGTCCAAATTTATACATCCTTGTTAATAATTTTTAACACATTTTCAGCTCAATTAGTCCCAAATGGCCACAGATGAGAAAAATCTGATGGCCAAATGATTTACTCTTGAGTGACTTGTTAAAAGAAAGCTTTATTTCCCATATCACAACCTGAAAAACATTTTTCATTTTAAATAAAGGCTATCGATATGAGCAGAGAAACTGGTTGAATGTTAAAACTTAATATTTATAAGCAAAACACTACTGTTGTTTCTGAAGACATATATCGTGAGAGCAGCTTATACACCTAATAAAATTCACCTCTTACAAAACAGTAATCATCACAGTATTCCATTTTTGAGCCACCTACCTTTGGATGCTGGGTTTATGTTCATCAACTGCTGCACCAAGTCATTCCTTCTGATCATCTTCAGTATTTTAATGGCCACTTCGATCGAATTTTTGTTATAAGTCTCTTTGAGCTCAGTCACTGTGTCCATCCTGTTTGCATGCTCAAGTTTGTATCTTGGGATTGCAGGGAAATCTTTTAAGTCCTCCGGCTGCTGCAGAAACCATCTGAACTTTTGAAACTCCTCTTCTGCTAAATCTTCTAGTATTGCCAACAGCTCAGAAGACGTTGCCATGATTTCTTCCTGCTGAATTTGAGAAATTTTTCCAGTCAAACACAACAAAACTGAACAAATTCCACTAATTTAATATGGTGCAATATGATACACTGAAGTACGAACCATGTATCTGGATCATGCAGTCTTTGTTCACATACAAAAAGTGCCAAATGAATATGTTTGAGTTTCATTAGTTAGCTTCCCATTTACAAAAGGGATGTGACTCTCAGGATCCTCTTTGAAAAGTGAAGTGCTGCAACAGAAAATGACACACTGGATGATGAAACAAAGAAAGAAAAGGAACACAAGTTTAAGTCAGTTAAGGGCACCATTGTAACTGAGCTTCCTGGGTAAGATGCTTTTAACACTAATTAAATTAAAATTCAATTCCATAAAATTCAACACAAACTATTTGAAATCATTATAAGCGGCTGCTTGCAATCCCTCGTAAAGTTAGAACAACACCACATACACACAGTGGCAGAACAGAACTTTTTTTTTTTTTACATGAGGCCTAAAGGGCAAGCACTGCATGGTAGTTTAGTATTTGAAAATCCCCCTTATGTTAATAATGTACAAAAAAAAAAAAAAAAAAACCCCAAAAACTGCTCAAAACTATTTAGTCTAACATTATACCCTTTAGGAAAAAAGCTGTTACTGAACATGTTGATTTAGAAGTCCCACAAGCAGTTTTATTTAGACAGATGACGGTTATCAAAGCCAATTTATTCCCAACCTAACAGTATGTAACCTGGTTTAATTAATCAGCCTCATTCCTGATACTGATCATATAAAAATTCAGCCCTGAAACAGCGACTTTCAAACCTTTTATTAAAAAAAAAAAAAAAAAAAATATATATATATATATATATATTATGTATGTATGTATTATGTATGTATGTATGTATGTATGTATGTAAGTTTCATGAAATGCACTCTAACCAAAAACCAACTAATTAGGGAAAATGCTCCAATATAACAAACAATGAGCCAGCAAGCCATTGATGGAATCTCCTTTAGCGACTTTAGGCTACTAAAAGTTCTAATTTACCTTTGTGAACTTTGTGTAATATGTTACACAGTCGCTCCACTTGTCAAGTTGAAGACAAATTGTCTTCATGTCTGCAGGTGGCAGGAACCATAGACTTTAAAGTAGATGCCCCACCTTTGTACTCTAGTAGGCTACATCTGCTGGTCTACATACAATTTAACATTTTTGTTTTTGTTTTGTTTGTTTGTTTATTTTTAGTAGGATTTATTAAGCTAACTGAAGTTTATGATTTGTCTTCCAAGCACATTTGATGACATTGGGTGAATTTTCTGGAACAGAAATAAAATAATATAAATAAACATACAGGTGCAACTGTAGCACAAATGCTCAATTTACCTAAATGAACACAAAAATGCTTCTGTAGCACACATGAACTACAAATACAATCAAGATCAATTAAGTATTTAGTATTTACTAAATAAACCCCTTTTCACACTTTCAACATCACTTACTTGACGTCACGCACAAAACATCCAAGTGGGTTACACTTAAAGTGCCTAACTAAACTTAGATGGCAAAGGTCACTTCTGTGATCTTGCATAGGTACAAAGGTAATTCAGTTCAAGATTCTTTCATATTCTGAAGTATGCCAGTCCTCCACAAGAATCAAAAAGGATGGTTGTCTCCAGCTTACAGTTTTTATGTTTATGTTTTTAAGATGTTATTGCTCTAAGTGTGGCTGTAGCTGCCTTTCCCACATTGTATATGATTGCTATCACAAATTAAAATTCCTGTCAACACATATATTTCACTTTGGTAGTGGCCACAACAAACTGCCGATGTGCTATGAAGGTTTACCAGCAGAGGGTGTGTATGGCCCACTCATTGCCACCATTAGGCTTTTTATGACTGCTTCTTTTGATGTTTAAGTCCGTCTCAAATGTTCTTTTGTTAAGAACATTTCTATTTTATCTTTCAAGTAATTTTCTCCATCATTAAAGCACACATCACTGTTCAGTTCCCAATAGTTGTCTTGTCTTGCCCTCTCCAATGCATCCTATAGAAATACAGAAATTAAACACTTTCAACAACTTAATTTTTCCAGTCAAGAGCAACTTTCAAGAATCTTGACATTATTTTGAAAAATAAATAAACCACATTCGATGGAGTTTACACGAACGTGTAATGCTGGTTTCCTACTGATAAGAGACCAAAACAGTCCAATCCTTCTTCACAGTGTTTTGAAAACTCATTGTTTTCCACTCATATTTTGAAAGTGCATGCAGAACTGGAAGAGATGATATTATGTTAACAATTTGATGCATTTGTTGAATGGTGTTATGTGTTTCTTAAGAGTGATAAAGACTATAGCTAGCTGTTTCTGCTGCAGACAGTTTTGGATGACAGTTTATATCCATAAATACATGCACAACATAAGTCACCAATCCAACTCAAACAGTTTGCTATCACTGACAGAATGGTCATGGAAATTCAAACTGTGGCCACGACTTGAATCCTCCAACTTGGTGTGGCTGCCATTATTTTGAACATGGCAACAAGTTTTATAGAAAATTCTGCAAGATGCAGAAATATGAATAGCCTAAATCAGGGCGGTAGTTGGTGGGATGTTAACATTGAAGTGCCACAAACACTGACACAGTGAGCATTACCCGAATTCCCTCCAAATGTTTTGTGAGATACCCTGCAACATGTGGACAAGGCCTCAGACTGGGGACTGAAGAAGCACAGTGGCCACTGATGTCACTCGTGTATCACATTGCAAATTGAATTTTGCAACAGTTTTTGCAAGGTCAGTCATGAAAATGGAAAAGCAATGTCCTTTTCATTTTTTTTTTTTTTTTAGTTGTGTGATAAAATGAGCAGTCTTGAAGGTGAAAATGATTATTAATTTTCTTTATGTATGTATGTATGTATGTATGTCAGAAGATGGATACACCGGGGATACAGGAGTTGTGGTTTCCTAAATAAACAAATACAAATGAGTACAATCACACTTTCTCTCCTAGTATCCCACATAATGCCAAATGAACATAATCCACCTTAACTAAGCAGTATTAACCATAATCTTAAATCCACACAAAGGCAGCTGGAATAAAGACAATAAACACATGTAGACTGCAGTAAACCTTCACCCCGTTCACTCGGTAACATAAATTAGCGGTTAGCATCTTAGCTTAGCTGGAGTTACAAATGAACTATAAACAAACTTTCCTTAGTACATAATAACCTTAACCAGCATGCAGAATCAGCAGCCTTATTTTTTATTGACGCACAACTTGTATGAGCTTGTCGCTGAATTTAACAGTCCTTTTGCGGGTCTACAGCCCGTCGTTTAACCAAGAGGCTGAAGTTAGCTTTCGATTCGTCATATGTGTAAAGGACAATTCCAGTGAATTTTTCGGAAACTACACCACATTAGACCAGGTCCTGACGAAAATCTACAATACTTAGACTCTTCAAACCAGGACTGAAATGTTCTAAATACTATGCAGATTCATTAAAACTTAGTGTCTGATTTGTGAAACCTTTATTCTATTTGTGAAAATGCAAATAAGGCTTGTTTCATGTTACTTTTGGCATCTGGACCGTATTAGACCAGGTCCTGACAAAAAAACTACAACACTTAGACTCTTCAAACCTGGACTGAAATATTCTAAATACTATGCAGATTCATTAAAACTTAGTGTCTGATTTGTGAAACCTTTATTCTATTTGTGAAAATGCAAATAAGGCCTGTTTCATGTTACTTTTGGCATCTGGACCACATTAGACCAGGTCCTGACAAAAAAAAAAAAAAAAAAACCTACAATACTTAGACACCCCAGACATTAAAACACAGTATCAAACAGCAGTTTTAAACAAACCTTTATTTTACTTGTCAAAGTGGTATTACACATTACGCATTAGACAATAAAGTGATTCTGATTGGTAAAAGTTTTCTTTAAGTGTCTTAATCCATTTTGTGGAAAACTTTCTTGTTCATGTACGTCCTTTTGGATGAAGTCAATTTCTACACATTCAGTTTGTGTTAATTTTGGGTAATGTTTGTGTGTCATTTCTCAGATTAACTACCTCTGAAAGCAGCACATTTAAGATAAACTTTATCCTATCTCTAGTGATCATGTTGCGGACATCTGTACACACGTCTTTGCAGCTGGCAAGAAAGTCTGAGAGGTATGCTGTAATCATCATGTCCAGCTGCGCATCATCATCAAAGATGATGGGGACAAACCTTTCTTCAAATGTAAAATGAGGCCTTTCCTCACTGGAAACAATGGCCTGAACAGCAAAACTATAAAACAGACAAATATAAAATTATAAATTATTATATTATAATATTATAATATAAATTATAATATAAAATAGAAAAAAAGACTGTTTGTTTTTTTTTTTTTGTTTTTTTTTTTATAAATTCCAACTTCTGTTACATGGTACATCTTGGACAGTTTGTCAGTAAATCAAGTATGTCCTAAAGGAATTCAGGTTTCACAAATCAGACCCTTTTTTTCATGAATCTGCATTGTATGTGGAATATTTTAGTCCAGGTTTGAAGAGTCTAATTATTGGAGATTTTTGTCAGGACCTGGTCTAATGTGGTGTTGTTTCCGAAAAAATCAGTGGAATTGCCCTTTACACACATGACGAATCTGAAGCTAACTTCAGCCTCGTTAACCCGTGAATGATTAGCTGCGCCGTGCCGACTCTCGGGGGCGAGCATGTACAGTGAAGTCATCATCACGCAAGCGCAGCTGAGGGTTCACGCTGAACTTGCGTTTCCACACCGAACGCTCACATTAACAACTAAATAAAAACAAAGTCTTTTGTACATATCTACTATGTATTTAGTGTATAAGAGGAGTTACTTTTATAAAGACCTCCTTGATCGTCAGAATTCTTATTTTATTTGTCTGTTGATTTAAAAGTTGTTTTAAAGTTTATTTTAAGTGTGTGTGACAGAGTCTACGCACCACTGCTGAACGGAGAGGATAACAATGAATAGAAAGAGAGCAGAAAAGAACAGACAGGACAAGGTGGAGACAGAAATACACCACTTAAAAAACAATGCAAGAAACCCACATAATACTGTCAGTATGCAAAATGTATAGAGTGAAATGTGTTTGAAGAAGAGTGATCATGCCAGTGTAACATGAGCATGGATCCCAACCACCTCACCCAAGGGCTAACTCCACATCTACCCAGAGGGTGGCAGAGGGAGGCCCCAGCCAGAGCCCCCGCCGCCAGGGGACAGGTCTAAGTGGGACCAGACCGGCAACCGAATGACCCCACTGGGCATGGGCTGCAGAGGGCAGGCAGAGTGTGGGCCCTATGGCCCCCAGACTGCCACTTGGCAGAGACCAGACCACACCCCAGTGTTGCATGACTTATCTCTGAGTCAAAAGGTGCAGCTTTACCTTGAAATAAAAAAAAATAATTTAAAAAAAAAAAAATCCTAAATGTCTTTTTCTTTATCATTTTAATTAAGTTACCAAATGATGAGTCTGGAGGATGAAAATGAAAATGCAGTTTGGATTTTTTTATTATTTATTTTCTTTGAGTCAAAAAGTCTGGCTATCTTCTGAAAATTAAAAAGCATTTATAGTTAAACCATTTTAATTTGACTAATAATGCCAATGCTGGAGAATTTATCTTATTTTAAAGAACATTTGAGCACACATAAATGCAGTATAATTCAATTTATATGGAAGTGTTTAATTTGTAAATCCAGGTTCATATTCAGAGTAGAATTATTTGAAACCTAAAAGTTTTGATACACATCATCCCCATAAATGTCCACACATTCTTCAGGAATTGATTCTGCTAAGTTAACATAGTCATTTTCATCGTCCTCTTCCTCCTTGCAGTTTGTTGCAGAAATATAAATTACATTGGCTGTGGCACAGTTCATATTGTTGTCCATTCTTTCATAATCATGAGAATCAGAATCCTCCCCTTCTTCTGCCGGTGCCGTCTGTTTGGTGGCTTCCCCTGGCTGAACATTCACATAGTCCCCCTCCTCCTCGTCGATGTTCACATAGTCCCCCTCCTCACCCTCTGAATTATCTGCAGAGTTTATGTGTGTCACTGAAACACAGACCAACATATTTTTCATAAAAATGAAACTCAAATATAAAAACATATATTCAAAACAAGAAGCCATGTAAATATGTGTTGTGGTGAGTTCAGACTTTGAGTTTCAACCCCAGTTGCAGACAACTTGCACTGTTTTCTTCTCTTCAGGAGGAGACAGACCACCAGCAAGACCAGCAGGAAGAGCAGCACACTCCCAGCAACTACGGAAGTAATCAACAACAACCAGGGCACTGCAAAAATGAAAAAGGTGTACAATAATGTTAAGCAAAGAGCCTAACAATGAGTTGTTGCAAGAGCCGTTGCTGCTTATTGTTTGCATTGTTCTATTGGCTGCAATTAACTGATTGCAAATCCAATAACTATATAAATAAAAGGATTAAGTGTTTTAAGACCATGTATTTTCATTATATTTGCATAGAAGGCTTTATTTCTTATCTTGGTGTTTTCCTGTGACATCGGAGACTGGATTTGATTTTCACATGGCAAATTTTAACCTCTTTATTAACAGTAACAGCGATCCTTTCACATATGTCTGCTGTACGTAGCTGAAATTGGCATGTTGACACTAATTTGTATGTGTGTAGCTGCAACCTTTTTCATGCTGTTGCTACAGTAAGAAAAAACACATTTAATTAAATAGAATTAATGTTAATCACAGCTTTTTATTGTTTTACATAACTGAGAACTGAAGCTAGATTTTGACTTTTAAGTTTATCCTCGTTCTTAATTTCTAATTCAGTTACTGAGAATTGATTTTAGAACACTTATTGATAGGTCATGTGACAGAATATACCAAGGCAAAAATGACCCAAGACACATCAATAGGTGGTATTTGCGCAACTTTGAACATTAAAAGAAGCAACCACTTGGATCTCACACATAATGGGGACCTTCACATGTCTGATTGCAGAGGGAGTTTAGCGGTGAGATAAAGGTTGACCAGTTTATCCATATAGCAAACCAATATGCCAACAGAAATGGTGAAAATTATTTAAAACACAATATCTTTTTTGTTGCATTGCATTGATTTGTGTTGCATTGTTGCAGACAGGTGAGCCAACAGCTCCACAATAAACTCTGCCCTCACGATCCCCTTTAAAGTTCATTAAAAGGTTTCTGTGTCTTGTTTCTTCCGCCATTAGTGGCCCATTGGGCATGACAGTTATGGTGACTTTTGCAAACTACTCACATGTAACGATGACGTGGATTGGTTCAGATTCAGTATACATAAATTTTCCTGGGGACAGCTGCAGCTCATATACACAGCTGTAGTTGCCTTGGTGTTTATAATCAGCTACAGGGATGTTAAAGGAGGCTGACTGGTTGACCAGTTCCTTGGATTCGTTAGAGACAGGGCCGATGAGTATGAAACGTCCTGGAATGTTGAAGTTAGTGGAGCAGGTGATGACAAAGCTGTAACCAGTGGTGACTTCTGCACCTCTGTCAATCCAAACCAACCCCCCATCAGGAGAAGTCAAGGAGATGTTTGGCTGCTGCAGCAATTCTGTACAACAAAGAAAAATAGAATAAAATGTTATATTTCACTGGAAAATAGCTTGAACTAATTTCCTGGTGTTAATCATCTTTGTGTCACATATTAACAGGACATTGTTGCCATGTGAGTGTTGACTGAAAGGGAAAGGATTGGGATAATGTCTCATTGCCCATACACAACCCCTTCATGACAGTGCCATGATCCATGCTCTGTAAGGCCTCTTAATCAAGTTCATTTGTTCCACCAAACTTCCCTTATTGCTACCTCTCCTCACATTTGATTTACTTAAACCCTCTTCAGTCTCTGTTTCCCTGCCAGATAGTCAACAGCGCTTGTATAGCTGATATCCAGCATCTTTCTATGTTCCTGTTTTCTAGTTATTGACCAAGTCGTGTCCCTGAATTATCCCTACCTTGCCTTCTTCTCGCCTTGCGTTTACTTGGACAACGACTCTGAATGACCACGGATTCTCGCCTGCCCTTCTGGGATAAGTTGCTTGATCTTTGCCTCTGTGTATGATCATTGCCTTTCTCCTTGACTACACTATGGGATATTAGACTTGTGGCCTGCTTAGTGGAGTGCACAGATTCCAGAGTAACGTTGCCTTGGACTGCAGTTCTGGCCCATGCCACCAGTCGGCTCCAAGCTCTCATTTTCAACCTCTCACTTTCAATAAATCTTTTTCTGTTAAAATGTTTCCACCTTGAGGCTGAATTTCTGGATCTTCAGTATTACCCTTTACAGATTTCCAACATCCCTGAATCTTACTATGGAGGAGGTTTATCGTTGCCTATAATTTTTCATTGAACTTTGCTTCCAGACAGTTTAGTTGCAAGATATTCAGTTCTAAAAACACCAGGCTAGTTTCTAGCAATGTGATATGTGCGGGATCTTTGCAAGACACTGTTTGGGGACCCCTGGTTTGCTCAACTACATTGGCAAGAAATCAAATCTCCATGATGATCTACAAACATGCTATCATCTATTGCGCTTCACAAGGTAAACAGGCTATACTGAAAGGAATCATCCACTGCCATAGATTTCCAAAATAATCAACAGGCCGAAAATGAAATTATTTTTTTTATTTAGAAGTACAACACCTCTAATTGGAGGCCTATAAAACACACCAGCTTAATAAATTTGTCATACATTACCTTAAAGTCACGTTTACAGAGAGACTTTTCAGTCTTTCATTGAACAAACAAATCATAGCTAGCCAACTAGCATTTATCTGAGTCTAGCTGTGCCAGCTCACAGGAGTAAGTTACAAAACACTCAATTGTTTGGTTACTCGTACAGAAGAATTGGTTTTGTTTGTCACTGAGCCAGCGTTCTGGCACAACAAAATAATTCCTGTACAACCCGCCATAGAGTAGACAAAATGTGACATAAAGAGGAGGTGGACTGAGGCAGCAGCCACAGAGTGTGTCTTTACACTTCTCGCCTGAAGGAGGGAAGGGTAAAGATGGGACAAAAAAAGTCCTACAAACATGTTGTGCTCTTTCTTGCGTATTTAAATATTTGCTAAATTGTTGATTCACCATTTTCTCTTCAGTTATAAATCAAGTCAGCCAATTTCACTCAGGTTATGCTGCTGTCAAGAAACCTTGTTAGAGTAGTATTACGTAGTATTACTGCTGAGGCTTATTCTGTATTTTCTAAACTGCTATGAAATAGGTACGGCATGGGTGTTATACTTTTGTATTTTTGTGGCTGTGACTCAGTATTGTCAAGTTAAAAATGTTAAATTTATAGTTATTTCTCAAGAAAACAAAAGATAAAACAAAATCAAAACAGGGATTTTCCATTTTCAATAATTATAGGTCTCTAAAAAGTTTCCCTTCCCAAATCTTAAAATGTATTTATAAGTAATATTCACTCTCCTGAACAGAAAACATAATCTGTATTTGTCTAAATTGGGTATGACAGGGAAATTAAATGATGGCTCAGACAAAATAATGTTGACATATCGGGAAACACGGAGAATAGATACTGCTCAAATATCTAAGAATGTCAGGACGGGGAAGTACTCTGGTGTCGTGAAGTCCTTTGATTTTGCTCTGGTAATTTTTTCATTATTTTTCTATCCCCCAAAAAAGTTAATAGGCAGTCCACGCTGAAAAACCTTTGAGAAAATAAATTGCAGATGGCATCACAGTCAGAAAATTTTAGATTTGTCTGCCACAAAGTGACTCTATGGCAATGTTTTTCATCCGTGTTTGAGCCAAGGCAACCTTTCATATCATAAGGCACACCACAAACTAAAATGTTTTTTTCTTTTTAAAAGTCCATATTATTATTGTAAAGTTCATCTCATCAAAGCCTCTTGAATAGAAATCAAATAAACACAAGAAGAAGGAATTTATTTATCTTTCACTAGGACATGTTTGGATGAACACAAAGCTGCTTTTTAGACCGATTAGGTGAAATTGGGTAATTTCTCAGGAAAAACCTGATAATCTCTCATGGCACACTAGTGTGCCACGGCACAGTGGTTGAAAAACATTGCTCTATGGCATTAAAAAGTATGTTTTTGATTTTAATTAGAACACAGTATGTCACAGTGACAGAAATTTGATTTCAGCTTGTTTCCTCAATATTAATGAATCAGGCCAAACGGCTCAAAATGACAGATTGAAAATTTTTGTGGTAATTTGGCAAAAATACCAAAACCTATGATTATTAACATGTCGGGGTTTGGCCAGGTTATTGTAAAATTTTGCTCATTAGCAAAAATATATAGAATTTAGCATATTTTTTAAGTTTTGCTCTGTTATGAAGCTATATACTTTTAGAGGAAGCTAGTCAAATGAATGGTCAATAAGTTGACAACGACAAACGGTAACGACGGGAAATGCATGGACCAAGTACAGAACTCTGACTGAAGACTGTCTCAAGGCAGGAAAACTGGCAATATAAGGGGCACTGAAAAGTTGATTAATTTATTTAGGAAAAATGGCTGCATGAATATGCATCTATATGCATACCCTTCTTGTCAACCTGAAGCGAGCTCTGTAATATGTTGATGATTGGTGAAAGTGTCCTATTGAAGGAATGAAGCTTGCTCGGCTTCATAATTTGGAAAAAATCCATAAAAATCACCTGTTTCTCCTAGCGATGTAAGATTTTTAGGGAAATATCAATTGAATCATACCAAAATAGCTTAAACACTTCAACTTCTATTCCACAGAGATGTCTTTGTTTTTACAGGAAGTGTTCAAATTAACTTAACATGTGCATCTCCATAACAGATTATTCTACTGGTACCACCGCTGCTGCAACTGGATGGTCCTTGTTAAGTCTTATGAAGTTTGATCAAGATTTGTTCAAGCTTCAGTGTATGTGAAGTTTTAAAATCTTGTCATAATATACAAAAAAAAATAAAATAAAATAAATTCTGCATTTATCACACACATGCAGGTACACACACTTACACAGTTTTGTACACACTATGATTTTCTTTGCAACTTAGAGTTGATGGGTTGTCTAAACCGCAGGAGTTTTCAAAAAGTTATCGGTAGAGTTAAATCCAGGGTCTGCACTGATCTCAGACAGAAAAAGTGACACCATTAACCCAAACACAATGCACCAATTTGTAATCTGTCTTACCTGAACAGATGACACCTGCAGCTTTCCTGTAGTCACAGTTCTGTGTCCAATTTTGATGACAATCAGTCAAACGGCTTTCACTGCCTGAGCAGGAAAAATTATAACTATAAAAATGTCCAGTTTCTAAACCTAAATGTGCTGAGTGGTTGACACTGAGTGCTTTTCCACATTTCAGCTCCCTGCAAACCACCTCAGCATCGTTCATGTCCCAGTTGTTACTGCAGACTAACGTCCAGTTGTTGTTGTCCTGGATTTCAACTCTTCCAGCACACTTAGTTGAAAATCCAGTTAATTTGATATCTGACAAAACACAGATATAACAGTATTACTTTGAATTATCTACCTTAACTTTATAAAACAACGGTAAACTTCCAAAACACGACTGACCTGTAATAGTAGAAACCGAGACAGTCACATGAACAACTGTAAAGAAGAAAAATCAATTACTCTCACTGTTCACTTGTCGTTACTGGTTTCTGAACTTAATCATTAAAAGATAAACAATGACAAGGATGTTTAAAATATTTAGCCAAGCTTGTAAACAATTTTAGCAGTTTATATGTAAAATATCTCACCAATGACCAAAAAATAGTGGAGGCTTTTTTCAGGTTTCCCCATGACTGAGCTACAAAAGATAGTGAGTGTATTTTAAGGAAGAGTAGAAAACTAAACTTTGCTGTGGGTGTAGCGTTCACACATCTCACAGTTTATACTTCCTCTAAAGAGACAAACGTCTTGAGTGGAGTCCAGAAACATCCATCCATTTCCTATCCCCTTTTAGTGCAATACCAAGTTGTGGGGCCTGCTGAAACAATGTCTGTTTGCAAGTTAACATCTTGGTCATGTTCAAATGACAAAGAAACAAAACAAACAAATAAAAATCCAAATAAACAACAACATCTTTGAATGCAATCCTTCACAATCAGCAGTCTGGTTCGTTTGCATTTCTTTACTGACAGCTTTGAACATGACCACAGTCACAACATAGACACGGAGAAGTTTAGAAATGTCATTGTTTCAAAATAAGTTAAATAAAATTCATGACTGTGGCTTGACTGTAAGTCAGGATAAAATTATATTTAGCAAATGCTTGTGACTTTTTGCCTTTCGTGGTTGCTGCAGTGGCACTACAGACCTTACACTTTGGAAACAACACTAGACGGGCACGTCCAACTGCAAATGCTCCATCAACACAGAGCATTTCACACATTTCACAGCTCAGCTTTTGAGTTTGTGAGGATGCCACCTTGGTGAAACTGATGTTGCACTAATTTTGCACAAAGAACACTTGAGCCTATTATAACTTGCAACCCATACAACTCATTTAAAAAACATGTTGCAAGGATTTTAAGTTAACAATTTATTGGGTGTTTAGTGCAACAATGAAAACATTTTTTTGTGGGTTTCATTTCTAAAAATACAATCTCTGCCTTAATATGGTTTTCTAAAGGAAGAAATGAATCATATTGTTAAAAAGAGTACACAAAGACATTCCTGTTCTGTTTGGGGTTTTCTTGTAAAATGTGCTTACTCAGACCTGCATATTCCACAGCCAATGCAACAAACCAGGAAAGTGCTGTAAATGTGATGCATGTTTCTGGTATTCTAAACATTGAATATCATATTCACTTGTCCGTTTAGCTGTTTGTACAGGTAAGTTCTAGGAAGGGAAAACTTGACTTTCCTCTGCACTCTGCTGGAGGATGAACAGTTTAAACTGAAGATATGCTCACAGTGACAATGTGGACTTAAGGAGGTTTAAAAATGTATTCATTTTTTGTTTTTTAACAAAAAATGAATTGTTTTAAATGTAAGCACTTTAACACTACATGTTACCCAATAAGACACACACTTATGCACACACAGAGCACTTCTGTTGGTAGACAACTTTCTACCAAAGAAAACAACATTTTCTGTCCATGTCACACCTCTGCAAAATGTTTTTCCTATCAAATTTTATCTTAAGATGAATTTCTAGAAAAGTGTAAACTTTCTGATTGAACCTTCACAGTATAATGTATAAATAAATGGTGCTAAAAATGTTGGGTGAACTTAAAGAAAAACAAGACAATTGACAGAAAAAACAATATTGTGCTGGCAGAGTAGTGAGAGAGCAATTGACCTTTTTTTTTTTTTTTTTTCCTTGTTTATCTATTTTCTCTAAAGACTTTTATTAACATCTATGTTTTTAATTGTGATTCACTTTTGTCTGGAGATGGCTTCTTCGAAAATAATTAACAAAGCCTGTGCTTGCACCACAGTGTCCTCTGGTGGTACCAAACAGTAATGACAAAGTACAAATGAAAACGTGGCTGCTATAATTGAAGTAAATTGTCTCAATTCGGTCCAAAGCTGTCGAGTACCCTGTTTTGTCGGGAAACTATTTTTTTCCCCCCCGTATTTCATCATCCAACAAGCAACTATTACTACATTGTGTGTAGTCTTTTGGTTCAGATCATAGACTGTATATAAAAAGATTTCATATACGGTCTATGGTTCAGATCCATGACAAAGTAATATAATTTTGATTACAAGTTGAGGTCATGTACATAACTGTCATTTGCTATTTATATATCTTCAGATCTTGTCTATTTTTTTTTTTTTTGTAAAGAAGCGTTATAGTGCTCATAAATTCGTCAATGAACTGTGTGTTAAACCAAAACAAAATATCCAACTTTAGAGATTTTTTAAACAATTATTTTGTTAACATAAGTACACCTTAAGTCTTTGTTATATTTTGCTGTGACGTATTGGGCTTCTTAAACAGACTGCATTGAATGACAACTTACATATTGCTTCCAGATTGCATGAGTTTATCTGATCTTCCCTTTACAGTGTGACTACATTTCCCACAATCCCTTTCACCTCTGAAAACATCGCGTCATAAAAAACATGGCGGATTGGTGTGTGCATGGGATCCGCTACCTACCTCACTTCGTCGATATTTAATAGTCATTTCTGAACATAAAATGTGTTTTTGAGGAGGTATGTTGTTACGTCATGTATTCAATACATCTTGACGTAGTTTAATGTTTCAATGTAGTCGTGTTTTCCTAAAAATGAAGTAACGTATGACTTGAAATGTCTGAGTTTGTGCTTAGCGTTGTAGAGTTTTTACTTGTTTTGTTCATCATTCGCGGTTTTTTTGTGATTTGCTGTTGATTTAATAAGCTTTGATAGTTTATTGAACTTTCATATGAATTCCTTGTGACCTTCTTATTTATATGTGTGCTAAAATGCCTTTTGGCTGTCAACGTGACCAGCCCAAACAGCAGAAGATCCGACCTTTGCAGTAAAATAGACCTATTATATTGTTATATTAACGGTGTACTTGATTGTAAAGCGGATTGCAGCGTCCTTTCTCTACACTTTTTACATGACAGCAGAGCGAACAGCACATAAATGGATATATTTTTATATTCCCCCTCCATGTCTAGCATTTAGTTTTTCAAAATTACCTGCATGTAAATAATGAATGGTTATATAAAAACAAACAAACAAATAGAACATTTTGAAAGTGTTGGAGTGATGTTCATTATGTATCAGTCGCATATAATACATTTCTTCCTAAATAAGGCAGTTAATAGTTAAGAAAACCAAAACAAGCAACAGCAAAACGCTTGTCTGCCTATATAAGTATATATTTACATCAAATGAGTTACCTTACATCGTACAATTGAAACAAACAAAACAAATATACTATAAATGCAGTATGACCTTAGGTCATAATTAGTTCATACAATTATATATATGTCTTTTATGTCAGCTTAGCTTTGTTTATTTAGTATGCATTGTTGGAAAGTATTGAGTTCTTGAAAATGTTGCTGAGATAGCTCTAAAATATAAAATTTATATGTTGTAAAACCATAAACGTAAACCACAGCAGAATTATCAGACCATGCAAGGCAAAGTTAGTGTCTCAGGCCATTATTTTCTTTATTTATAATTTGTATTCTAGTGCAGATGTTTTCTGTTTAAGGCATTAAACACTATAAACTCAGAAAATATGCATGTCAAAAGATTGTTTATTTGTAAAAAAAAAAAGAAAAAAAAAAGATGTTAAAAAAAAATGAAAGAAATTGTAGTTTTTTTCCCCCCCACTTTGATAAGGTAAATGTGATATGATCGGCTATTGTGATACTGTGTTATCTATATTTTATATGATGCAATGATTCTTTGATTGATACTGTAACAAATGAACATGTAATTTAGCATCTTTCAGGATTTGTTAATACAATAAGTTAACAAATAATTTTATTGGTTTGCATTTAGAAGAGAGTGTAATTCATGTAATGTGAAAATTTGTGCATTTGTAAATTAATGCTGCATTGTCTCCAGGGACAAGATTTTGCCTATAATTTTGATTTTATACTACAAAATGTTGTGCAACGTTTTGTATTGAGAAGAGAAAATTGAGGATATCAGTTTTTTTTTTCATTGTCTCATAATGACACATTTGTCAAGTTAGTTTATTATTGTCCATAGCAACCCACCGTTTCCTGCTGAAATTCTAAGCTACCTCCATGTCCTGTATCCAGGTCACAATGTTTCGTCGTTCAAGATTTAGTGTTCGTCCTAAGGTTGGTAATGCTGGAAGAACAGCAACACCTCAGGAAACTCCCGCAGCAAGCCAGGAGCCCAGTGAGATCCCCAAAGAATCTGGTGAAAACAAGAGTGCAATTGATGTGACAGACAAATCTGATGGGATTTTGTCAGAAAAAGGGTGAGTTTCAAAGTGTTTCTTCTTTAGTTTATTTAGAAACAACAACCTTTTTTTGTGAGTTTAACAAAAATATTTCACTAAATTCCCTACAATTGTTTAGAGAAGGAAATGAGCAGAATGGGGAAGGAACCAACTCATCAGCAGCACTCCAGAGAAGGAAGCGATTTTCAGTCAAGCCCAAAGTGGCCCCTGGTCGCACACCCGCCCTGTCCCGGACACCAAACTCTCCTGTCAAACCAGTCTCTGCAACATCTGTTGAAGTCCCCAGCACAGACATTTCCAAGCCATCAACATCCAGCCAAGCTGGGACTTCAGCAGTACTTCATGGACTCCAGTCCCCAAGACGGCGAAGACACTCAGAAGACAACAAGCAGCACAAAATGCAGCCTAAACTCGCTCTCATTTCTCCTGAGCATTCAGGTCCCTCACCTGTTGAAACAGCAGAAGACTCCCCTGAACAAACTCCCATGTCAGCAGACGGAAACAAAGAAGCAGAACAGGTTTCATGCAGTCAAGTTAAAGACATTCCTGCCAGACTACCAGATAAAGTGCCACCCTCTCTTCCAGATAAAGAAGCTTCTGAAATCTCAGAGAAAGCTAAGACTCTGGTGTCATCCAAAAATGTGCTTTCACTGTCTCCTTCAGCACTTTCCTTAAGTCGACTCCTGAACAGCCCGTCAGACTTACAGAGGCTGGTCAAGGCCCAGAAGCTGAGAGAACTGCTCAGACAGGAGCGATGCAAAGAAAAGGTCAGTTCTCTGAATTTGGTAAAATGTTCTCCACACCGTCACAGTTTTCTGTTTATTTTTGGATGTTATTTATTAACAATATTATAATTCACATATAATAAATGTTTATTGCAGAAACTCAAGAAAGCTAAAATCCGTACAAGGGAATTTACTTTAGATCCCACAAAAATGACCATGAGAGACTTGATTCATTATCTGCCAACATCAAACCCCATGCTGTAAGTATGCCACTGTGACATTTGAGCTTGTTTCCTATTGATTGTCAGGTATGGTGCCTGATAAATAAAAAAGCAAAATACATTTTCTGATTTTGCAGGTCTAGTTTAGAAGACTCTGCTCAAGAGAACGAGACTGTGGTCCCACCCTCACCAGGAAGAGAAGAGTAAGTTAATCTAATTGTAATTATACCAGAGCTGCACTGTTGTTGAACAATTTTGACAATCAAAACAATCCCTCTAATCTACTTAAGTTTAAAAAACAATTCTTAATTTCATTGTGTAGACTATGACTTCAATATTATCGTAGTGTTTTTAATTAAATGTATATGTTGCTGGTTTAAAATGCTTCCATTTCTTGAATTTTAAAGGTCTCCAGAGCGCGCACAAGAGCCTGAAGTTCAGCCTACCAAGGTGAGTTCAGGGGAAGAGGAAGCACGTGAGGAGGAAGTGGCAGCAGAGGAAGAAGTGGACGAAGAAGCACTAATGGTTCCTCAGGTTAAAGTAGCCGAAGACGGTTCACTGATCATCGATGAAGATAGGTCAGTGCATTTTTGTGAACCAAAGTATTTTACTTTTATATTTCGACGTGATTATGGTTGTGGAAAAAAGTAAAGAGTTTGTTTTCCTTTATTATAAATATATAACCTGCATTTCAGCTTAACAGTGGAAGTCCAGCGGGCCAAAGGGCCAAACCCAGCTCAGGACAGAGAGCCCATCTTTGAACGCGGTTCCACCACAACTTATTCAAGTTTCAGGAAAGGGACCTACACAAAACCATGGTCCATAGAAGGTTAATCTCATTTACATCACATACCTACAGAAGATGAGATCAATTTCTGCACAAACCTTTTTTCACTATTGTTTTTATTTGATTTCCATTAGAGACGGATATGTTCTTCCTGGCAGTTAGTATGGTGGGGACTGACTTCTCCATGATTTGTCAGCTGTTTCCACACAGAGCTCGATCAGAGATAAAGGTCAGTGATACTGCTGCAGATTAATTTAATTTAAAAAGCATGATAAAGTTTTTCTGAATGTACATATTTTTTTTTACTTTCAGAACAAATTTAAAAAAGAGGAGCGGCAGAATTCGTGGAGGATTGACAAGGCTTTCAGTAAGTCAGCTGGTAAATGTAACAAACCATTTCTAATTGAATGTTTGCATTTTGATGTTTTGTTGCTGACTGATTATTGTTTGACAGGAGAGAGGCGTAAACTAGACATTGAGTACTTTTCCAAGCTGCTAGAGAAAGTTTTGGAGGTTCAGAAAGACAGGAAGAAACTCAAGTCACTTTGTAAGAAAAACACCACCAAGACGAGCAAAACTAAGGCAAAAGGTAACGATCTGTGCTTTATATCATGTTGTGGTGTGTTATTGCTTCATACATTTAGGTGACAGGTACAGTCTTGCCTTATTCGATCTCAGTTCTGTCCTTTTATCGCCAAAGGCAAAAAAGCTGACAGGAAGCTGAGTGATGTAGAGGAGGAAGATGAGAATCAAGTTCCGGATTTGGAGGAAGGAGCACAGAAAAAGAACGAGGAAGGTGGAAGCCCTGATGCTGAGCCCAAGAAGAAACGCAAAAGGAAGAAAAAAACTGATGCTTTGACCGAGGAGCCAAGTGGCAAGAAAAACAAATCGGATTTAAAGAGCAATGAGCAAAGTACCAGAACTTTTATATTTATTTATATATATATATATATATAAAATGTATATATATATTTTTAATTAAAGCTGGGGTAGGTAATCTTGCTCAGAGACTTCTTTTTTTTTTTTTTTTTTTTACTCTAGGTGAAGTGGTTCCTCATCTTGATAGTAGTTTACACATTTTGTAACCTTGAACATTAAGAAATGTAGTTAGACACCTCAGTTTACTGTAAATCTGTAAAAGCTCTGAACAATCCAAACGTTCGGACCAAAATGGAGTTCATCATGGACATCATTTCTTATATTTTGTAAGCTTCTTCTCCCGACTCCCCTTCTCCCCTTCCTGCAGCACATACCTGATTTCCACACTCTGCATATAAATAGCGTGTTAGGATGAAAATACAAAGTAGTGAAGAAGAAACTCAAAAAGCAAACATGGCTGAAAAATGCAGGAAGGATTTTTCCGACCCGGCTCGGTTTATTTGCCTCCTCCCGATAAACAGCCGAGAAAGAGAAAATCGTTGGTGGAAAAGCTGCGAATAAAAAAAACCTTGGATCACTTAAGGAGTAAAACCAGAGGGGGAGGAGCCAAGACAGGGTGCCACTTTCATATCTTGCTAACTCCCCAACATTACCTACCCCAGCTTTAAAATGTTATTATGTCAGTATGCAAACACTATTTTTTTGTTTGACTGGGGAGAGATATCTCATATGCCTCATGGGTTTTCTTTCATCCAGATAAGCCAGGTTTTTCTTATAAATTTGACATGTTGATTGCTGCTAACTTCAGTTTTCATTTTATCTTCTGAGGTGAAGCTGGAACACCTGAAGACTCTGAGGCAACACTTCCAGAGGACCTCACAAATGCAGACATGTAAAACATCAACTTGTTTTAAATGAAGTCTTTTTTTTTTTTTTTTAATTGTATGTTTCAGTTGAATCGAGAATCTTTGTCTTGTCATAATATTCAGGACTGAAAAGACTCCAAATGTGAACACAGCCAAGGACGCAGCTATCAAGCCAGCCAAGCTCTCACGAGGCCGAGCTCCAAAACCACTGGTGCCTCTGGGTTTGAAAAGGGGTAAAAAGTCTGTGCCTCCAACAAAGTCCAAAGAAACGGTGTCTGAGAAAGGGGAAAAGTGTGAAAGCGATGGAGCATCTAAAGAACAGGTTATTGCTTTTTCATTTTAGATTTATAACATTTTTCTACATCTTCTGACTCTGTCTCACTGTGAGCTTTGCTGATATTTTAGGAAAATAAAGATGAATTACCTCTGAGCCAAGGCAGTCAGCGGAAATCTCCTTGTGATCCCGTTTCTTCTGAAGAAGACGACACAACAGTTAAACCTCAGAAACCAACCAGGTATCAGATTTTATGCCCATAATGGAAGTTTGCCATCTAATGCTACACACAGCAAAATCTCCATCACTTATTTTGTAAGGTGCAGTTTTCTTTATGTCACTCACTTTTGTCCTTGTGCAAATGTGCTTTATAGATATGGCAGAGTTCCCAAACCCACCCAGCCCTTGAACTATCCACAGAAAGAGGATCATCCCTCATCTGCATCTGAAACTACTCCCGCCTCACCGTCTGCCTCAAAATCTAAACCCAAACGCACAGCCAAGAGGGGAAAATCATCAAAGCCACAATCAGCTCAGAAGTCCAAAAAACCCAAGCTTGTCACCCTCAGGTCCTCCAAATCAGACTTTAGTGATGATGAGGATGAAAATCAGTGGGAGGATGGAGATGTGCAAGTACATATCCCACTTGCATGCTCCAGTAAAGACAGGGATGCCTCTGTGTTTGTGCCTGTCAGCCTACATGCCTCAAATCCTGAGATTTCAGAAGTGGATGACAGTATGGTTGAGGTAAGAAGAGTGTGTGTGGCAGAGATGTGTGGCACAGAAACGCACCATGAATTCATTTTATTTCTGCATCTTTTGTTACAAACATTTTTGTGTTCTGTAGTTTGTTTCTTTATTGCATGGTTTTACATCACATATTTTAAACCTTCCACTTTTGACTCCTTCCATCCCACGCTTAGCTTGACATTTTGGCCAGTATGCCTGATGTGCTGGGCATCTCCCAAGATGCAATGTGGCCTGATTCCTCTTGTCAGCAGGCACAACATGAGGCAGGCACTGCTGAGCCATGTGAACATCAGTTGGACCTGCTGGTTGTAAGTGACCGATGCGTAAAATGTAGTACCAGCCAAATATAAATCATGATCCCAGTTACACCTGCTAGTTTAAAACACTTTCTAAAGAACCCATGTTGATGAAGTACATCCTTATGTTTTGGTTTTTCATTTCCTCTTTTAGTGCATGCATTTGTTTTTTAATCAAATGGCTCGACTCCTGCTTTGACTTTGAATCATTTTTAGTCATGCAAAGTGTTGAAAATGCAAAATGTTAGACTATAAACGGTGATTAATGCAGTCTGTGTATTTCATGTTGCTGCCATAGTTTGTTTTGCTAGATTACTATCACTTGCAGACAAGTTGTGAAAGTGTGGCAGTGAGAGGGATACACTCACTGATTGATGCATGTCTGTCAGAAAACCAGAGCTGATGTGTCTACTGTAGGCCTGTCACCGTAACAAACTTTCCCATGCGATTAATTGTCGCAGAAATTATTGCGATAGACAAAATTATTGCACTTAGCAATTATTGTTGTCGTTTTGAGACCATTTTCAACTAAAATAATAATGCTATAAAAATGCAAGTACACCCTTTCAGAGATCAGCATACTTTAATTTTTAAAGAACCTTTTGTGCGATGTGCAGACTAGACTCATCCAGCCCCCAGTCTGCTAAAACAGATCAGGATTTCTCCTGGGGTTTTGATAATGTGGTTATCTGCAACATATGGTCTCCAAACACCAAGTAACACAGTTACATGGTCTATGGTTAAGCTCATATAAGGAGACATGTTTGGACTTGACTAGAGGTCATTCATTCATTCATTATGCTAACCACTTAATCCAATTAAGCGATCGCGGAGAAGCTAGATCCTCTCCCATCAGTCTATGGGCGAAAGGCAGGATACACCCTGGACAGCTTTTTACCAACCACGCTGTCTGAGTGCACACCATGTTGCATTGTCCTGTTGGTAGTTAAACTGTTGGTTAAACACCACAGTGATTGTGGACTGTCGGGAAGATGGAGCAAGCCTGTTTGTTAAGGTCTTAAGTGCAGATGGAAGCTTGTTGTATTACCGTGTTTAGTTAATATTGTTTTTAAAACAAATGTGGCAGAAAAGAAAGAAAAATGAAAATTATTGTGTCTGGCAAACTTGTTGCATGCATTTTTACTTATTGTGCAATGAATTGACATATTCCGATAGGCCTAGTCTGACAGGTTGAGAAGCTGTTTCCAATTTTCCATAAATGCTGCCTATGTAGGTGACATGAAAGTGTAGCTGAAAATTACAAATCAAAATCAATTCAAACCTGGCATTTTATCTCCTACTGTACTTAATTGCACAACTGTGACTCTTGAAGTGCTTGTCAAAGTAAACTTCGAAGACATACATATCTTGCTTTATCCTGCTGTCATTTGTTTTGATGCTGAGCCAGTGGAAACCAGTGAAGCCTTTTGTTTTATCAGCTGAAAACATAAAACCAAAATGACAATGTGTAACTGGGTAACTGTGTTTTGTTGGCCTTGTATGGGAAGATTTTGACATGACTTGCATTTTCTGTTTTGTCCTTATAGGATGTTATAGACTTCCTTTCTACTGAACATTCGGAAGGTAAGTTATGTTTATTCCTAAAAGCCTCTGGTGAATCCCATATTTTAAGACTGTATTAATATAAGGTTTATTTCAGTATCTCAGGATGAGAGCTACAATGAAGCTGCTCAAACCCTTTTGACCATCGGCAGCTTGGCTCACGTCTCTCATTCAGCGAGTGAGACAGACGTACAAGATTGTGCAACAGGTTGGAAATGCCAAAGCCAAAAATCCCTTATATTGTTATGGGACTTGGTTTGTTTTCGAATGGATTATGATGTATTATATTTAATTACAGGGACAACATCAGCTGATGTGAAAGAGTCAAGCAATCTTGAGGAAGGGATTCTGTCTCCTGAGCTTAAACAGAACGTCACCACAGTGTCTGCAGCATTTGGTCAAGAAGGAATGGAAGCAACGGGGACAGTTTCCTCTCTGGATTTACAAAGCAACGTAGCAGACGGTGCTGAAAAGCCTTATATTACAGCCAGTGAGCTCAAGGCTACTTGTGATCTGGAACCTGACCCTCAGTTACAGTCAAATCCAGACAAGTCAAATAAAAATCCTCCATTAACCACTACAGGACGTTTTTCTAAGGTAAAACCCAAACCAAACATTAGCCGAAATTCAAGGACTTCACATCCAGCAGTGCAAACAGAGATCTCAAAAGAAAGAAAACCAGAGGAGACCCACACTGTTGCTTCCAACCTTTCTCAAGTCAGCGAGCAGCCATCTGCTACTCAAGAAACTGCCTCAAAGATGTCAGACTCTGCTCAAGTATCTTTGAAACATGACATTTCCATGACTGAAGTTAAACTAATGGAAGAGTCATCTGACATAAAGGAAATGTTTGATGATCAGGTTGACTCAGTTGCAGGGACATCAGACCAGAATTCTTCTGTAATCCATTCTTCTGAATCCCATTCTGAACCCAGGAAGGATTCGGCCACCAGAGATGCTGAGTCAGCGTCTGATACAACAGCTGAAACTGGTTTAAACAAGCCTTCAGTTTCAGACTCTACTATGACAGAAGTCGTGCAAGAATCTTATATGGAATCTGTCGTGGTCCATGAAAGCAGTGGTGAATGCCCCACGCCATCTGCAGAAAATGCACCTGTTTGTCAAGAAGAAGAGAGTAAAACTGTTACTTCATACCAGTCCAAAAGGAGTAGATTGCCAAAAGTCAAACCCAAACCAAACCTTCCACAGACATCAAAAACTACAAGGTCTAAACCTCAAACCACGCAAGAGATTGTTGAGAAAGACTTGGATCCAACTCCAAACCCAGAATTTCACAAAACGGCAGAAATAGAGTCACAAGCAACTTGCACCCCATCTCTAACTTCTCAGTCCACAGAGGAGCTCCCTGCAAGCCTGGAGGTAAAGATGTGTGTTGGAACTGATGGTCAGACAGTATTAGATGTAGAAAAATCAAATCTGACTGTCACAGAAGTCCAGAACTTTTCCAAAGTCCAACTTGAGCCAATTGGGGAGACCTCCAGAGATGCAAAGTCAGCCTCTTCCTTCACTGAAGAAAACCTGACATCTCATATTGGAACAACTGAGAGTAGTGAAAATGTGGCGTTAATCGACCTTAAATTGCTTAAACCACCACTTGGACAAAAACTGACTGTAGATTCAGCTCTGGCTCACGAAGGGGATGGCAATCCTGCTGAAGTCTGTACATCTGTAAAAGAGCTCATAGTAAGTCAAGAAGGCTGTCAGGTTTTATCTACGTCTCAGTCAAGGAGGAGCCGAATACAAAGAGTTAAACCTAAACCAAACCTACCACAGACATCAAGAGCTGGAAGGTCTAAACCTCAAGCTGCAGAAGAGCCAGTGGAGAAGGAATCAAGTCCAGATTCTGATTTGCATAAAAAGACAACAGCAGATGTAGAAGAACAACAAGCATGCACATCCTCTCTGGAAAAGCAGAGTGAAAGCTCTGATTCTGCTTCCATATTAAAACCGTCTCATCATGCAGGGTACATGGTTGGACTTACTGATCAGACAGATGTTGATGCTCCAACATCAGATCAAAGTATGTCAGAGAACCTGAACCTTCCTCCAGTCCAGCTAGAGCCCACTAGCCAGCAGACCGCCAGAAATAAAGGATCAGCTTCTGAGGTCATGGATGAAAGCTCTGCATCACATGATGAAGTAACTGAGAGAATTCCTGACCAAAGAGTCACAGAATCACAAGCTAGACGAGAGTCAAGTACAGATTCAGCTGCAGTCAGAGAAGCTAGCAGCAATCCTGCCACAGCTAATACACCTGCAGAGCATTTTCAGGCTGCTCAAGATAAAAGTCCAGCTGCATCTGCTTGTCTGTTGAGGAGAAGTCGGTTACAAAAACTTAAACCCAAACCAAACCTACCACAGACATCAAGAGCCGCAAGGTCTAAATCAGAAATCATTGAAGAGCCAGCAGAAGAGCACTCAAGTCCAAGTACAACTCAACAACAAGCAAGAATACTCCCCTCTGAGAGACTGAGTGAAAGTGCAGATCATGCTTCAGTTGGTGAATTACAGACTTCAGACTCTACATTTACAACCACAGATGAACTACCTGTGGATGAGGAGAAACAAGTGCATACTGAGCTAATTGATCAGACAGAGATGGAGGCAACCACATCAGATCCAAGTGCTGCGGAGATTCAGAAATCCTCTGAAGTCCAGCTTGAGCCCAGCAGGGAGCAGACCACTGACCACAAAGGGACAGTTTCTGAGTTTCTAAACAAAGACCTGATTACCCATACTGAAACTAGTGAGAGTTGTTGTAGTAAAACTGTTACATTTGACTCAGAAAAAGAAGCATCACAAGTTGGTCAGATGTCCCATGGAGAATCAGCCTCGGTCCAAGAACAAAATGACAGTCCTGTGGTGCTGCCAGTCAGTAAACAAGATGTTGGAGCTGCATCTGCTAGTCAGTTGAAGAGAAGTCGATTACAAAAACTTAAACCTAAACCAAACCTACCACAGACATCAAGAGCTGGAAGGTCTAAACCTCAAGCTGCAGAAGAGCCAGTGGAGAAGGAATTAAGTCCAGATTCTGATTTGCATAAAAAGACAACAGCAGATGTGGAAGAACGACAAGCATGCACATCCTCTCTGGAAAAGCAGAGTGAAAGCTCTGATTCTGCTTCCATATTAAAACCGTCTCATCATGCAGGGTACATGGTTGGACTTACTGATCAGACAGATGTTGATGCTCCAACATCAGATCAAAGTATGTCAGAGAACCTGAACCTTCCTCCAGTCCAGCTAGAGCCCACTAGCCAGCAGACCGCCAGAAATAAAGGATCAGCTTCTGAGGTCATGGATGAAAGCTCTGCATCACATGATGAAGTAACTGAGAGAATTCCTGACCAAAGAGTCACAGAATCACAAGCTAGACGAGAGTCAAGTACAGATTCAGCTGCAGTCAGAGAAGCTAGCAGCAATCCTGCCACAGCTAATACACCTGCAGAGCATTTTCAGGCTGCTCAAGATAAAAGTCCAGCTGCATCTGCTTGTCTGTTGAGGAGAAGTCGGTTACAAAAACTTAAACCCAAACCAAACCTACCACAGACATCAAGAGCCGCAAGGTCTAAATCACAGACTGCTAAAGAGTCAGCAGAGATTAAACCACAGCCATCATGCTCTACTTTGCCTGAAAAACAGAGTCAAAACACTGATGCTGAACTTGCTGGTAAAGTAGACTTTGGTATGCCAACATCGGATCAGGGTGCCTCAGTGAAACAGAACCCATTTGAAGTCCAGCCAGAACCTGTTTTGGAGCCGGCTGGCAGAGAGACAAAGAACACTCATGAGTTCACAGAAGAAAACTTGACACACTGTGTTCAAACAACAGAGAGTAGTTTGAACCTTGTGGCATCAAGCTTTGCACAGTCTGTGTTTGAAGTCACAGAAGACCCTGTCTCACACATACAGCTTGTCAAAGCTCAAAGTCCAACTTTGAGACCTGAGTCCACTGAGGACACAGTAACGGAAGTAGAAGCACAGCCAGCTTGTAGTAGTATTATCAGTCCTCTGGAAACATCGACCGCAGGCTGTGCTTCAGACTCAGTTCCATTGCTGGACCTGGCTTCAGCTCCTTCATGCACAGGGGAGTTATCCTCAGCTGATGAGAAGCTGAAGACAAATGTTGGAGTTGGACAAGTCTTGACTTCTGATTGCACAGAACAGAATGTACCTCAAAGAAGGCAGCGCATCCCCAAGCTCAAACCCAAACCCAATTTAGCCTCACCCAGTAGAATTACAGTCAGAAAACCAAAGGCAGATGATGGTTGTAAACCTTCAGAAGACCAGCAGACGGAGGCCTCTTCTACAGCACTTGAAGAGTCTGGAGGCAATAGAAGTGGCACAGACATTACAGTGGAAAAGAAGTCTGCTTTGGACAAAGTTTCAAATGATCAAGAAGCAGAAATGAGTTCTGTTTCTCATGAGGATTTTAAGATGGACGTCTCCACTGATGTTGCATCATCAAATAACCAACCAATAATTAATCAAACTGCAGCTTCAGATGTTCAGGCTTCAACCCAAGATGATTCCTGTGAGTCCAGAGTAAATCCTCTGTTAACCTCTGCTGCCAGCCACACATGTTCTCAACAAGACTCGTCTGTCCAAGGGTAAGACATGCATTATTATGCTGTCCCAAAAAAGAATGGCTGCATTGAACCTTGATTTTATTTACACAGCTGGATGTTATAAAAGAAACATGAATACAGTTTATTTCAGTGACAATTCTGTTATTTCTCTTACAGCATGGGTCATACAGAGTTGACTGATTCTCCTAAGACAGCAAACAAACCTCCTCAGACTCGTAGAGGCCGACTTGTTAAACCCAAACCCAACCTGCGGTGCAGTAGTCGTCCTCAGCAGCCGCCACAAGCACAGAGCACAGACTCAAGAAAAGCAGGTTCGACACTAAAATAAAAGTCCTTTACTTTAGGCAGCGCTGAACCAGGTTGCTGTCATTCATAAATATGGTTGATAAACAGTTTTCTTTTTTCCTGCAGATTCTGACAGTTGCTCCCAGGTTGATGAGAAACGTGAATCTGACCTCAGACCTGACCATCAGGAGTCAGTAAAGGAATTTATAGATAAACTCTGCGTCGTAGACTCCAGTTCAAATGATGCTCAGGTGACTGAAGGTTGTGAGACACAATTAACTTCTTCTCAGGTAAGATGTGCATTAATCATGTGAAAACTTTTGTGCTCTTTATTTACATATTTGTTTGAAAGTACATAAATATAGGTCTTCTAACTATGTGTCAGAATTTTTTTTACTGTTTTCTACACCAAGATGTATTATGCAGCAGCTCTGTCAAGTTAGTAGAAAAACCATGGGTAGCAGAAGGGTCTCTAGAGGGAGTGTTAGATTTGTCCTCTCTGGCCTGCCGTATGAAGATGCTGGGGTCTAAGTTTGAACTACTTATATGGGAATAAAGCTAATTTATTTATGGTCTTGTTTGTTTTAATAATTTTTTTCTATGAATAGAAACTGTAAATATTATCTTACAACTGTATTATAATTCAGTTTCATAAGAATAATATGAATTTAAATAATTAGATCAATTAATTGTAGATTAAAAAAACACCTAGTACCCAGCTCTTTACGCTGGAATGTAATAAAAGATCTAATTAAAAAGGTTGGCAAGAACTGCGGTCTTGTACAAAGTAAACACTATTCTAAGTCAACGCTTTGATCAAGGAAGGAGAGTAATGCCGGTCTAGAAGCTACTAAGCGCTACTTATCCTTCAATTTCTCCCTTTGATTTTTTTCAATCCTAGAACACATTAACATCAGGCATAGAGGGAATCCAAAGTTATCCACTCTTATCACAGAGTAAGTCTGCTTTAAAATGTACTCATTTCACATCACTGTGTTTTAAATGTTCAGCTTGGAATAAATCCTGCCCCCCTCTTCCTTTCTCTCAGTCCTGCCAGAGCAGGTGCCTTCAGATCCAGATGAACCATTCTTCATCCTCTCGCTGACAGAGATCCCAGTCTCCTCAGCAGGGGACGTGCTGAACAGTCCAGCTGAGCATCTCTCTTATCCCCGTGTTACAGATGCATCAAAACAGCAACCAATGTTAGTGTCTGTTGCGTTGCCAGCCATCAAAGTGGGCATGGGGGTGGTGTTGTTTGGTGTCTGATTCTGCAACCTTCTTCACCATTTGCAGTGATTCTGGAGAGAGTTCTTCACCAGGAGGTGGGTTGGTCTCTAATGTCCCTGTGCATGTGTCCACAAAAGAGAGTGATACAGAAGGCATATTTAATGTTAAAGACGCCGGTTCAGGTCCAGCCGTATCCATAAGTGAAGCTGAAAGGAACAGTTTGAGCCTACAAAAGGATTTACAAGGTAATCTGAATTTTTAGGCTAACAGGTAACAATTTATGATGGAGAGTTATTTATGATTTTGTTTTAATGGAACATGAAATGCTCCAGTTCATCCAGAGCTTGTAGACGGTAAAGAGTCTGATCCTGACAGTGGCAGAAAAGGTATGAAGCAGATCAATATGTACGCAGCATGTTCACAGCAGATTGGACACATCTGTTTTATCCTGATGCTGTCTCTTCTTTAATCAGCCAAAATGCCAGTTAAGTCTGGTACTAGAAAGAAGAAACAAATGGCCCCTGCAGCCTCTGAAGCGAAGTCGCCCACCTCCCAAACAAGCACCACCCAGGACTCCAATCATCCTGAGACTTTAGTCAGAACTGTCGGTGGTGACAAGGCGACTGTGGCTCATGGGAAGGAGCCTGACACTAGTTTACAAACTGCACAAAGTGTTGGGAGAAGTTGTCAGAACAGGTTAGGACAATAAAAATCCTTAAAATCTCAAGAATTTAACCAGCTGCAATGTTTGCATATAAATGGATCATATTTTTCTTCCCAAAAGAAAAGCCAGAGAATTCCCCTCCTACGTTTCTGAAACAAAAGTCACTTCATCTGGAAAAGCTGCATCTCAGAGAGCGAAGGTGAAAACTGCATCTGCAGCAGGAAAACTATCTTCAGAGATGCATGATGTTGCTCCCACACAAAGTCTCACACCAAATGAATCCCGTTCAACATCTACGACATTGCCAGCACAGTCACTGAACATCGACCAGGCATCTGACCACAGACACATCTGCTCAGATCCGACTCCCAGCACTTCAGACAGTAAACAGGTAATGAAGATACACATGGATGCAGCTGCATAAGCTCAGGGATTTTAATACACCCTGACTGAGTTTATTAAAGTGATCTTTTGTTGTTTTCAGGCTTCGCAGGAAGGGGACTCTGCTGAGACCACCTCCTTAGAAGAGGAACCTACCATCGTGTCCCAGTACTTCTTAAGTGACATTTTCACAGAAGTGGAAGAGGGATAAAAGCTACAAGCTTCCTTTTTATAGAATATTGTCTTAAGTTAGCTCTTAAAGAAGTAAGCCGTGATACTTTGTGTATTATTGGATATATTACCACTTTCACAAGCACTTTGAATTTGTACAGTAGGTTTATTTAGCAAAAATCTGTTTTTAAAAATGAGTTGAGCAAATGAATATTGAAGCAATGTAAAAATGAATAGTAAAGCATACTATTTAAACTCAAGAGGTGGCAGCTAAATATTTCATAACGCTTCAAGCCTCAACTTTCATTAAGCAGCTGTGAAAATGTAAATATTTCTAAAGGTTTAAATGCTTTTGATTATATTTTCTTTTTTTCCTGTCGAATTGTTATAGTTCATCAGATAACATTGGCCTCTGAACAAATGTATAACTCATAAACTCACCATCATGTACAGTTTTATATGTCTCTTCTGTTTATTGGCAAAGTGACTATTTAAAGTTGAGACGTTTTGTTGTTCTGTATATTGTAGACCTGTTGAGTATTAAAGCAAACACCTTGTACAGCTGTGTAGCAGATTATTATGTTTATTACATGAGTGGAAAATTGCACACTATACTAACCTGTACAGGTCCAGTGTGTAAGATGTAGTGACATCTAGTGGTATGAAGTACAAATTTCAGCTGTAGAACAGGGTCGTTCAACTCAGTCCTAGGACCACAGCCCTGCAGGTTTTCAACATATACCTGCAACATCACACCTGACTCCAGTGAATCCTTTTAAAACTTCATTGTACTGACATGATGACAATAAATGCTATCTTATCTCTTGTTCATTGGGTGTTGGATCGTTTAGTTTGGATTAGACATATTCAAGCAGGGATACGTAGAAAATGTGTAGGACTGCGGCCTTCATGTGACCGAGCTGTACAGCCCTGCTGTCGCACCTGTCTGGTTTTTGCCTGCTGGGCTACATGGTAGTATGTTAAGAACGAGAGATCCCACCTGATAAGATTTGTTCTGATGTCGTGTAAGCACAGCCATTATTATTTTAAAACAGTTCTACATTAAAAAGATGCTTGACATGTTTTTTTATTTAGAAAGTTTAGCATTTTCCAGATTACTCTAATTGTGTTTGTGAGCAAAGTTTGTGACAGGCTTGTGTTTAACGGGCCTGCTTCCCAATATAGACTTCTTTAAAATACCAAAACACATGTTTGTGGAAGTTTCTTTGAATTTCATGTCTTGAATGGCTTTTGCAGCTCCTACCTCTGCACATGCTCAGTAGCTCCTAATATAAACGTTTGGATCAAGTCACTTCTGATGCACTCCTTCAATCATTTGAAGGAAAAAAAAATCTGTGTATACCCTGAATATGTTAGAGGTACGAGAATTGAACTGAACCATGATATTACTATACATTTTTGAAAATATACCACTTTGGGTTAAGGATGCCCCATTTTGAAGGATAAAAACTGAGAAAAAGCCCATTTATTTGGGCATCAATACACAAAGAATGTCATTTGATTTCTTTCTTTTAATGATACTCCAAATCTCCTTTACTGAGTTAGTAAATTACTTCACTGTCAGTACTGAACACACAATTGTAGAGATCTTAGATTAACCTTTAATAGTTGTAAATCATTTCAATATTACACCTGCAAAAAACGCTGGTTGATTAGTTAAAGTCACCTAATTTCACCAGATTAGCGTAGCCACTCCTCTGACAAGTATCCATGGAAACCGGTTTTTACCGAGATGATTTGATTGAATTGCATTGAAATGCTTATTAAAAATAACCATGAATGAAGACCCAGCATTTATTTGCAGGTGATGTATGCATTTTTATTTGTGGTCCTAATTTCCGAAAAAAAAAAAGAAAAAAAAAAAAAAGGAGCAGTTGATTTATTTCAGTAAACAAATTTAAACTTTAATGTTCATGTATGACAAGATGAGTTTTATACATACCATATGAAATATGGTAAATTGTAACTTTATTGCATTTGGACATTCATTAGTGCGTGTGATAAAGAGGCTTGAATGAGAGACTTATATCTGAGACTGTAATCCCTCTGCAGCAACCTCTTGTATGGAGGCTTAAGACTGTTTTGATCTCTCTGTTGAGTAACTAAGTGCTCGGTCTGCAGGAGCGCTCTAAATGCTGTTTCAGTCAGCTGTGAGATTAGCTTGCTCACAGTGTGCAGCCTGACTGTGCTGAGACCAGAACAGACCTCTGAAGTACTGCCGAAAAGGACCATGAATGATAAAACTCAGGTTGGTGAAAGCAGAGAGATTTCTCTTTTGACTGCATTAGAAAATACAGCAGATGTTTGCGTTTGATACTGAGGTGTGTTTTTTATTTATTGTTATGTTTTCATGACATTTTGGTTAGGTTTATAGCTTTTTTTTTTAAAATTTTTTTTATTTTTTATAAAATTTGTTTTTAAAGATCATTTTTAGTTATTGTAAAGGGAATAAATGTGCAGCAACAATCATAAATACTTATGAGTGCTCATTTTAATTTGTTTGTGGTTAAAAAAAAAAAATCTGTTTTGCATTTGCTATGTAAGTTCATCACTCACTTTGTCTGTTTCCTTAAGATTATTTAAAAAAAAAATGATATAAAACATTTCCTCTAAAAAAAATTTGAGGTAAATACGGGTTAATTCATTATCTTACATCTATTCATATATAAGTCAAACATACCAATCAGGCTTATAGGACCAAGAAACATGACTTAATTATGTAACACTGTTCTTATCCCTAAAGCTGTCTTTCTCCTAAAGTGCATAACTTGTTAATTATGGTAAAGCTTGAGTGTGTTATGAAACGGTTGCATGGATTATCACAACCATTCAATTAATAAATAAAAAGATGGACTGTAAAACTGAATTTAGTTTTTATATGTAATAAACTCCTGTGAATTATTAGGCTCATTTAACCAGCTCTAAATAGTTTTATTTATTCATTCATTTCATTCAATAGATCAAAACATATTTTAAAATATGAACATATTTTCAAGTTTAAAGTTGAATGAAATAAGGAGCGGCAGAAGTAAAGTCTTATATTATCTGCCCCTTTTCACCCAAACATCAGTGCAGTAAATATACAGACCAAAAACAAAACATTTATCCAAAAAGAAAATAAATCTACAGAACTTAATCAGGTACAAGACATCCCACCAACTAAATCGTTTTTTGTTTTTTCCCCGCTATTTTCTTGTGACTTCCAGTTATATAACTCATTTTTAATCTTATCTTACAACATTGGACGTAATTTAGTTTTCATATTTTTCATAATATCTGTTTAATGAAACTGTTTTAATTATACTTTTGAACACAATTTTTGATGTTAATTCAAAATAATTCATTCTAAAAAGTTAATTAATAGTTTAATCCACTTGAGGATAACATTATAAAACCATTTGTTTCAGTCATATGAGTTGAACTGCTATTTATTGTCTTTTTTTTCTTCTTTTTTTTTAACCAACTTACCTGGAACCAGTTTATTGCAAAGGACCTGACACCCTGGACGATGTCCACCTGGACGATGTCCAGGGATTTAAGTCATGCAGCAGTTCAGCAGTCACACCATGGGGCTCTTATACAACATGTTTGCATGTTTAAAGCTGCGTCTCAGAAGAAGCATTTAAGTGTTTCAAAGTGATCCTTGAGTGAAAGCTTGTATATTTGGTGCTTGTGCGAAGATATTTATAACTTTGGCTGAAACAGTGTTTTTTTTTTTCCAGGATGAAAATGTGCTGCAGCAGATTGAGAGGGAGGTGCGAATGCGGGAGGGGGCCAGTAAGCTCCTGGCTGCTTGCTCCCAGAGAGACCAGGCCCTGGAGGCCTCGAAGAGTTTGCTAACCTGCAATGCTCGCATTCTGGCTCTGCTCAGCCAGTTGCAGAAGATGAGGAATGCACAAATCTTAGAGAGAGAGGGGCGCAGGTCAGATGACGTGCATGAATGTACTGAACATTTGAGACAATGAACAGTTGCTTAATCAGTAAGGGACATGTAGAGGAGGAATTAAGAGCTTTAAATCAAAGTCAAATTCTTTACGCAGACATTGCTTTGTCATTTGTAGCCATTAGATGTCATAAGCTTATCTTATGATTTTGTAATGCACCTAATGCATATAGAAAATTCAAAGTAGAAGCTCCATGTATGATAACGTAAATTATTGTTAAACAAATATATAACGTGCTTCCTCTCCCTATAGGCCATCTGAAAATCTATTTCCATGTGCTGGAAAAGTAGCTCTTTCTGGTTTGTGTTGAAGATTTTTCTGCAAATTAAGAAAAAAAAAGTTGGCTTGAAGCTAGCCTTTACTTTCTTAATTCCATGATTTGTACTCTACAGATCTACGAATCCCGCTCATGTGGAAGGACTCCGAGTACTTCAAGAACAAAGGAGGTAGGCCAGTATGGAGGGATGAAAGTGATGACTGCTAATGTGGGGGAATCAAAAGGAAAACCTAGAAACAGCTTGTTCACTAAAAGTCTGACTATCTTGACTGAATTTAAAAAGCATCCTACATTTACTGTAAGACCTTTTGTTGCTGTGCTGTTTTTAGAGCTGCATCGCTGCGCTGTATTCTGCCTGCTTCAGTGTGGCGCAGAGATCCATGACACAGACATAGTGATGGTAGACAGGACTTTAACCGACATCTGTTTCGAAGACACAATCATATTGTGAGTTGACGCATCTCAAGAGGTTCAATTCTGGGTATTTTGTACATGTCGTGCATCTCTGTGAGGAATTTTTGTGTGTGCAGCAACAAAGTAGGCCCAGAATTCCAGCTGCGGGTTGAGTTGTACAGCAGTTGTGTGGTCGACGATGTCACCCTGGGGGCGCTAACGTCCAGAAGGATGAGCTTCCTGGGAGGCTCTCTTGGATGCTCATCGGGCAAAAAAATCCGTGCTGCGTTTGAGTCTGCAACTGTTTGTGGATCTGCTTCTGGTGGAGGAGATGTCAGATCTGGATATATGTCACCACCTCTATCGCTTGGCTGGTCTGCATTGTGAGCATAATACTTCTCTTACACACAAACAATTTATCTGTTCATTTTAGCAACTCATTGAGCTCAATATTTCCCATCTGAAGGGGGGCTAAGTACAGCCTGCTGGCTCACACAACACTGAAGCTTCAACATGTCCAGGAAGGTTTCAAGACACATGATTTGATACTTTCAGCAACAGGTGAATTTCCTACTTTTTATGGGTTTTTTTTTCTTATCTGGTATGCTTTCATCCAGAAAGCTGTTGTTTTTTTTATTCCTTTTATTTAGAGGATAATCCTTCCTGGTTGCCTCTGTACGGAAACATGTGCTGCCGATTAGTCGCTCAGCCTCTGTGCATGACTCAGACAGTGATGAGTGGCCAAATAAAGGTCAAGGTGAGCACATTTCCACACATTTCCCCATTTTGGGATTTTATTTTCTTTAACAACACATCAATATAACCCATAGTATTCCTTTATTCTGCTTTCTCAGCTTGAAGAGGACTTAGATTATTGGGAAAACTTCTATGGGATTCTCCAGGGGCAAACTCTGCTTTGTTATCAGAGTCAAGAAGACCTGGAGTCTGACGATAAACCTCTGCTTATCATCCCTATCAAAAAGGTTGGTTCTAGTCACAAAAGGGATAAATTCAGAGATGAATTTGAGTTGTGTCCATTTTAATTACAGTTACATGTTAAAACCACCAGAGTGCACTGGTGAATTAACAAAAGGAAAGCAGAATTGTATTCGGTGAGTATTTTAAACTATTTTAACCTCAAATAAGATAGTGGGTAAACACTGATTCCTCCACCGTTATGCAACATAAATGAAGACAGTTTTTCTTGAGAGAAACACCACAGGTGTAGTCCAGGAAAAATAGTGGGAGTATACCCACTTATTTTTCAGTTTGCATTGAGTATACCCACTTCCAAAGTCCCTGTGATGCTTTTACATATACAAACATCCCCATGAACGCACATCAATTAGCATCTCAGCTAATCTTACCAATGCCACACTGGTGCAGTTCGCCAGCTGCTCCAATAATTTTAGCCTGTCCATAGACATAATAAAGACGTTATATGTTTTTTAAGTGCGAATAGTTGAGTGTATACCCACTTCTTGAGGGACCACTACACCACTTAGAAACACCTTCTGTGAGAAAACAACTATACTACTAAAGCTGTGGTGTTTAAGTGAACTTATTTTTTATGATATATTAATTTTTTTTATTGTGCTTCACACAATTTAAGTCAGGGGAATTTGATTCTAGTCCTTTGGAGCCTTTCTCCTGCTGGTTTAAGATGTTTCCCTGCTTTAACAAACTTGAATTAAATGAATGGATTATTAACAGGCTTGTGCAGAACTTAATAAGCAACAAGAGAGATCCAGTACATTTTAATCAGGTGAACACATGTAAATCAGGCAGAAAAGTTGCCCTTTAGGACTCGATTTTTCTGATTTAAGTGGAACATCTTGCATATCAGGTGTGCATTTAAGTCATTCTCATTTTACTTGATAAAGTGACATTGTATAACAATGTTTGAGTGGATCTGATTTTATTATGTTAGATTCATAGGAAAATGTGTTTAATTAAATTCTATTTTATCCTATTATATAGTAATTTAGCAGATGCTTTTCTCCAAAGTTATTTGGACAATATTGAAAATATGCAGAATTGTCTTCTTGGCCTCTGATCTTTTGTCTTGCTGTTTCTACAGCAACACAGAAGGGACAAGACAAACATTGACACTGTAGCTCTTACACATGTGGGAGGGGGTTGAAGATGTGCTGATGGGTCAGTTTTTTGTTTTGTTTGTTTTTTACATAACTTGTGAACCTGAATTCTCCCTACACAACTCTGCATAGAAATAAACAAGGAAAAACAGAACAGTGGTTTGTTTGTTGAAACACGATGGTGCACTGCAGCAGAGTGGAGATGAATCATGACACCTTTCAGACGGTTGTTCTCTGGTAACAAAACACAAGTTCCACAATCATAACACCAGTTATTTCCATCTGCAGATCTGACTGTGTTTCACACAGCAACTCATTTACGTATATATATATATATATATATATGTAAAGAGCATCCAGTCTCTTGAATAATTAATTATGATTAATTATCATGACTTCCAATAAGACAAAAATACAGGGTTTTTTTTTTTCCACTCTAAATATACGTAATTGCAGGGTATAATAAGACATTGACTTCAACTGTAAATAACATATAATTTTTTTTATACAGTCTAAATAATTGATTTATTCTTTCTTTGCAAACACACTTGCTCTATTCACAAGTCAGACAATTTCCTTTATTTATGCCAAATGAGTTCAGACCATATCACGATGAGTCAGGGAATAATCATCCAACAGAGAAAATCTGCCCACTTACAGAAAGGCAAAACCAACTTGAAGCTTAAAACATAAACGCTTCTTCTTTTCTATATAGCAAAAAACTCTTTCTGCTTGTGTCCTCCAACCAAGATTACAAAAAAACATTTTCTTTGGACCCTTTGTTAAAGTTTGTCTTCAAACTTCTCATATAGTGCAATTTAATCTTTAATGAAGCGATAAATGTGTTTTCTGTTGTTTTTTTTTTATCAAGACAAGAAAGTAAAACAAATACAGATCTGTGACATAAAACTATTTATTTAAAACCATGCAAAACACACATTGTATTATATTTCATTCAAATGCTGGCATTATTCTCCTGTTTTGTTTGCCTTTTTAAAGAAAAAAAAACATTCATTCAAAGTTTAATCAAAGAGAGACATATTAATGTTGCAATCACAAGCAGATTTCAATTCCAGTTTTTCGCTTTCCTTCACGCGGACATTCCATCTTGAAGAGGTTTCGCTCACCAAACCGGTTCTTCTGGGCTCAGGTTAAACAAGCAGCCCAGTTTATGAGCCTTAATAAAACAGATACATTTCTGTCTTTACTTCATCCACAGTTTTTTTTTTCCTTTTCTGTAATACAATAAATTTGAAATATAATGCACTGTGATGTCCAAAGTGCACTGAGCTGAGCGTCGTCACTGTTAAATCTGCAAGAACAATGTAGATCGTACAATATTTTTCTCATGTACAAAATGGAAACATGGATTATTTCTTTGCCAAAATCTAAATTAGGTCTCTGGTTTTCATCTTCACAGTTTGATATAATGGTCTTAAATGTTCACCATGTTCATCTGGCCCACAGTTTAAAGTCAGTTTTATTTAATGAAATAATTGTATGTAAGAAACAATTTATTTTAAACACAGAAAGTATCAATAAGGTTGCTTGGACTGTAGCAGATTAGTTATTAACTGGATATAGTTGTAGAGCTACAATATTCTGTCAGTAGATGGTAAATTCTTCATATTTCAACAAGCCTTGGCAACTATTGTGATCCATGTAAAAATGTCTCCAGAAACGCTACTCTCAGAAATCTGACTTTAAAAACTCAACTTGTCTTCTTTTTTTTATTAGGATGCCTCCATCTGTGTGTCTGAAGGAGATCCTGTCCATGGCCAAATTATTGACATTAGTACACAAGCTCAAGGAGAGGATGCAACCTACACGGTTGCCACACACACTCCTGAAGAGGTGCAAAGCTGGAAAAAGGCTCTCAGGCAACACATCTTCAACCTGAGTAAGTTTTGGATCAACACGGTTGTTATTTGTGGCCATCTGGTCCTGACTCAGCTTAGCATCTATTTTTGCTTAATGAGGACCAGTTTCAAGCTCCATAATGGTCCACTGAATGTTTTATTTTTCCAATAGTTTCACCTTTTCAGCATTTTCTTTCCTGTAAATCAGACTTCAAGTCTCAGCGGTAGTACCTGTAAGACATAAGTTAACCTTAACACAAATACAAAGTACATGTTTGGTAGAATCAAACTAAATACAGCCTTCAAATCCTGCGTCATTTCTTTATCTGTTTATCTGTTTCTTTATCTGATTTTTCGTACTTGACAAATACATAAAAAATTTGTTTATTACTGTGAATAAGAAAACCAAGTAAAGGGCCTCTTCTAGATGTGAATAAGGCCGTGATCTCTTTTTATATATTGTCTGTCTCTGCACCGATCATTTATTTAAGAAATAAATGGTTTAGTCTGCAAAGAGCAGACAGACTCTCATAAGAGACACTGAATAAAATGACCTTCTTCAAAGCAGATAAAGAAACAATTGTTAGAAAAAGTTGTGCTTTAATTGAATGCATTCTATATTTCACTTTACCTTTGGAAAAAGCTAGATTCAGTGTGTGACCAAAATACAAAAGTTCGGACCAATTAGCATCCCATAAGGTATCTTTGGGTTATGTGATGGAATCTGATTCATCAGTACTCTTTAATTTGAGTTTGCTTGTAAATAAACCAAATTTATTTGATTTATTTGTTGCCTTAGACCAGGGATCCTCAATCCTGGTCTTTAAGGGCAGGTGTTATACAGGTTTTACAAGTTTCTCTGCTGCAACACACTGGGCAAAGCACCAAGCTTGACATCAAACTCTACACAAGTCTGAGTCAGAATCAGGAGTGTTGGGGCAGGGAAACATCTAAAACCTGCAAGACACCAGCCCTCGAGGAGGAAGACTGAGGATCCCTGACTTAGATGTCCACAGTGTAATAATGTGGAGTTTGTGTTGTCTTTTTAGTTCTGGTTTCCTGTTTTATTTTGTAGTTTCCTCGTTTAGTTCCTTTGCGCCTTGTTTCCTGTTTTGCCTGCCGTTTATTAGTTCACCTGGTTTCATTTAGTCCACTCGATACACCTGTGTCTTTTTCTGTGTCTGTGTGTCTAGATACTGCCTAGTTTCACTTCCAATTTGCCATTTTGTTTGTTTGTAGTATTTCCTTGTGTTTCTTAGTTATTTAAAGACAGTTCTGTATCGTTCCTCAGCCTCCCCATCCTGCATCTGGGTCCATATCATCACCACCGCTCCACGTCACACAGAACTTTATTTTAGTGGTACTTAGACGTGATTTAGCGCAACAGATCACAAACAGACGTAATCGGTCGTCAAACTGTATGCATGCATTTTGATAGGCTCACACCTTTGGAACAACGCTACTTCTGACATGTGGAAGAACATAATTCGTGACATTTTCCTTTATTTCAGGTCAGTGGAGACAGTGTTGTGATGACATCATGAAGATTGAGGCACAAAGGTCCAAAAAATCCAACGCGCTGAAGCAGGGATCTCTGTACCATGAAATAGGTATGGTAGTATCTCTTAAATGAACTGACATGTGCATACCAAGGATTTCAGCTGCCAAATACAATTACCTTAGAGGTTTTTAACATGCGATGTCATATATCAGAATGTTTAAGTTTGCTTAGGGAAGTGTGCAGCAGTCAGAGCATTCTCACTATGAACTCTCAGAAATTTCCTGACAGATGAGCTATAGCTAGCAGATACTCAGTTCCTAAGCTAAAGGTTTAGGAACTGAGACACTTAGAAAAGTGTCAGAAGAGCAAAGATTTAATAAGCGAAAACAAATAAAAGCTGAAAGTATCTATCTGTTTGTGTGAGAACTAGACTGTGGATATTTACTGTCAGAACATCATTTGCAGTGATAAGATCCACAAATAGGGGCTTTGTTGCACCAGTTTTAAATGCCTGAGGCAGAAGTGATGCCCTAGGTATATCAAACTGAGTTTTTATAGTGTGCTTTTCAGTGGTATCATTTTGTTTTCGCTTACCTTCCAGGAAGCAGCCTGATCCTCCAGAGATCACTCTAACCACAATTATCAGGATCATTTGAAAAAGGGCTTGTTTGCAAAGAAACTTTTTTTTGTAATGTTTATCATCAAATTTTGCCCAAAATATTTATTTCAGTTTCCTCCCCCTTCTAAAGTGCAGAGTGTAAGAAATCCAATGGTCAACGATGAAAAGATTAGATAAATCATTAAAAACTGTGCTTTTTCATGTACCTAATAGCTTTCCTAAAGTAACTGTTTTATTCTCTTAGAATAAGTCATTTTAATCCTTGCCGTGCCTCTACATACATGACTCATATTCCTGCGTCTGATTTTTAATATGGTATCAGAATCCTTTTTGCTGTAAAACTGTTTGATAACACGAGAGCACCATTTGGCAAAAGTAAGGCCCATAGAAGAAGACATTTGACATGACACATGTACACAGTTTGGAACTAGTTACCTTTAGTGCAGTCATCACTGCAACTGAAGGCACTGGATCACAGATAAAACATGTGTGGATTCTCACACTCTATATTTTACCATTTAATGTTCAGACTAAGAGAAAAGTAAAAGAAATATTTTTTAGATTTTCTTTCAATTTGCCTGATGAGAAAAATCCATGTTTTTTTTTTTTTTTTTTTAACAAATATTTGAGATATCTGTGAAGGATTTAGTGGCAAGTGTGAAATGGTCAAAATTTTCAACTAAAATAGGAGGCACTTACCTTTGGCCTTACATACCCAAGCCAAGTGTAGAGGTGACTCTGGCAGGCTTACTACGATAGATGTTTTATCACAACTCATTACAGTCTCTAAACAGTAAAAATGGTAGAGGAAGTGGTCATAGGGTTTTAACAGGGGTTGCTTTGGATTGGAGCATGCCTCTTCTTTCTGCTAATCCCAATTTCTAGTTTGTATCCTCATCTCTGCCTTATATCTGAGGCTACATTAACTCTGCAGGTCTATGCACATTTCTGATATTTTTATTCAACTTTATTTGTATAGCGCCACTTCACAACAATGTTGTCACAGGGCACTTTTTGTGGTCGTTCACATTTTGGTGCACGCACCATCAAACGGTCTATGTCGTTAAGTGACCTTGTTGGGCAATGCGGAACTTGTCGTCACACCAGCGTGCTTTGTTTATGGACGTAACATTTGAGACTGCTCTGCCCTGCTGCCTTAAGGCACAATTGTGACATCTGTCTTACTAAACAGTCAAGTCATAAAATCCAAGAATCTAGTTTGATCTGGTCTGAGATATGAATGTGGCTGGGTCTGTTTCGGGGGGGGGGGGGAGTTTTGCCTGCAGTGTAAATGTAGCCATCAATGAGTGACCAGAAATGTGAGTAAATGACGCAGGAACACACAATGAGGAATGAAAAGGGACGCGACAAACATTCAGAGACGTTACAAGAATAAAATATGAAATGTGACACATAATTGCATAATCTAACCACTGCTTTGTTTCAGCCAACTGTTTTATTATCATTTTGTCTGATGACAAAAGTATTTGTATTTTTGTAACAACAGATATGTGTACTTTTAATTGTATTTCTATTTCCTACAATAATGGCCTTTCAGATGGTCTGGAGGTGGCATCTCTAGGATGGACTAACTCCTACTGGTCTGATTTATGGTGGATTCCTTGATATTTTAGATCTTTGGCATGCAGAAAAAGAGATGTGCAATGCACTGAAGGAGAGGAAAGAACACATAAAAAAAGGAAAAAAAAAAGGGCAGCGAGAGTTTATGTAGGTTGGACGCAACATGAATGTGAGTGTAACAATAAATCAAACAGAAAAGTTTGATTTATTTGTGGCTTTTGTCACAACCAGCAAATCATCTGTCGTTGTATGATACATTGTTTAAAAAAAAAAAAAAAAAAGAGCTGTACTACAGAGATGGATCAGGTAAGATGAGTCTGCTTTGTACTATGCAGATTGTGTAAATAAAGATTTTAAAAACAAGCCTTGCACAAAAGAGACTGTGAAAATATCATATTTAAACCATATTTACATTTTAAACAGTCCTATCAATACGTGCATCAAAATGCCATGAACCTCTCGCTCAAAGCCATCTTTCCATCCATCTCAGGAATTCTATTATAATTTGCAAATGTTGTGCATTCATCTTCAGCATGCTGCAGTTGCAACTCGCCTGAAAGTTGAGAAGCAGGTTCAAGTGAGTAGCAGGATTAAAAAAAAACCATGAGAACCATACTTCACTATGACCTAAGACAACAACGCAGACGCTGTCGCAGTGAATAGGCGCATTATCGCCAACACTTGTAGACAAGAATATCAGTCATGCTGATCAAAACATAATCCCTCTGTAATTTATAGCAGGAAAAAAAATGTTTGCCCATGGTGAAGGTATGTTGTTTGTTTTATGAAATGTTCCTTTTGAGAAGGCATTCCAAACATTAAAACGGACTACGTGACAACAAAACACTGAAAAGAATGCTGTAAAGGAAATAGATCTGATTTCCTCTTGATTTCTCATTAGCTCAAAATGTTTACAGGTATAAACACAAACATTTAGAATATTTGATTGAGTTTGATCACGTAAGTAAACTGGAAAATACCTTTCTTTCCTGTTTTTATTTTAGTAACACCGTCATCGCCGAGAAAGGGTCCCGTCGCTCCAGATTTATCAAATGAGATGCGCTCTCTGCTCTCCTCTTACTACAACGAAAGGTAACCCCTCTACACACACGTGCAGCTCATTCTCTCCACCATTAGTCTTTCTCAGCATTGAATACATCCACCTATTTAATTTTCTCATGGTGTATTAAATCAAATCAAACTTTATTTCTACAGCACTTTTCGTGCTTAAAAAAACAATACAAAGTGCTTCACATAATAAAACAATTTACATCAAATAGATAAAACATATTCCCCTTACACCCACCCTCACCTGTGCCCTATTAGCCCCTATAACAGTTAAAAGAAGACGAATGGCGGTACATGTGTACCAGATATGGAAACAATATCCCCAGGGTGCATCTACACAAAGGGCTACCCACGGCCCCCCGGCCGTCACTGTGGGGGCCACCTGGGTCCGGGCAGACAGGACCCACGCCACAACTGTAAGGTTTCAGCACTGGATCCTGACCACTAAATCCTCTGCTAATGCTCAACATGACACACTTAACCACTTGTTGGGACAGTCCAACAGTACGGCTTGCTCTCGTAGCTCAAAATGCTAAAGATATTCTGTTAACTCAGTAGTGCTATTCCAATTTTGACCATCTGCAAGGTAAAACAGTGTTGATTGAGTGCCTAGTTTTAGATTGCAATGCTTTTTTTTTTTTTTTTTGTTAATTAAAAAGAAAACATAAGTGAACAGGAAAAAAAAGATGGATTAACTCTTATTACATTTCAGATTTGGTAAATATTATGTATTCATTATTTCAACCTTAATTATATTTGTCCTTGTCTAGTATCCAGCAGAAGTGACAACACTCCTGCAAACTATATTTGGAATTTTAAGACCGCAATGACTGCATTTCTCAGTTTACAAGTAAACACTCTCTTCAGGAAATATTTCCTTAAAGTGGAACTATTATATGCATTTCAGGCAAATTTATTTTTATTTCTGAGACCAGAAGGGCTGGGATGGATCAAGTTATTGTCACAAATGGCTTTATTTACTTCAGACCGACCCTCTCCGTAGGCTGTCAGATCAGCCTGCGGGCAAAACGAGTGGATTGAGACTCTTCCGCATTAAGCCCCGCCTCCCACCACTGCGCTACATCGAGAACACCTGCTTTCGCCGTCATTGTAACGTCTCATAAACAGAAGGAGTAGGCTCATATGAACTCAATAAAAAAAACAAAATACCATGTCAACACATAGCATACAGCCCTACATGTTGGAACCTGAATCAGACCCTGAAAACAAAGTGGAAAACAGCAACCCACAGCAACGAATGCAGCAGGATGTCTCTCTTTGGTAAACTCACCAGCCATCGTTGGAAATAACTTTATCCCACGTTTTCCACCCGCCTGATGTATTTGTACATGCCCTTGTTAACCAGTAGAAGGTAACCAATCACCGAACCTTATCCCCCGGGACGCCACAAGGATTTCCAAGTAGAAAAAACTCTCTAAAACGTGTTTTTCGTCGCCATGGAAACTGAACAGAGTGTGCTGGAACTCAAACTCAAACTCAAACATGCATTTAGGTGATAAAAAAACAGTGCCGTTCACATGTCTGATGAGGATTCAACACTGTAACACTGTAGAAAGCTCAGAAAACTCCAAATACCATAATAGCACCCCTTTAAATAAAATGAAAATGTGGATTAAAACCTAAACATTTGGTGCCAAAAACAGAACAAAGTTGTCATCAACGACGCCAAGTTATTAATCTTGTGACAAGGGAAAAAAATGTGTAAATCTGTTACTTCTATTTAGCTTGATTAGATTGAGCAAAGTAGAATCACAAAATTTTATAACAGTTACATAAATTACCTGCAAATCTAAATGACATATTCGTTTAATGCCACTGGACTCTGTGGAAATGAGTATTTAGCAGCTAAACATCTGCTGAAACAGGAACTGATAGTAGTATAGCACTATTACTCTCAGAAAAAGTAGTCATCTAGCTGAAATTAGACCAGAAATTGCATTTGGCTCTAAAAAGGATACACGTTTCCAGGGCCGCTGCCAGGGATTTTGGGCCCCTTAAAAAAAAAAAAAAACGGAAGTAGGCCACCCCCCTGAAAATGTTGATGCTGTAATACATAGAGGAGCCATTGTATGATATTGGTGAGAAGAAAAACATGAGTTACTTGGTAGGGGAAGCAGCAACACATGCAAGTCTAATTTTTCTCCATATCTGTAGACTTACAGGTAATGGCATTAGATTTGTAGAGGTAAACATGTGATGCTTTATGGTTGTTGCTAGTTAATCCCCTGCTATCCAGCTGCTCTTGTCTGTTCTGAACTTTTTTTTAGAAGAGCGGCTTGTTTATTGTTAGCATTATTTGACTAAAACAGTAAAATGAAAAAATCCAGTTTTCTTCAGAAATATTAGCACATGTGGGGAGACAAGTGAGCTAGCTTTTATTAGCAAAGTTTAGAAAAGACAACAGGCTGATGCTCCACAACTTTCTATCAGCCAAAATAACTGACCCATCTTGCCTCTGAAAGAACTTGGAGCTTCAGCTGATAGTATTTCCGTAAATAACTACAGTATGAGTCCAAAGTTTGGAAACTCTGTGCCATTAAATCCAATGGGAAAGTGTGTCCAAACTATTGATTGGTAATGTAGAAAGGGCAGTGTTAAGAAATGTTTAAAAAACAAAGAAACCCAGTGATACTATTGCATTGTAAATAAAATGTTTGTAAGTTTGTTATTGAGAATCAGTTTTTGTTAGTATTACAATTACATTGTACACACTTTTCAGCACCCCAGCGTGTTTGTACTTCAATTTATCAGTGCAAATCTGAATGTTTGTGAAATGATCATAAAAAGTAGCTTTATGAATAATAGTGGCTCATTCCATCTCCAGTGATTATTATACATACTTTAAGCTCAAACTGGTTCCATGACAAAGACTGCCTTTGTGAGCCTTCACCACTCTTGCATTGACGCATGAGGCGTGAAAGTGATGGTTTGGGACTGCAAAATGTTTAGAAGAGATCACATTTTTAGATGGCGCTGGGATCTGTTGATGTGTCAAAAATACTGTCTGAAAATATCTTTATCTATCTCCTCTTATTATTATACAGGTATTACTAATATACTGGGTTGCTACTGTTGTGTCGCTATTGGGTTACTATTGTTGTTAATGATATTGTATTGCTCATCACTGGGGTGGCATTATAGATATGCTTGTGCTTTTATCCACTCCTTTTGAACGTTTTTTCTATTTTTCTTTTTGTTTTTTAGATTGCATTATGTTCAAATAAACTTTCTAAACTAAAAAAAAAAACTAAACTATTCTTGGTCTTCAGAGTTGCAGCAACATAGCAGGATAATAATCACTGGAATCTACCTGAATACAACAGAACACCTTAGGGTATCAGCATTTTCTTCATTGTCTAATCTAAGGTTTAAATTCAACATACAACCCAAAGCTCCTATCATTCAACTTTTAAGGTGATACTCACTATAATTCAACAAAATATCTTACAAGTTGATATCAGTAATATTTTTATAAAGTAAAATTTTACTTTCTATAATGGATGTGTTCACCACTTGATACAATCCATCCAATTTCCCCGAAAATTGTAAAACAGGTTTTAGATACTTAAGTAGTATTTTCACAAGACCGGCTTGAAAATACTACTATAGCAGTTCAGGTGACATGCACTGGAGGGAACAAAATAACAGGAAACTGGGCTCTAGAGGATGGCTAGGGGGGCTGTGATGACAGGAGTTGCTCTGAAGAGCTGCTTTGGGTTAGGTTACCCCAAAACCCATCTGTAATTTTGCTCATTGTAACATAATTTTTGCTCTATGGTCTCAAGCAGGAGAGTTATGAAATGACTAAACTGAAAGTGAGAGACAACTATGCATTTTTTTTTTTTTTTTATTTAGTAAACTATTCTTTATTCTATCCCCAGATGGAATCATTTCACATTTCTGTGGACCCTACCAATACAAAAAGGCACAATCGCCATTTTTAGTGTCTTCATCCAAAATTGTACCAGTGTTGTACTGGTCAATATGTATGTATACCCTGAACTTAAACCACTGGATGTACAAAGTTAACAACTATGGCAAGATAAGACTCATTGAAGTATGAGGGCAGTGATGTATGACAATTTTTGAAACAGATGTCCTCATTTATGTAGGTAAAGGAGCAGTAATTTGGCCTTAACATGTCAATGCTTTTTGTAGCTGCTGGCCTCTGGTATGGTATAGTGTATGGTCTTGTCAAACAAACATAGTATGCCTTTGTTGCCAGATGCATCTCCTCAATTGCCTCCTCCCACGAGCTGTGTCACTGAAGAATGGTGCACAGGAGGCTGAGAAGCAGAGCAGGGTGCTGGAGACTGAAGCTGAGGAATTCCAAGTGGATTAGAGTCCATTTTGTGACCCATTTTATAAAACTCAAAGATTAATTTATCCTTCCAGTGCCCTGGTTTAGTAGCTGCACATGGGAACAACAGGCTTTTATTTGTGTACGTAATAAAATACAGGTGTGTTTCAGTCTTGTCAGGTGATGCTGCAGGTGACTTGAGTGAGACCAGGAAGTGCGGGTAAAGGCAAGGATCCGGAGCATAACAGAAAATGAGCTGCTTGGCAGAGATCTGCATTTTCCGAGTGCTTTTTCTGGGTTTTCTCGTCATAAATATACTTCCAAATATTTTTGCTTGTGTTCATGATTACAGCTTGTTTTGCTTAAACAAGATTTATTTAATGAATCATTTAATCGTGTATATTTAGACGTCTGTATTTTGCTTTTACAAATCCCAGAATACAATAATTTATCATAATTTAATCTACACAGATGAACAGATCATTTATTCGATTTCACAATAAAAAAGTATTGACAATAAATATTTGATCAACATCGATATTTAATGTGACAGTGTAGTTGCACCCAACAGATTTTCGTTTATTGGTTTGTCAAAGGGCTTGGTGCACATTTAATGATTTAATGATGATCACATTTTTTACATGTGTATGAAGTTACATCAAACCACCCGTGTAAAACTGATGTTGGAGTCTAAAATAGTGGCAATGCATCCGAACCTGAACTTTGTTCTGGTTCCGTAGCTTGTTGGGATCTGGGTTATTGATTGCTGCTGTTTTTGCATCTTAGTTGCTCTTTGTGCCTCCAGTCAGTTTATCATGTTCAGGCCTGTTAAAACATGTTTTTAACAGAGTTTACAAGTGGAAAAACCTGCAAGTGCCAATATAAACAGAAGTTTGGTTCCCCCAAGTAGGTTGACAAAGCCGGTGACGTCACATGTGCCTCTCAGGGGCTGGGGAGGGCAAATACCAAGTCGGAAATGTGCGTTGGGGTGAGGTGATTTAAGGGTTTGAAGGTGAGCAGTATTTTGTATCAACAATGAGTCCTATTGTAGTGTTATGAAAAAAGTGGAGGAAGTCAGTTGTTTTCTGCATACAATGAATTGCAATTGTCAAGCCGAGGCTAGACAAACACGGACAACATTGTTCTGCAGTTTTTTATTGTGATACAGCAACACTTCTGATGTTTCCGTATGAAAGTAATTAGATTAACAATTGCTTTTCTTTACTCGGCCCAAAAACTGCCTCATTAGCAGGCATTTTGGGTAAAAAAGTGGACATTAAGCTTGTGACTCAAGTGAGAGGTTGTAGGTTTGAATCCAATCTTTCTCAGGCTTTTCTTCATTCAATTCATTCTATGATATTATGGACAACATTTTACACTGGCAGGACTCCCATCACATGATATTTTCTCAAAACACATTGCCATTTCACATCTTTGAAGCCTAGATTGTGCAACTGAATTGTTGTTTATGTGGATAAATGCTATATTTTACTATTTATGGTGAGACTCTGCTAACTCCTTTTATTATAACCATTGGAAAAATTGGAAAAGTGAAAGAACAGGGGAAGACTGAATTTTCATACTGTGTCAACATCAATACATTGCAACAGTTGTGGGAACAGTGTGAGGAGCACGACGGGAGCCATGTTGCATGGAAGTACCGTGGAAGAACACAAAACTTTTGTTCTGTTTTGTGAGTCATTAATGTAAAATAAATAGCCCTTTTTCCATTGACTAAAGTACATATTTCCTAGTCTGTTGGTCTGAAATGACTAAGTTACTGGTTGAGTCTGTTTATTCATGCAACCATATAGGGCAGTAATAGACAATAGCTCAAGTCACAACCTTCTCTTTCATACAAATCCTGAGGTCAGCACTGACATGACTTATGATATTGTATCACAACTTAGCAAGACAAATACCTCTTGGGTTAAAACACATAATGGCCATCTTATACAATGTAGGCTATGTCATCAAACATCAACTTAATCTTTGACTTTGTACACTGGTTAGCAAATAAAAGTTACAAGTTGAAATCTGCACATAATGCACCCGTTTGTCTAAAGCCACAGATCTTTTTCAGGAGTGTGACGGTTTGTTTACAGAGAAAGGTCGGGCTCTGGTCACAGGATGTCACACAGAATAGGCTGAACTGCAGTTTGATAGTTGATATATGTGGGGAATCAACTGAGGATGGTGAAAGAGAACAGCTTGTACGACGCTTTGTTTTGAATTAAATAATTGCATTTTTACCCGTGTGGGATTTCCTCTGTCAGAGTTCTTGGAACGTGACGGTCAAGTGCATTGCATTAATAAGCATGCTCTGCATGTCTGCTTGACGGACAGTGCTGTGATTAAACTTAGCTGAGATTTTCTGTCTCTTTAAGGACACTGCTGATGTTCTGTCCCTGATTTGCATAGAAAGTGTCACAATTCAGACGTCAACACCTTGAATAGCAGAGAAAAAGAAACAGATTTTGCCATCTGGGATGAGTTAATCTATTAGACGTAAAATGTATTTTGAGATGAAACAAGGTGTGAATTTATTTTGAAATTGGGGATCAAATAGCTGAAATGGAGTTTTAAAGTTACAGTCTGCCCTATCGTGACACATTAAGATTTTATCAATGAGTAAAGTTGGAATATGGATAGGTTGAATGTCTAAACTTCCTTGTTGTAAAGGAGAGAGGGGGAGAAACAAAAACAAAGAAATTTACTGGAGGGGACAGTGACTCTCAGTAAACACATCCTCACATCATTGCAAGAGTGGTTTGTTCAGGAATGTTTTGTGTGGCTTCTTGTAATTAAAAGCTTTACATCCTCATACCGACTGGATGCCATGACAGAAAAAATTAAGTTTTTCAGTGAATGGTTTCAACTGTCAGGGCCGGGGGCGGGTTGGATGCGTCTCATTTTGACTAGTTTGTTAATCAGGGTGTGTCCATGCCGGTTCACCTGTCTGGCACTTGATTTCACATAAAGCATTAGCTTTGAAAAATGAAATTAGTTTTGACTGATATATTATCTATTTTTTACTCCTATGGGAAATTACTTCATTTTTTTTAACCTTGTTCTACATTTCACCTCTTTCTTTCAGTTATTAATGACCCTGCCAGAGAGAAGGGAGACACTGTTCTTTATTCTTCACATTGGAGGTTCCTACTTCTGGCCGGGATGGATATGACATGAAAAATGCTGTTCAACACCTACAATGACATCAGAGTTTCTGCGCTCTTCTACTGTTTAGTACATATGATAATTTTAAATGCAGATGAAATTGTCTAGTAAAAGTTTACATTTCATATAGATTGAGAGAAACTCTCAGAACACACACTATGATGCAGAGTATTCAATATGCCCTGCGGCTCTTAAATGCGTCATGATGCACGCTTTTGGTAATGTTTAATTGATTTACTGTTGCCTACTTGATTTTAAAACTTCCACACTGAAACCATATATGGGGCCTGACATGATTGCTAAATGAGTCACATCCCAAATCCATCTTTTTTTTTCATCAAGGCATGCCATTTAGTGGAAAGACAACACCCTGCACTCTGGTCTGTTGTTACCACACATCCTTTTGTTGATGTTTTTGTAGCATTTCATGCTATTTTTTTTAGCAGGATTTAGCTGGATTACACCTTTCCCTTTACTTTTACTCTCAAACTATATGTATGGTGTGTAATTATAAAATGACATGTGACGAGTTTGAAATGTATAAACATTACACCAAAAATACATGCCCGGTGTGGAGTGCTGTTTGGTATTGCCGTAACATTACATTAGCCAGAGACAACAACTGGATTCATTGATGATGGACACGCCTTGAAATATTTGTATATTATATATGTGACATCCAAACTTGTCTGCCACACATCCATACAGCATTTGGCAGGAAAAGAAGTAGTTTGTGACTAGTTTTAGACAACTGGGGCATCAATATGCTGCCCATCCAATTTCGAGGCTAGTATGACTTCACTGCTGATAAAAAAATAAATAAAAATCTGACAGGGTTTTAATAACCTTATACTACTATATAATCACTCCCACATAATCTCATTTTTTAGTTTTGTATTGAACTTGTTAGTTTCTTTATTGCATATGTAGATCTTGACCTTGTAAAAGCCTGAATGGCCATAAAATTCTGCACCTGATCACATTTTCTTTGAAAGTGAAATATGTGCAATATGCAAGAACAAGAAAGGGTAAAGTAAAGCAACATCCTGTTTGATAGTTGCCAAATGCTTTTCTAAAACTGAATAGTCTTGAGATGTTACAAGCTGCTGCAAGCAAATTTTTTAGTGCATTGAAAAGGATAACAAGCAAGTAAACACGTCAAGATTAAAAACCGAGGAAACAGTGGAATTAGCTTTTACGTCAGTGTCTTATTCAGTTTAATTTCTTCTTTTATGTTTAGTTCAATAAGCTCTGATAATTATTGCAGGATATTTCTTTTGTAAACAAGGAATCTGCACGCAACTTTCCGTCACTGAGGTTTGAAGCGAGGGGAGTGTCTGTTCTATTTTTATGTTGTCACACCAGATTTCCACAACACAAAGGCATTAAATCTGAAACTAATCACAACTATGCCAATGATAATAAAAACATACAGTATTATAGTGTTCATGATGAAAGTAATGCTTACCAAAGCACATGTAGGGTTTCTATTGTTCTATTTTCATTTTTCTACACTATTTATCCATTCATTGTATGAACCGCTTAGTCCGATTAAGGGTTGCGGGGAAGCTGGAGCCTATCCCACTGTTTCAGTCTTTGGGATAAAGGCAGGGTACACCCTGGACAGCTCGCCAGTCCTTCGCAGGGCCTGGAGAGAACCCACGCATACACGGGGAGAACATGCAAACTCCACTGTTGAAGCCTCGCCCCAGCCAAGGATCGAACCAGCGGCCTTCTTGCTGTGAGGCCACAGTACAGCCGTGCAGTTTCTACAGTAATGTTTGGATATTTTCCCATATTTTATTGCCAAACTGAAAACGCAGCAGTAAAACTTGACTAAAAGGTCAGACATTCTTCCATTTTTGAAAATAAAAAAGTTGAATAAAGTTAATTTCATTGCATGATAGGAAGTGAACTAAAGTTCATAAGTCTTTGGGTGATGGTATGGTTTTATGCTGGATTAATTGGCTGCCACAGGGAAGTTGTGGATAATATTCATTTTTTGGAGCTCCTGAAGGAAGATCATTATTTTTATTAGTACTCGTTTTAAAAAATGGAATGCCTAAAACTTTTAACCTTATTTTTCTTTCTTTTTTTTTTTTTTTATTTAAAAAAATAAATCCTAACTAAATAAAAAAATTCAGCAGTCTTGGATTTCTGTCTGCATATTGTATAGTAATTATTTGTGAGGGAAACTCATTTTATAGCAATAATTGCTGCTTTTGTCTCAATACTTTTTGCATTTTTCCCAGTAAATTCACATGTTAAATGAAATAGTCATGTTTATTCATATACCTCTAAATCATATTACAGTAAATCACATGAACATAAAAAAACAGATTTATTTCTATATCATAATCACATGATTAATTTACAAACAAATGATTTTAATTATATTTTATTTTCATGTATATTTACAGAATGTGGTAAGAGGAATAATAAAAAAAAAAAAAGTGTTTATGTTCAGCATTAATACTCATGGTTCAACTATATTCTCACTATACAGAATTATTGATTTGATTTGTTATGTTTCATAGTGCAAGATGCAAAACTTTGGGAAAAGAAATAATAAAATGCAGGAGCTTTAATATGGTGTTGGTATTTTCGTGTCATCTGCTCTTCAGGATGAGCTCAAGATGATTCTGTTCAGCTTCATGATCTCCGCGGCGGTGAGGTGCAACACGTTAGCAGAGTTGGAATCCTGCTTCAGCAAATACGAGGGCACCGTCTCAGTTGTCTGTGCCTCTCCCCGAGATGTGTTTTCTCCATAAAATTTTGAGGCAAAGTCTTGCTGAGGTCTGAGTGGACCAGAGTCACAGTTCCCCAGACTGGAGGAAGCAGGGCTCTTGTTTTTATGGGCATCCCATAACCCTGGGTATGTCAAGTTGTTTGGCTTATCTGTGTTCTGCTGATCAAACATCCAGAAGTTCTGTTTGGGTGCATTTTTCAGAATTTCACCTGAAGGCAAAGACCTGTTGCTGGTGAAATGATTTTGGCTGTAACTGTGCTGGAGAATGGTGGTCTGAGTGTTTGGCATGGGCTCATTCCTCAGCCTTATAGCTTCAGCTAAGCTCTGTTGTCGGGGATTCAGATGAAATGTTGGGTCACTGGGGTGAATATCTAAATCGGACCGACTCTTTTGTACCGAGGGCTCCTCGTGACCAGTAGGCTCTTTAACTTCAGGCATCGCGGCAGGGGACTTGCACATCTTGAGCCAGTTACAGAACACAGACAGTGGTACCTCAATTTCCATGTTGCCATCTTTTTCTTGAGGGCGACTTTGCAGAATGTGACCGAGATTGAACTTTCTGTCTGGAACTGCCTCTCTGTCTCCTGCTGGCCAGATTTCAACGTCTATTTTTGGGGAACTGAGATTTTGTGTCGTTTCAGAGGCATCTTTATCCACCTCCATTGTTAGAGCAGGGCCATAGACGGGGCTGGCAGAAGGAGTCATGGCTTTGGTATCAATGATATGTTCCTCTTGTGTTTTCACAGGAAATGAAAAGGCAGTGGCTTCTTCGCTGGACTCACCATCTTGTGTCTCACATCCTTCATTTGTCAGTACCCCTGCACGACGAGGGGTGTAGAGAGTGGAGGGCTTGTTCAAAAACTTTGGATTCTTAGTGGATGAAGGTGAGGAGAATGACGAGACTGGGTTACTTTGTGACTCCCGGGTTAATGCTTTCATACTCAGGTTAAGAGGCTCAGCCAGTCCAGTTGAGGATTTGTACTGCTCTGCCAGGTCGCGTAGTTTCTGAAGTGGCTCATTGACTGTGTCTGTTGAGTCTGGACACGATGGCTCGAAGGGAAACTGGGGTTTGGCGACCGTGGAGGCATGTGGTGTTGACCCTGATGGTGGTATGGGGATGTAAGGTGGCAGAACTGGGTTATTTGGGTGATAGTAGTGAGGGTAGTGAAGATGCAAAGGGTACAGATTCTTGCATGGGTTTGAATGGAAGTTGTGAGATCCCTGTGGGAAAACATAAGCGGCTCATCAGGGGTTAAATGGTTTATAAAACATATTAACATGCTTTTGTAAATAATTTGCAGAGCTTATTTGAGTTTGAAACAAGACCAACCTGGTGCAGCTGCAGACTTAACAACCTGCGTTTGGATGGTCTCTGGCCACCGTCATCATCTCCATTGTAGCAGTAAGGCTTTGGCAGATGCTGCTGAGGTATACTACTCATCAAAATGCCCTTCACGTGGCATTCATATGGCAAAAGCAGCCTATGCCAATAACAGATGAATTAATTAAAACTCACATTCATAGCCTGATAAATTCACACGCAATCTGTCATTTAACTCACTTCTCATAGTGTCTCCGGGTGCAGGTGGCTGCACTCGTACTTCGGGGGTTTCCTCCTAGCGTGTTGTAAACTTGTTTCCACAGCTGATGAGAGGTCACCTGAAGTAATGTAAGACAATATAATATTTGATTTTGTCGAGGCAGGTGCTCATCATGAACCTTTGGCAAATACTGCAACATGTCTCATGTATAAATAATGAAGAGTATATAATATCTGTCCTATTTATTTATAAGCTTTTACAAGAAACAATATGTAGCATGTAAAAGTTTATTAGTTAAGGGAACATATGTATTTAAAATAAAGCTCTTGTAGTTAACAAAATTCTACCTTTAAAAACCTTATAATAAAAACAGTCATATTATTTATTGTAAACAAAAAGAGAATCAGGTTACCTGGTGGTAGCCACCCAAGTCATTGACAGTCTTGTACATAACAAATAAATCAACTGAGGAGAAAAAAAAAGGAAAAAGATATTTTTTAGATGCATGTCTTTATCAAAAAAGCAATACAAACAAATAGTATCCCTTTTTCATTTTTTGTTTCATCTGTCCAGCTATAAGATTGTGCACGTTTCTGTGCTTAGCACTGACATAAAACTGTAACATGAAGCTACAAACTGGCTGAAAATTGGAAAAATAGTTTTTAATGGTACACTGTAAAACTATTTATGTCTGCTGTGAATAATTCTAATTCTCAGGATTTCTTTGGATCACTTCCTTGTATCTGTTTACTTTTGAGCAGCCAACAGTGACATTTGTTATGTACGCGCTCTTCACTTTTAGGAAGGCAATCTAATAATAACATGCCACTGCGTGAGTAGATGTACTCAAAATAAAAGAATGAAGTACTTTGCTTGAAGCCCAGATTGGGGATCCTCTCAATGGGTGTATCTCGCTTCTTCATAAAAAGGTAGAGATTTTTCAGGAATTGCTCCTCTGTGATCTCCTCCATCAGGTTTTTGTTTTTGTCTTCTTGAAGTTCTCTGTGTTCCATTTTCCCTGTAAAAAAAAAACAAAAAAAAACAAGCAACAACTTCTCAGCTAATGCCCAGAATGTAGATATTTTCTATTTATAGTCCAGTTTTCTCTCCCAGCTCTTAAAGTTGAACTGTGAATTTACACAGCAGCCTGTCCAAACATTCTTCTACACCTGGGTGAAGTTACAAGATCCCATCATATTAACTTCACAGTTATCAAACACATCTTGGTTTCCACCATATAGCAAAGTCTGAACTTATCCTCAGACAATCCCAGACTAAAAAGTTACATCAATGCAGTCTTTGAATTCCCGTTTTACTGTGTTTCTCAATAGAAATGCATCACTAAAATGATTTTTAAAAAAAAAAAAGAAATTCAGAGAAAGAGTAAGATGAAACTCGTGCATGTAAAGTTGTTAAGCAGTTAACATTAGTGTAAGTTACACCATCACAATGCATTGGAAGTTGATGAAGTTGCGGACCAATTCAACTCTAGAAATAATTCTCACCTGTTTTTCCACTGATAGAATAATTAAAGTTATATCATTGCTGTAATGGTCGCAGAGAAAAACCAACAGAGCGTTGAGGTTGGTATATCCCTCCACTGAGTTGAACTGAAAACGGAGAAATCACTGCCTCTGCTTATTAAGCTGCTGTCACGTCAGTCACGCACTTGTCCCTGGCGTCTGTCACAATGTGGGAGACGAACAGAGGTGGTGTTTATTGTAACGACTTCTTGCTGAGATTTTTATCGTCAGACCTGTTCAACTTGCTCCGTTCCTGTGTGCTGGAATACCACTGTGAAATTGGCAGAATAATGAGGAAACCAGTGCATCAGATTCTTGTGATAAAAAGTCCGTACAACACACTAGCTATTGTTCCTCAGGTGACATGTTCATTGACAAATGGCATTTACAATGAGAACTGTGCAGCAGAAGTGCATCTTTAAATTTAGACTTGGATTTATTTTCATTATAACATTATCAAGCCATTAACATTATGAAGCACTTTACAACAGCAGTTGCTGAACAAAGTGCTGATAACTAAAAGACATTAGATTAAATAGAAATGAACAATATACTAAGAGAAATAGTACAATATGAGCAATAAAACAATAATATTACTTAACACACACACACACACACACACACACACACACACACACACACACACACACACACACACACACACACACACACACACACACACACACAAAACTATTCTAATGTTGTATAAGGGAATGGTACAGCTGTGTCCACTGCCTCCTAGTAAGTTGGATGAACAAAATATTATAGTATTTAAATATATATTTCAAATGGCATTTTATGTCTGGCTCATAATCAGAGTATTGCAGCACACTATAAAAATAAGTATTGTAAAAATTTGTAGGAAAAAAGAGTATGGATGCTTTTGTTATTTTTTTAAATTATATATCATAATATATCTTATCACAGGTGAAACAATTTGGCTACAACCAATCAGAGTAATAGTTAAAAGGCTTTCTTTTATGTGCCATTGTTTTAGTTTGAACATGTCTCTGAATAACTAAAGCGCACAAAAAGTTCTGCTCTGGTTACTAAAGATTGGGTCGATATCTCACTTACTTTTAGGAAAATCAGTCATTTCAGATGTCTGCTTAGTTAGTGAATTAAAAAATACATTTTAAAAGTTTAGTTTAAAGAACAGCATCATTTCAAGCAGATCTACATAAAATTTAAACCATGTCAAGCTATTTTTTTCAAAACATCCACAAATCTTTTCTTTCACTCCATGTATTACCAGCCGTCTGAGAACAAAAATACCACATGTCATCTTCAGTCACTAAAATATTCTCCAGCACCCTGGTTGGTAAATGTGAACATGAATCATCTAATTCAAGGGTGGTGCTTTGAAATATACACACTGAATACCTGAAAACAAGAAATAATAATTGCTATTGAATGATCCGTCAGCACAGAATTCATTCTTTGATCCATGTCCATGTGTTTGCAGGATTATGACATCTGTCTGCAGTCTTTTGTGTTCGGATTGACAGTCCTTCAGGTGTGGCCCTGATCTTAAGAAAACAATAACACTGTACCGTTGTGAAAGTGTTAAAAGTGTAGAAACCCTACATGCATATTGGTTGAAAGACAATTAGTGAAGGGTTAGGCATATCCTATTGAGCTTAACTTTGGAATGTTATATCACAAAATCAACCTGCAGGAATTAGAGAATCTGTAGCTTTATGACATTTCCCATTTCAGTTCACATTAACATCTGTACATGTTATGTACATGTTCTGTATGATTCAAAACTAGACATTTGTAAAGGAGGTGGAGCTTTGCAAGATTAACAAAATGCATCTGTACAGGGGCCTTGTACTATTTATTAAAAGCTGTGAATATACATATATATATATATATATATATATATATATATATATATATACCTTTACATACACTTTATATTATATAATTGTGTGAATAGGAAGAATGCAGATCAATATCACATGAGTATTTTTTCATGTACAAGTTCAACTACTGTTTGTTTCTGACTCAGACAGAAGTGATTTCTCCTCTAAACCAAACAACATCCCCAACACCATGGTTTTCTTGAAAACCATGGTGAAAACAGTCTCATCTCATGTCTTTGAGTCAAGATAAACACATAGGAGCAACTTCGGAGAAAAAACACAGACATGTTCCATGGAAATAAAAAAAAATTCAGCTGAACATCATGTACTTCCTCTATCAGATTGAAAGCGTTTTAAAGGAAATGCGGTTGACATTTATGATAATTCCATTCAGACTATTTCCTTAATAGTGTGAATAGTTTCATGCATAATTCATTTGAATTTGTGAGCAATTGTATCCTTGATACACGTGGTCTTAAAAGGGGATTTTTATTCTTGTACATGTTTGTTTTGTTATCTTAAAACATTTTTTTTTAGATCTTTCCAGGTACAACTGCTGAATTTGACACCCACATGTCAAATATGAAAACAAATGTTAATCAGACAGAGGATTGTCTCTTCACATGGTTTTTTACTTAGTATGACACACTTCAGGTTTCTGACAGTAAACTCGGAACATAAAATGTGCAATAAGTCTGTGTAGCTGCATAAAAATTAATATATCAGTAAAAACATTAAAGATAGCTGCAACTGTACTTTGTAAAATGTATGTGCTTTGTAGCCTTGTCAGTCATCAGGGCTAACAAATAGGTTGAGCTGAATCACTGTTGATTGTCTTGTTACAACTGAGCATAGGTGTGACAACTGGTGGCCATACTCGGAGCTGGGATACCTAAATACTATGAATTCTTTATGATTATATTATAACAAAAGACTAGCAATGATACATTGTACTAAAATAAAGACAAAATACGCATTTGATGACACACAAAAGGAAAATAGATGACTTCTTAAGATAATGCATGAAAAACCTCAAATATTTCAGTTTTAATTCAAAGCAGTGAAAGAACGTTGCCAAAAATCACATGACCATAACCGCACGGCGGTGTGGGAAAAATTCTGAAAATGTTCAGCAGGTTGAAGGTTTGAAACTCTACAAAAAAAAAAAAAAAAGACATTTTGTTGTGTTGCGCCCAGAGCTCACCTACAAAAATATGTTTGCAGAAGATTTTAGTGTTTTAAAACTCAAGGTTTTAAAAGCTTTTTTGCAGACATGCACACAGCAGATCTCATAATACAAGTTTTCAGAAGTTTTTTTTTGCAAACTGATGTGGTAGAACAACAATGCCATACATAAAACTCTGAAAATGTCAACGTGAATACAGCAAAGCTGTGACAAAAGGTTTGAATTGATAAAAGTGTAAGGCTGAAATTTTGTATCATGGATGTTACACTTCTGTAAAAAATAAATTCAACTACAAAATTTAGCTTGCAGAGAATATATATCCATTTATAAATATATATTATGTATATATAAATATAAATATATATATATATATATATATATATATATATATATATATATATATATATATACATGTATTTCAGTATACATGTACATACATATGCATGTATATGTATGTGTAGTTTTCAAATACTGACTGTTAAGGTTTGAAAACATATTTTTTTTTCAGTGTCAGATTATAGCAGGATTCTAATCCCATACTTTAGATTTCATTAGTGATAATGTGACTTGCATGCGGGGGACATTTGTGGATGCAAAAGTGCCGTCACGGCTGCAGCAGTTTGCTTTTCGTGTCCAAAAAAATAATGGTGTTCTGCCTTTGGATGTTTTAATTGGCTTCCCGATGACTGAATTGAATTTTCCAGAAATCCAGACCCTGAACGGCGGACTAAACGGGTTGCCGCCATCAAACAATATAACTGGAAGTGGTCTTACAGCTGTGTAAGCAGCACTATGTTGGTGTTAAGCAGCAAATGATCCAAAAGAAACCTTTTCTCTCAGTGTAAATCCAGCTGCAATGAAGTTGGTTGAATGTTTGACAAATTCAACCTTAACCTTGTAAATGTGAAGTGTTAGCACCAGAATTTAGGTGTTAATGAAAAGTTACAGGCTGATTGTTCCATTGTAAAATAGCAATTTTTTTCTCACAATAACTGTAATGTTAATTCCTAAATATAACACAGTGACATTTCTAATTTTTACATTAGGTTATTTATATCTGTTGTTTGATGTATTTACTTTTTTTTTACTCACCTTTGACATGAACAGAGAGTACTTTATTTGGTGCACATTTCCCAACTGGACGTCTGATAACCATCCCGCCGTGAAAAATGAATAAACATCTAACAACCTATAAATTTTTAGCTCTGCCCTGTCAAAATGACTAGGTTATGATAAATGCTGCGATAAGATAAATCAGGCAGAACAATCACCGTCAGTTGGCAGTTTGAGGTTTGTAAGTCAGTTTACTTCATCATACTAAACCACATTCCTCAACATGACTCCGCGGTGAAAGAGTCCAGGTGTGAAACTGTCCTTCCACCATTCTCAACCCCTCACCAAAAAAAAAAGCCCATAAAATGTTAGATTCACAGAAAAAGTTTGAAAACTGGAGCAAATATAAGTTTGTGAAAAAGATGAAACACACCAGAGCTTTAACCATCCCTTTATTAATATTCTGTTGGCATCAGTTTAAAAAAATGCATCTCAAAGAACAACACCAACAAAAACCGAGCACTGCGGTGAATCAGGAGCCAGTTGTGACTGGTAAGAAAAACATTCAAAAGGAGATGAAAGAAGAGCACTTTTTTTTTGGCTATTCACAAACAGACTATTGTAGCAGTTGCTTTTAAAGCCATATGTTTTTATTTAGTTTTTTTTTTTTTTATCCTTTGTCATTTCTGAGAGATTAAACAAAGAAATAGCCGTTTTCCCCACATTCTTGTATTTACCAGTAATGTTTTACTGAATACATGACCATCCTATCAGTAAAGTTGCAAATTATTTCATCTTTTATTTCTTCGTAAATAGGAGCGTAATTTATTAGATAATGAAATAATTAACAAAACTTGTGCCTTGAATTGGCTTTTGGATGAACTAATGCTAAATAATTCAATCTGATGAAGTCAATTTGTAACAAAGATTTCAACTCTTCTTCAAAACAGCTGTTTTTCCTGATTCCTTTCCAAAATGACATGAGATGATTGCACTAGCGTCAGAATCAAGATGTGTTGTGTGTCACTGTGAATACAACTGGAAAACAAAAAGGGTCATCTCTTCCTAGATGAAAACCACACTCTTTTCTGTGAAAACCAGAAGATATCCACCCAGTTCATCTAGGAATTAGTTGAGTAATGTCTGATGAGTATTTGTGCAAAACGAGAAGCTAAATGTTTTTCTAGAGGTGTTACTATGCTGGTAAATATCTCAGGAGCTCGATTATGATAATCAAGCCTGTAAAGATTCACCAAGCATGAAGAATGTTTGATAACTCCATTCTGATCCACCTATTAAAAAAAAGAAGAGAGACACATAATGAACTAGGAAATGAACATAAATCAACTAACTAAGCTAACTAACTAACTAAACAACATTGGTGTTTTCAGTTGAATTTAACCATGCATACAGAAGTTTTAACAAAGTGTCACAATATTAATATGTAGCTTGTGGTGTAAAGACTATGGGCATATTTGGTTTACTTAAGGAAGTGGTTTATCAGCACTTCCTTGTTATTCACAGCACTCATAAAGAAACAGCAGTCAACAACAGTGCGGGGGACTCTGGCTGGGACCCCCCTCTGCCTCCTCCTGGGTCGGTGCATGGCTGGCTCCGGGGTGGGGCGGTTGGGGTCTGCGCCTGGGGATGGCTGCCGATGGCCCTGGTCTCGGGGGTACTCCTGGCGTGCCTCTTGCCTTTGTGTGGGAGGGGTCACACTGGCATGATCACCTTTTCCGGAACACATTCCACTCTGCATGTTCTGCATGTGACACAGTCACCGAGTCGTCACGCAGTTTTATTCACTAACAGCAGCTAGTTTTCTCAGTTCTGTTTGTTTCTCATTTATATTTAACTTTTTAGATTCATAGTTTAGTTACTATGATCTAAAGTTGGCTTGTATGTGTATGTATATGTGTTAATACTGGCAAGTGCGTATATGTTTGTACGTATGTATGTGTGTGTATGTGTGTGCATAGAGGTGTGTGTGTATATGTATGTATGTGTATATGTATATGTGTACATATGTATATATATGTGTATATATATATATTATGTGTGTATACGTGTGTGTATATGTATGTGTATGTATGCGTGTGTATGTGTGTGCCTGTATGTGTGTATGTATACATCTGTAGGTTGTTTTCTTTCTTTTTGTTTTTGGGTTATTTTTTAGTTGTTGTTTTTTTCTCTCCCTTTTCTCTCCCTTTATCTCTTTCCCTTTTCTTATGAGGTGTTTCTTCTCTTTTCTCTTTCTGTCTTTTGTCTGTCCTCTCTGGTCCAGCAGTACAAACTCTACAATTCAAACAACAATACAAAATATAGAAATAAAATAAAAATTCAGAAAGTCAAGGGGATCATTATATCTATAAAGCTTCCCTTGGCAGAGAAAAGTTGCTCAGCAGAACACAGCATCCAGACCATCATTCTGCTTGCCTAAATGCTGGACAAGACAAAAAAAAAAAAGAAAAAAAAAAAGAAACAGCAGTCCTCAGAGTTAAACACTTTTCCTTTCATTGTTACATAAACTCTGAGATGTTAAGTTAAATAAATATAATTACTGCGGTCGACAGAATTGTTCTGAAATTGAGCTTTTACTGCAGCTGATGTGATTGAATTGTAATAGTTTGCTTTCAAGTGTAGTTTTTTTTTTCTTTTTCATTATGATTATTTCAAAATTCAGTTCAATCATACTGCATCTAATTAGTGAAACTGGCATTGTGATTTTGCATTGAAATTTTGTTTTTGGATTCTAATAACAAATTGGAAAATGTGTTTTTCTCTTTTTTTTTAAAAAAAATCTATTTTTGTCTTTAGATAAAATGTTAATCTGCAAATGCCAGGGGGTAAAAAAAAAAATCCAGTCACATGAATTACTAAACTGTGCTCTTTGTTTTGCAATCATGTGCACATCAATTATTATGTTTGTCAAAAAAAATTTGGTTTAGTCTGAAGAGACATCACGCTTTTCTTTCTTTTCCAGATTGAAGGCAGTGAGAAAGGCCAAATGCCTTTGAAGTTGGTTAAAGTTTCTTTAACACCATGTAAGATTTCCAGAATTTCAATTTTCACAATGAGGATAAAGGTTTTACAGATCTTAAACTTTGTTTTAATTACCTGTGAATAATATTTCAGTCTTAAGTCTACTTAAGTCTAAGTAGGCCTGTTGCTCTTCATGACCTGGTGTAAAGTGGACCCCCCCCCCCCAAAAAAAAAAAATCTGTGGAATCACCCTTTATGGATATTGCAAATGTGCATACACTGATTGCAAAACAGGGAGTTTATCTTAGTTTTCTGTATACAAGGATTCTAACATTTCTTTTCAACGCACTGGCACTTGCTGGGCTCCGTGAATTATAACTTGTAACGATTGAACAACATATTGTATCACACAAGGACTCTCATCATCTTATGAATGCAACAACAAAGCTTAACTTTCTTTTCCTCATTCTGAGAAATCTTGAGTAACACAGCTTGTCATTGATGCCTCTCTCACTTAGCTTTGCATTGTTTTAATTTTTAATTCCTACTGCATGTACTTCAGGCCTGCTGCTTACGCCATACCACCTTGCTCTGCACCATTCCTGTTTCTCAAACTCATACAACCTTCCCTGCACTTTCCTGGTCCGCTTCCCTGCTCTACCTGTCCTGTCATCCTCCCACTCACTTGCTAGACATGTTCCCCCAGCACAATGTTTCTGAGAAGTAATTATGACATTTGCTACATGAGCAGGAAAGAAAAAAGAAAAACTCTTTTATGTTACATACCAAGAAATCATTGTCTGAGAAAAATGCAATATCAGGAAAATGTGTAAAAGACATGTAGAAAAATCATCCAAATGCAGATTTAGTTAAGACCAGATGTGTGATTAAAAAAAAAAAAAATCAACACAAAATGTGTAAACACTGGAGTATACATGTGGCTTTGAGATTCAGTTTAAACTCACAGTCAAGTTCATATTTAATAAATATATTTGACCGAATAATATTTTGATTATTAAAGTGACCTCAGTTTTTTAAAGTTGGTCTCTGTTAATCTACTGTTAAAAGTCAACTTGATTATTTATATGAGAATTAGTTATATTATTCACAGCGGAACTTGTGAAAAAAGCAATTAAAGAGTACAATTAAAAGAAAAATCTACCCACAATCTTTTTTAAGTTACATTCTCTGGTTCATGTTACAATTATATTTATTGTTATTCTTGTAATCATTGTTATCATTATTAGTGTCATTATTCATTGTTTAAATAATTTAGATCATTTTCTTCTGTCTTAACCAAATCAACTTTGAAGTAAATAGTCATTTCCCTCATTTGAAATACTGTATGTTTTATGCATAATTTATGTCTTTTTGTCACCCACTATATATATACATACGTATTTTTATATATATATATATATATATATATATATATATATATATATATATAAGTGCTGAATTTCACTGCTACAGACCTCCAAACTTCATGTGGTCTTCAGAGTGGTTCTCCAACAGTGCTTAGACCGATTTGTGGTTGGATTTCTATGGCTGAGCAGCTGCTTCCGAGCCATACATCGCTAAGTGCAAAGCACTGGATGCAAGTCTGGACTAGTCTGGGTTTTAGCGGTTGCCAGACAACAGTACCTGTTTGACAGCATTCTACAGACTCAAAGAGGGACGACATCAGGGCATGATGCAACTGAAATGCACCTTGAATGCAATCTTTGCTGCAGTACCTAAAGTTCATTCCTTGTCGCAAATTTACAAGGTTTGTTAAGAACAAAAACAAAGTTAAGAAAACAAGTCCAGTTCTGAATCTGTCAACAAAGCTCACAGTTACTTGTGAGAACTTTTTTTTTTAAACACGGAACTCCAAAGCCAAGGCTCTTTTTACAGATTTTCAGGATATGAATATCTCTGTTCTGCCTTACATTCATGATGTTGTCATGGAGAAAATTTTGCTGGTTTGTTTTGCTTACCTATTGCAGTAAATGCACAACATGTAACCTGTCTTTCCCTTACATTCCCTTACATCTAAATATTCTCCATAACAGCTATGCAGCTTTATAAAAGATCATGTCATGGTAACTATTCTGCAAAATGGTTCTTGCAACCAGTGTACTTAATCTGTTTCTGCATGAGTACATACAGAAATTCTTGCCTCTCTATTATCTCCCATCAGACAAAACTGGTTCAGGTGTGGCCTATCATTGTTTTGTGCTTTTTAACATGCATTAATTAGTTTGACATTCGTCACAATATATAGATGTGATATTGAAATGCAGATGTACGTGTATGGGTGGAAAATAGAGAAGACTACAAAAGTGCAGCCCGACAAAAGCTTATCAGACAGAAACAAAATGAGCTTGCTTTAAAAAGAGGGTGTAACCCAAAACTCTTTATGTTCTTCTAAAATCGGACTTCAATCAGGGAATTTACAAGATAAGATATGTGTGCAGCAAAACCATGCAGAACTTGTTTCAATAGTGTTTGAGAACAAGAGGCTGAGGTTCACAAAAGATTCCTGTAATTGAACTCTGGCACAGGTGTACTTTTGCAGCAAGTAATTTCTTTGGAAAGAACCTTCTTTTAAAGTTGTAAGTTTATATAATCCACAAATAAAACCAAGAATGCCTAAATGTTCAAATGAACTTTTTAATCACTTTGCTCAATGCATATTTAATTTCAGCAAAAAATTTCATATCAATGCACAACAAATACATAAATATATAAACTTTTTTTTTTTTTTTTTTTTAAATTCTAATTTAATTCATCTTTAAATTTTGTATTTAATTTTAGAACCAAAACTGCTTTTCTGTTACCAGACAAATCATGTTTTGCTTGTCTTGGCAGGATGCCTTTGGCTTCCTATTGTTACAATAGATGGGGCACTCAACCTTGCTTTGCAGCAAACACGAGCGCAAACAACACAACAAAACTGTTTATGTAATTTACCTAATCTCTGAGGATTGTCCAGACAGAGGCCATTAAAACCAGCTTCATTAAACAGCCAAAAACCAACTGCACCTGAATTGTAACAGGTCGTTTTTCCATTGCTCAGTATTCTCTTTAGCTGCAGATCCTCTTGTGAAAAGTTCAAGTAATCTGAGTTACAGTTGCGTCTAATACTAATGCTGATGCTTGGTACTAAGCCAAAAAACTCATATTATCATATTAAAAACATGTTTTGTTTCCATGCGATGCTAACAACACCGGCGGGTGAAGCCTAGGTGGAAGTGCCAAAAATTGCAGTTACCCCCTCATCCACTAGGGGGATTTAAAACAAATCCCCATTGAATCTCATGTTAAAAAGGCCAACTTCACAGCAGAAATGAACACGTTTACAGCTTAGTACATAAAAATATTTTAGGTTTTAATGGGTCAGGTTTATCCTCATGACAACTGTGGGGTGAGTTAATTGTTTCATGACTCTTCTGTTTAAGGGGAATTTAATCTAGAAATTTGATATTGTTAGGGCTGGGTCCTTTTGATTGACAGGTACCCGATTTCCTGCTGCAAGAAGGCAGAATGCAGCATAAATGCGATTTTTAGCCAGTTAACTGCATGATTTAGCTTTAGCCCACCCACCTCCGTTATTTGGTTAGATCTGTTAGTACTGGGTTACCTGGGTTAGCTCTTAGCTCCAGGCAGGTCAGAGTTGAATAGATATCAATCATGCGCTCACAGCCCCCGTCCCAGCTTAAACTCTTTGCCCATTTTTGTATTTTCTGGGCGAGACGCCATGTGTGACGATACTAAGATGGCCGCGGCAGAAACTGCCCAATGAGCTTCAGTTCAGCTCTTTAGAAGCCAATGTGTGACATTATGGAGGCTCCACCCATCTTTTATATATAGTCTATTAGTATGTTTCCATAACACCTAGAATTGCGCAAAAACTAAATATCACAAAAAAAAAAAAAAAAAAGGGAAACGCCAATACATTAAAAAAACAAAACAAAACAAAAAAAAGTCTCAAATGTCACTAAAAAGTTTTTACACTCTCATGGGGGGTGGACGCCGGGCCCTTATTCCACCTTCATGGAGTCTCTTTCTGACTGTTTGAGCAGACACATGCACAATTTTTGCCTGCTGGAGCTCATTTTACAGGGCTCTGGCAGTGCACCTCCTGTTCCTCCTTGCACAAACGAGGTGGTAGTGGTCCTCCTGCTGGATTGTCACCCTCCCACAGCCTCCTCCATGTCTCCTGATGTACTGGCCTGTCTCCTGGTAACGTCTCCATGCTTTGGACACTACGCTGACAGACACAGCAAACCTTGCCAGAGCTCGCATTGATGTGCCATCCTGGATGAGCTGCACTACCTGAGCCACTTGTGTGGGTTGTAGGTCCTGGGGGTCCCAAATGTCTACTTTGACTTGGCAACAAAATTTGGCACACGTGTGTAACACTGCAAGAAAACGGGGTGTCCGCCATCTTGGAAAAAAGCCTTCTCGCCATGAAACATGATTTGCTTATATCTTTGTACAAATTCATGTGATCTGCACCACATTTGTTAGCATTCATACTTGGTAGGTCCTTAACACATGTTAACATGTATGGTGGGGGGGCCACCTTTGGGGGGGTTTACTGAAGGTCCTGAATGTCAACTTTGACCTAGGGCTACGAATTTCGGCACACATGTATAACAACTGACAACGAGCAAAACACTCAATTAAACACATGTTACCGTGGCAACAGGGTGTCTGCCATCTTGGCATTTACACCCATTTAGCACTGTATGTACATAATTTTTGAACAAATTAGTTTGGGATTCATGCCATTGACTTCAAACCCACCAGGAAGCTTTGTGATAAGGGGGGGTAGGGAAGTTGGCATGAGGTTCGGACCCATTGGATGCCGCTTGCGACTTGACTATTGGTCAAGCAGGTGCAGATATGCTCCATCATAGTTTGTTCTTTTTTGTTATTACTTGAAGTCTCTCTTGTTGATTTATCTTAAGTTCCTATAAGTACTTTTACAAATTTATCCAGTGTAAAAACTCCCAAGTTTTATTTAGACTTACCGCATGCCCCCCTGTTATTACTCTGGGCCTCCCCTCGGGGACCTGCCCCCCAGTTTGGGAACCATTATCCTTATGATATTGACTAACAAGATGTAAAATGGCTTTGTTGACTGGCTAGATTTCTTTGTTGATTTTCCATTTCTTGGAACATCATCAGCAGCAACTTTTTCATGGAATAATGTAAAAGCAGTGCAGAATGTATATAGCATATTAATGCACACCTATGTGGATGGGTATACCTCCAAGAGAACAAGTTGAAAACAAAGGATGTAAAAAACATAATAATGTGAAAAAGGTTATGCCACTCAAGTGTTACCATGGAAACCTATTAAGAAAATAAAGACAGAAAAGGTGAGATTTTGAAGTGAGATTCTGCCTCACAAAATGTGATATGCAACCACTTTGAGCTGAGAGGTGGGTAAAAATTTTTAACTAGTCACAGAGACTCTGAGACAGGAAATCACGACCGGTAATAACCACGGCCAGGTGATCACCTGCTGTGCAGCGCATGCATCACATAGTTTCCTAGTGCACGTCACGTGTTGAGGAGGTAAAATTCCACTTCTTGAACTTGTTTATAGCAGAGTGGAATGAAAACGTGCCCATCACCATCGTCTGTGCCACAAGGTAGACTTACAGTACCGGTAAGTGCAGACAGAGGAGGTGGCGGCGCATCAGCCAACTGCAAGTCAGATTGAATGAGGAAATGAAGACAATGATGCTTTCTTATTTTTGTTGCCTGTTTGGAACGACACCAAAATAAGCTGTTGCCTAAGAAAGCAATATGTTGAGTAAATAGTGAAAATAAAACGTCATGGGTTGTTATTTTTATGCCATTGTTAGTTGGAAATCTAAAGTTCATGTAATTCTTTCATGTAATCAGTTCAAATGGAGTTTAGTTTTACCAGAGCTTTTCGACTGAATTGGTAAAAGCGATTTTATCTTGTGATTAATGGGGACTTAAGATCTTTTCATCCTCCACAAGTTGCTTGTGTTTGTCCTTATGCTCTACAGCAGATGTAGGCAGTGTTTGGTTTGATCAGTTCACCACACAGTGGAGCTGTGGCTCAAGGTTTCATACTGTTTTTCCTGCAGTGGAACGCCCGGCTGACATTAACAGCAGAGTATTTTATATACTATTCAGTATGTTTAATAGTAAGTGAAAATGTTCTATTGCATGTTCATGTTTCTGGGTTTAAGTCTGTATTCTGTAGAGAAAATCAGTAATCTGAGGTTGGACTTCGATTGAATGTGTCAGTCATGAGGGTTTTTGAATCCCCTGCAGCTGATGCTTCAGATTTCATTTTCATATTATAGAAAACTCATTCTTTTCATTTCTGCCATATGCTTGCTTTTAAAATTTAGTAGATGTCCGGCAGCAATCCAAAAAAAATTAGGAAGATGTCCACCCAAACTTACTGTTTAAACTCAACAGATCAAGCCATATTTGTAATGGAACTTCTTACCTGATAACAAGTCGGAACTTTGCTTTTGTTCTGCTGCAACATCTTAGAAGCACATAAACCAAAGGCTGTTGCTGGCTCTGCTTCCATTGTGCAGGAGCATAAATTAAAATTTCAAAGGCAAATGGTGAGATTGACAAAGATATGTTTTATGTTTGGTGAACTTCAGCAAAGGTCATGCCAAAGAGGGGTTCCAAATGTCAAACACGCGTCTCTGAAGTTTAGGCCTTTGTAAGGTCTGATGGATTGATATTCTTTTCCTGACTTCAGAAATGTCATTACTGATATTTTGATGCAGAACATCCTTTTTTTATTTTCAGTATTGGTTGACTGAGTATTGGATGTCAGCGAACGAAGCAGTAGAAACTATGATTATATGAATGTGTGCTTGTGACACCTGGTTATGTTTTGAAATGGAAACTCATAATTTTGTCTGCTCAGCTAACAAAAACGGGTGTAAGTTTTCATCTTGTAGAAAAGCACTGGAGTTCATGGCTTTATGTTAGACTGTAAATCAGAAGGTGCTTTATGAATGGTTTGGATCTTGTTGATTAAGGCACTGTTGGGATAGTGGAAGTACTTCAATACGTCACATTTCATACAGATACAGATCATTGCAAATATAATATAGAAGATTAAATAGGGCCTAACGGGATGAATTATTAATGTTTTGGATCATTCTTGGTTTCTAACCAATGCATGGTGAACCACAGTGGTACATTGTCAAGTAGCACAGAAGCCCTGTAGATCAGCAGGCATTTCTACCAAACAACCTAAGATCTTAACTCCAAATCAGAAATAAACTGCATTCAGATCAAAATGTTGCTACTGGCATTCTCTCTGTGTGTCTCTGTGGGTGTGTGTAGCCTTGAAAATGAGCAATCCATCTCTAAAACAAAATGTGGCGACTTACAATATGTTTCCACACATACACACACACACACACACACACACACACACACACACATATATGTGCATATACATTATACACACATATATATATATATATATATATATATATATATATATATATATATATATATATATATATATATATTTGTTTGTATGTATGTATGTATGTATGTATGTATGTATGTATGTATACTTTTTTATTTATTTCAAATATTAGATAGAAAAATTACTGTAAACACACCTTGAATTTAATAGCATTAACATGTTGCAGTAAAATGTCCCAAAGAAACAGGGCCAGATCCATAGTGTCCCCAATTGTTTTTTTTGTTTGTTTGTTTGTTTTAACATCCTTTAAGATGTCTGATGAGACCAACTCCTGGATACTTAAAAGAGGAGTGCCAACCTCAGTCTTAGGAGATATTGTAGCCTCTCAGTACTCTTTGTCATATTTTACATTACATAATGTGCTGAATGTTTTAGTTGGTGAAAAATCCCAGTAGTGTGCCCATGAGGCCATGCTGTTGTAATGGATATAGTATGCAGTTTATCATTGTAGTGCTGAAACATGCAAAACCTTACCTTAAAAATCTGCATAGATCCAAACTCTACCTCTTTACGGTGCTCTTGTATATCCAGTCTTTTTACTGATCAATCGCTACTTCACATAGGTAACCTCCTACTATTCCAGTGTGCTATTGCACTGTTCTCAATATTTTGGAGATGTGTTACTGCTGTTGAACATACAATGTTTGTATTTTATTTTTAACAGCTGGAGTTAACAGCTTTTTTTTTGTTTTGCTCCAGTTGTTTTTAAATTGGGGATGTACAAAACCTCTAATTATTTTAATTTCTAAAAAGAAACAAACTGCTAACTTTTCTCTCCTTTAGTGAACAGTAGGGATGCTTTTGTTCCATTTGCTCCATTGCATCCACAGTATTTGTGTACTAACTCGCTGTCTAACGCAGTGGGAGAGTTATTTTGAGCAAATACCAATGACCTTTTTTTGCCCTTAATGCCCTTTCAAACCACTATCTCATTTCTAACAGTGATAACCACCTGAGACCTTATACAGACCATAGGGTATATTAACAGCTTGGAAGGCATTTGTAATGTGGCAAATGTCACAGCACGGTAGTGAATTTCCAAGGCAAGTGTCTGCTCACCAACCCCGCCAGTAATAAAATAGAATTCCTGAGGCTGATGACTACATTTTTCTAATTATGGCTATAACACCTCTATAGATTTGCCTAATTGGGGTAATAATACAGTCATCCATTTACTACAAATGACTTAACAAAGATGAATAGGTACTGACCATCCTAACTCAGTTTCAAACATCTGTTATGATGACCTCATCCTGAGCTGGGGCTTAGATGAATCTTAAATTAGACCAACAAGTCTAAGTGCAATTATTGCTTTTGTGAACCTGATGGGCCCTGCGATGGACTGGCGAGCTGTCCAGGGTGTACCCTGCCTGTCGCCCAAAGCCGGCTGGGATAGGCTCCAGCTTCCCCGCGACCCTGAATGGAATAAGGGGTTCGGAAAATGAATGAATGAATGAATGAACCTGATGGAGGAGGCTGCTGCTCAAAAGCAAAGCAACATTTAGGATGAATGGTTTTGTGTAGCTTTGTATATGTTGGTGAATTATCAAGCGCTTTTTAACTATGTAAACATCCAACAATATTCATAGTTAACTGCTAAGTTTGATGAGGAAAATAAGGAAAAGACAGATTTGAAAATATCACATCTTTGATTTTTCAATTTTGCAGTTGGCAGGACGTCTAAAACATGTCTGTTTCAGTGTTTGTAAAAGAAAAAGGTGTCTCCAGCTGCAAAGATAAAATATACAGTTCTGGTAAAAAAAACAGTTTTAAACTGTAACATGCTTGTAGAAAAAAAAAAAAAAAAAAAAAAAGGAACTAGTGCAGCTTTTTTCCTTTTGGCCTTGACAAACATTTAAATTTCTTCCTTTCTTTGCTCCTTCTGCATTTTTCTTCATTATTTTTAATCATTATCTACTCATGGCTCTGGAGATGCACCGTGGTCTTCTGTAAAACAGGTCAGTGATATCTTACCTACCTGGCTTCTCTAGTGCGCACATCAAATCAGCACTGGGCAAGATGCTAAACTCCCTGTTACCACCATTGCATTCACTGGTGTGTGAGTGTAAGTATGATTTAAAAAACAGAACAAAAGCACTTCTTAACAAAATGCTGTTTAAAATTGTCATGGTTTGGAGTTATTGTGTGGTATTTAGTTCTTCCTGTTCTTGTTTTATTTAGTAGTTTCTCCAGTTTGGCTACTTTGTGTATTGTGGAAGTTAAATTTGATCCAAGGTCAACTTCTGCACCTGGTTAACAATGATATCTGTTGAAGTAACATAGCAACTATATCAACATCACCAGTCAGCTTGGACAGTGTGTAATTAGCAACTTGTGACATGCCTTGCAATGTAAAGAAGTGTGGCTCTAGGGATGAGCCTTATTTAAGTGACTGGCTTTCTCCTGAAAGAAGGCCTTCCCATTGTCCCACTGAAGCTGTGTTAGTCTGTAATAAATGTAGTCCCTTTCTGCCATCATCGGCTGCTACCGTGTCCTTATTAACAGAGAATTTATCCACAACAGTATAGTCTGTTTTACTTTCTGTTCATCAGCTCACCTGGTTAGATTGTCTGATTCGTTTCACCTGTTCTTTGTTAGTCCCTCAGTGTATTTATTCTCCTTGATTCTCAGTTTCTCTTGTCAGATTATCGTGTTGTGTCCTTCAGTTCAGTCTACCCCAGTTATTTGGTTTAAATCTTCTTCCTGTCTCTCTGTTCTGCACTTGGCTCCTCACATTCCGCATACCTCTGACAGAAACTAATATAATTTTCATTACCCCTAGAATCGCATAAAATCTAAATATAAAAAAAAAAAAAACCTCTCAAATATTGCTAAAAAGTTTTTTACACTCTCGTGAGGTGTTTTTTTTTCTTTTTTTTTTTTTTTTGATGCTTTGATATAGAAGTATATTGCAAAAGTGTCTTGGAAATCCCTTTTTTTTTTTTTTTTTTACATTTATACTTCACAAATGTGACAAGGGGGGTCATGTGACCAGGTCATTTCTTGTAAAGATGGTGCAGTTGAGGAAACAACAGCAAAATGCAGAGTTTTACGATGAATTAGAAAGGGAAATTAGAAAGAAAGGGTTTGGAAAGCTTTGGCAAATCATCAGCAGCAAGCAGAAAACCTGAAATAATGGTACCTGGCTACATATCATAGGCCACAATTTTCATAAAATCTTATCAGTGGGACTAGATTTTACGAAACTTGCAGCATAGCCCTAAACATCATTCAATGGAAACGCCTGAAAATTGCAATTGTAGTTTGTTTTTACAAAAATTTATTTTATTTTGCAAGAAAATGATGGAAACGCAGCTATCAATGTATATGACTCATTGTGGAAAAGGCTTTGAGGAGTCTACAGAAATAGAAAAATGTTTATAAATGCAGTCAGTTTACTACTTAATGTGCAAAACATGGGGAAAAAGACAGCAAAAATATAGAGAACATACATGCTATGGAGTTGACATCCCAGTAACTACAAGCATGGCTCACCATTGACACCGGTCCATTGCAGGGTCAAGATGGTTCCCACTTTGTTTTACTTCTAGCGGAGATAAAGTTTCTCACATTCTAAGCATGTTATCAAATGAGCCTAGCACAAGATGAGCAGTAAGAGCACCCGCATATTTATTCTCAAAGGGTTCAAAGTGAAATTTTCTCAATGTGAAAAAAATATTTTGCTATTGTCATGAAACGTATGATGTGAACACATTTCTAAAATAAAAAAAAAAACAGTCAGCAATATAACATAACAATGTGGGAGTGAACCAGTCTCAGTAAATAGTTGCTCTGACCAAGACTTGTTTTGTTAAAAGTCTCTTTCTTTTAAAAAGTTGCCCTTAGTGGATTCATTGCCATCTATATTTATGTATTATTTATGTATTACATTGGACTGGATTGAACTTGGGGGGATTTGGGATGAACTAGACTATAATTGGATTGAGGTGTCCGGTATTCAATTTGACTTGAAATGAACTGGTTTACTTTCACTGCACAGTGTCTTGACTTGACTTTTGGTGTAAATTGGGGGCTGTATAAATGAACTGAATAGAAGTAAAATACCCTTTCAGTGCTTAGGTAAATTTGTGTCTTCACAGTGCTTTGGTTTCTTTTAAAAGGGTCATATGGCACTCTTTCTGCCATATACTGTTGGTCATAAATGATTTACAGCGCTTGTAATTGAATAACTGAGATGTTTTTTGAAAGCAAATACTACTTCTTTGTTCTTCTTCTGCAGCTTATTTTTAAGTCTTCTTTTGCTGCCTGACACACCAACCTACAATATGAAAAGGGCAAGGTTTCACAGAGACAGTCAGACCACCGGAGAAGCATGATGACAAAGAGTAAAACATCTTTGGTATTACACTTCTTCATGTAGCCCCCATCGCTTCGGAGCAAATTTTACTTCTACATATGCAAAAACTGGACAAAATTGTGTTATATTGCGTTTATATTAGGTCACTGTGTCAAACCATAGATTCACTGATTCACTTCTCTCATCCAGTTTCTTCAGTTCCAATGGAAGATTTAATGTCACCTGTAAAACCACTGATGTTTTACAGTTTTATGTGTCATGACTCCCTTTTTATTTACTTTATTTATTGATTGTCAGGGACAATGTGCAATTACATAATCGCACCAAAGTTAGCTAACAGCTAATTCACATCTAAAGTCCCTGGGCATGTACAAACCAAGGTAAATAAAAAATGAAGACATTGCATAAAAGAAAATGTCAACAAATTAAGACACATGCAACAATACAGTATGGTAGTACGCAAAATGATCTAAAGAAGAATCTGTGATCGATTCCATACACTCATATTTTATGGATACTTTGCAGATGGGTATCTGGATTCAGGGATTCTGCAGGACTCATTAGAGCCAGTTTACAGAAGTGTTTTGTGACCTGAAGGTCTGTCGTGTGAGTCCTGCTCCCCTATGCCGCTGCAGACCCGAGGGGGACATGAATGTTCCGGATAAATGCAGATGTTTCCGTCAGGAAGGGCATCCGGCATAAAAACTATCATTTTCTGATTCCTGCATTTATCAGGTCATTCAAGACAGCATGATCTGATGTCCTTTATTGCTTAATGGCAGTTATGTGATTATAAGAACACCTTGATTTCTCCTCGGTACTCTCATGTCTTTGTGTGTGTGGACCTGTATATCTGTTTTATTCAGGGATTTTTTTGTTCACATGTGCATAAAATTGCACTGCATTCATCTTTGTAATAAAAAAAAAAAAAAAATGCTGAAAAGACCGAGTGGCGGGTAGAACACACACACAGACACAACAATAGTGTGCAGCAGCAGGAAGTTGGTCTATAAACAAAGTAGTGCACAGTATGTGCAGTCTACTTCGCAGCGTTATTGGCTCCCACATGAGCAGCTAACACTAAGACCGTGGGCACAACCATGTTCAACAAAGACCAGAAGTTTTGAATACAGGGAGTTATGTTACTACTATGTATGTACTCTGAAAGAAATCAGGTAACGGCCTGAGAAATAAAGACAAGGGTTTTTCAAATATATCTATATCAGAAGTGCATGTGTTTGATCAGATTATTACAGTTACAGTATGCAATTACTCCCAGTTATTAGATTTTGATTATGTATTAAACAAAGCATATACCAGGTTGTTTGTTGAGAGGGCAAAGGGTCCGAATGTGAAATCTTCCTCTAGCTCCATTAGAACTGGCCACTTAAATTAAATCTACCATCAGAACTTTTCTGAATGAGCTGGATCCAGCTGACTGGATTTAACCTACACTAGATGCCATGACCTGGATGAACACAAATCCCCTAACAGACAGATCACTGTGCCCACATTTCATTTGGCCCTTCGACCTGTTGTATAATTTAAACGACGGAAATTGTCCAGTGAACTCCTCCTCGTGTGAAAAACTGCTTGGTCCTAAAAGGCTCAACGATGAAAATAGTGAAAAAACGACCTTCCATCTTTTAAGGATTGGATTAATGTATTAATTTAAAATATAAAATAAATCCAAGTACTTTTCTATGACCAGTGAAACAAGCTTTTAAAAGTAGGATTTTGACTTCAGAGATGTCAGATGTTTCTAACACGTAAACCAGAATGTTCTGAATATATTTGCCTTTTGATCGCTGAGAGATGTGTTTTATCACCTGCAAGAACATGTTTTATACATGAGCGGATTTGCTCCTTAAAAGTTTGGTGAGAACGAAAGCAAATTGATAAATACTGAGCTAAAAGGAATAAATCTCATCTCAGGCCAACTTAACTTTTTTCCTCTTTTTAATCACAAAAAGCACATCCCATAACCTCTACATACAGAAGCATTGTCATGTCAAAAATAACATGAGCATTTCAAAGAGATAATGTCCCAAGAGAGTGCTTTTCTTTCTATTCTTCCTTTTCTTTTGCATTGTTGCATCAGAACATGTGGAGTTAGCAATCGGCTTCACAGTATATGCATGTAATGGCTACGGTAGAGTCTTCCCGACATGATGTGACATGTCAGTAGGCGCATGAGCTTAGCAGAAGCAGCTGCACTCTGTACTGGCCACTTCAGCTAGAAAAGGCAAGAACTGCCTGGTGATGCAACAGAGCTGCAAAGAGTTGAAAAGTTGCACTTCTTTAAATTGCATTTGACAGCAGGACGGTCAAAGAGGGCTTCACTGCAGATTCAGGTCTTGAAATATATATATATATATATATATATATATATATATATATATATATTTTTTTTTTTTTTTTTTTTAGGAAAAAAATCAGAATCAGAATAAATTTTATTGCCATTGTCAGTGAGTTACAAAATTCACAAACTAGGAACTTGCTTTGATGCTAATGTGCAACATATAACATTAATAAAGTAATAGTATAAAAGAAAGAATATTAGTTATGATAAAAAAAATACTTTAAAAATGTAATATAAAATAAAAGGGCATACAAAGGAAATAAGTATATCAAGTAAAAAAAAAAAAAAAAAAAAAAAAAAAGTGCAAGTAGAAAGATGATACTAGTATGAGAAATAAAGTGACAGGTGTAAAGTGACCATGTGATGAGTCCAGTGTTTTATAAAGTGTTCATGAGTCCAACGGCAGAGGGAAAGAAACTGTTCTTGTGGCGTGAGGTTCTGGTCCGGATGGACCGTAGCCTCCTGCCCGAGGGGAGTGGTTCAAAAAGTCTGTGTCCAAGGTGAGAAGGGTCAGCTGCTATCCGACCTGCACGCCCCCGAGTCCTGGAGACGTACAGGTCCTGGAGAGATGGAAGGCTGCAGCCAATCACCTTCTCAGCAGAGCGCACAATGCGCCGCAGTCTGTGTCTGTCCCTGACTGTGGCTCCAGCGTACCACACGGTGATGGAGGAGGTGAGGATGGACTCAATGATGGCCGTGTAGAACTGCACCATCATCTGGGCCGGCAGCCCAGATGATGGTGCAGCACAACACAAAAGCAGCACATATGCTGTTTACAAACCAATGCAAACAAATGTACCCTGTCTGATTTCTATCCTTTGTAATGTCATTAAAGTAGTGCCCATCTTTTTATTTACACCTCCAACAGCAGTACAGCCAGCAGGATGCTCCACAGAGATCATCAAACATTGTGGTGAGTTTGGATTGATCTCTTTGCAGCTTATTTTGCCAGCTTGTCTTTTCTAACTGCTTTGAGCATTTTAGGGATTATGAGTATTGGCTGTATTATCATCTAATTATTATCTGCCCTGTGAGCAACTGATTAAAGCTTGGCAAAAGTCATATGAGGCTTGTGAGCTAGACAGTAATACTTCTAGAAATTAACAGCTGTAAATGGTTTCTTAGCAATTTGCTCAAGCTGACAAACTACACTCAAACATGTGACCTCAAGCACATGCTCAAGTCTTTTTCTTGTTCAATATCTTGTATCAAGGCAATAGACAATCGACACCAATGTTTTGTTAGTAGTAGTAGTAGTTGTGAATTGCCGTTTCAGGCTGAGTTCAAGGCCTGTTGGAGTTACGCTGCTTTAGATGAATGAATCATTTTCTTACTGAATAGAAGGGAAATATAGTCACTGTTGCATGATCAAAGAATCCATTAAGCATGTTGCAAAAAAGAGAAAACATCCCAGCTGTGGCATCCTCAACAATCGGTTATCCATGGGTGAAGTCCCACAATGCACCTGTGTTAAAATGCATTCAAATCCCTTTAAAAACTTTTACCCTTCAATTAAATAGGTTCCTGACAAATGCATTATCATAATGCCTGTGTGGGGGAACCTCATTCATTCATTCATTCATTCATTCATTCATTCATTTTCCAAACTGCTCAGCCTGATTAAGAGTCACAGTGAAGCTGGAGCCTCTCCCAGCAATCATTGGGCAAGAGTCAGGGTACACCCTAGCCAGTCCATCACAGGGTCAATGTGGAGAGACAAATAACCATTCTTCCTATGAACCTAGCAGACAATGTTAAGTCTGCCTTTACAGTCTTGTTTTGGTTTTTTTTCTCCGGATTTACCTCTTGACTGCAGGCCACATGAGGAGGATTACATGTTCTGATTGATGACTAATAATTTCCGTTATTCCTCAAGTAAAATTCAGATTATTGTTGTTTTGAATTTTTTGTTTGTAATGTTGGCAGCAAATGCAACCACTAGCAAACCTTCTTTATCTTGTTTGGTGATACAACTTCTGTAGTAGTGCTCAGTATTCTAATGGTAACTAACGGCAGACTGAAAATATATAGTCTGCATGTAGAAGATACTGCTCCCAAAGGTATTGTTAAATTACCACCTCGTTTATAGCATGTGCACTTTCATTTTATAAATATATTATAGCACCTCAGACTTAAAATAACATAAAATATAACTCAGAATAAAAATAAAGAACGTATTTCATGCAGCTCTGTAATTTATATAATCACTCAGGAACACACAACCATACATTCACAGACAAGCGTAAACAACATGATGCTCATTTGGGAGCAAAAGACTTGCTTGATGAAACTGTGGAGGGACAAGGGCATTGTTCTGCATACATCAGAGGAGGACAATCCAGCTTGTTATCGCAGCAGATACTCAGAACCAGTTGTCTGATGTACAGACCAGGACAAAATTCACATCTCTGAAGACACTAGTAATGCAGAACGGTATACGCAGCCTGGTGAGACATATATGTTGCCATTTAGACAACATCTTTTCCCTGGAAGGTGTTGCTTGTTTCAACGCTGCAATGTCAAATAACATTCTGTATGTATTAAAGCAACATGCTCTGTATTCCTGCCCCAAGTGGAGGAGTTCAAATATCTCGGGGTCTTGTTCACAAGTGAGGGAAAAATGGAGCGTGAGATTGACATGCAGGGAAATATTTGTTGCATGATCAAAAAGTGGGATCGATGTGGTGTCTGCTGTAATGCAGACTCTACATCTGTCTGTTGTGGTGAAGAAGGTTTACCAGTCGATCTATGTTCCTACCCTCACCTATGGCCATGAGCTGTGGGATGGATAGATGGATGGATGGAAGGATGGATGGATGGATGGGCTCTGCTCTAGAGGTGGATAGTATGCAGTAACCAGTTACATTTACTCAATTTCATTCACTTTACTGGCTTTTTGAAAAAGAGGTACTTTGAAGAGTAGTTTTACTGCACCACACTTTTTGCTTTTAAATAAGTAAATTTGTGAAAAAGAAATGTAAATCTTGCTCTGCTACACTGGGCAACACTAAACTATTTTGTTTTTTAATGAGACTTATTTAAATGTATTTTGCCAGAGGGGCAGGTAGTTTCACTAGTTATCACACGATACCATTTCAGCAATGTGATGTAGCTATGCAGTCACATGAGCAAAACCTCATCACACCTTGTAGACAGGAAAAACAAATAAACGTGTATGTCTGCTCACATGATTTCTAAAAATAGATCATTGAATCAGATGCGACAGTCAAATCTGAGGCGTGTTTTTAACAAATACATTTTAACTTTAAACCTTGCGTGTGTGTGTGTCTTGTCATTTTTAGCAAGCTGGATGCTGTGTTCTGTGAGCAAGTTTACTTTACTAAGCAGAGCTTTTTAGATATAATGATCCCCTTAATATTCTGAATTCTTGTTTTATTTTTCTATTTATTAATGTGAATGCCCATGGGGGCATTCCTTTGAGAGATGTGTGCTATGACTTTTGTCATTTCAAATCTTTGTAGTTTTTGAGATATTTAGCATTTTGTAAAAAATTAATTCAGCCTTGTGATTGGATGAAAGTCTTTCAAACCCGCTGCGCATTGGACGTTGGAAAAATTCAGCTCTGCGATTGATTTCGGGGGTTTCGGAGCTCTGCACCAGTTTGCACTGTCCGGTTCATCAAGTTCCCGTCCCCATTGTCTTTGAAATGCTCCTCCTCCTACACCTTTTGCCTCACTTCAACCATTCAAAAATCAAACTGTTCAGCTCATTTGGGATATATGTGTTATGACTTTTGGTCTTTCTAACATGTCAACTTTTCAAGTTATTCACATTTTTGCCAAATGTTAAAATCCTCTCCAGTGATTAGACAAAACAGAAGTCAGCTCAGTGATTGGTCCATTTTGTGCACTGGTACTCAGGTACACATACAAGGCACGGGTTCAAATACAGCATTTAACGTATAGTTCTGTTTTAGTTTGTTGACTGTTGCTTGTGTGATGGCATGCAGTTCTGCAGGCTGCTCAACGTGAACTATTGGTCTAAGCTGCGCACTTCAAGGAGCAGAGGAATTTATTTGCAAATGCCACAGTTAAATTTGAAGGATTTGTTCCAACAATGCTTCCTGCAACATTTCAACACTTTGATAAATCTTAAATACATTTTTAAAAAAAAATCACAGTGAACAAAGTCTTTTTTACATCTTCACTGGAGTTTAGTTCAAGCTTCCACATGTTCACATGCAATCCCGCAAATCACACCCTGCTGGAAGTAGGGCATTCCCATCCCAATTGGGAAAATGTCAGATGTGCTTTTTTTTCTTTTTAAAAAAAATTTTTTTTTATACTTATGCAATTTCATTTCAATCATTCAGCATAGTTCAATAAATGGGCATTCACAGTTGCTATTATTTCAATTATAGCTGTTTCTAGTTTTATATATTCTTTTCTTAATTTATAGCATGATACTGTTGGCCCAGACTAGAGATGATAGAAGAGGGACAGAAAGAACCAAAAAAGAAGAGAAAGCAGAAAACACCAAATAGACAGACATTCAGAGAGATCTAGAGAAAGAGAGAGAGAGAGAGCGAGAGAGAATTATATATATTATTTATATATATATATATATATATATATATATATATATATATATATATATATATATATATATATATATATATATATATATATATATATACATATATATATATATATATATACATACGCATCTACACATACCTATATATGTATGTACATACACACACACACACAAGCCAACCACAGATTCATGCCCCCCCCCCCCCCCCCCCCCCCCCCATGGGAGGACAAAACCAGCAACTCTCAGGAGCACCAGAATCTAAGCGGTTAAATACAAATCAAGTTTTGGGCATTAAGTTTGACTCTATACCTGGATAAACTTTTGGATGTCCTTTGTGCTTGCATTTTTCCTTTTGTTAAACACATTTTCTTGTGATAAAGATATAATTTATCTGGTTATTGGATTATTTAAATGCAGGGTCATTAAGCTCCTGTAATTGGGTCTATTTTGATCCATACAATGAAGAAATCAAGTGTGAAACATTTTTACCTTTAAGCCCTCCTCAACATCTTGTAAAAAAAACAAACAAAAACAAAAAAACCCAAAACAAATTAAAAGTTGTTATTTAACACTTTGGAGGTTTTATTTTGCCTTGTTTTTCAGTAATGTCAGATCTAAGAATTTATATTTTCTTTGTTTAAATGGTAACTTTTTATCTAACTATATTTGTCATGGTCTTTTCTTTCTAATTGTTTGGTCTGTTTCTCTGATGTCCCCAGTTGATCTGGAAACCCCGCTCCCTCCACATCTGAATCCTATCAGACTGCGACCACACCCTCTCTACTATAATTAGCCTGTCTGGTTTCAGTTCTTTTTGTCTTTGTTTGCTGAAGTAGTTTTGTGATGTCAGGCTAGTGAACCAGTTTGGAGTTGCTTGAGTTTAGCGTCTTGGAGCTCCTAATACTAGCTTGTAATACAGTTTGCTTCCTGTCCGCCTCCATTTATGTTTCATTACAAATGTGAACAAAAACGATTTAAGACTCACTGCCTTCTGTTTTCACAGATATTTCATAAAGGAGAGCCCTTGGTGATTCTTTCTCTTTCTACACCCAAATTAAATTTTTTTTAATACTTTATTTTCTCCTGTACAAACAAATGTCTATTATCAAGTTGAAGGCTGAACTAATTAAGAAGGCAGAACAAAAAGAAGGCGTTGGCATTGACTGTGCAGCCATAGCAAGTATGAGGCTGCATCAAACCCTTGGCTTTTGCATTTGCAGACACTTTTTGGGCCTAATTCATACCTCATGTGAAACATAGGAGGTAAAATAGTCAACCAAAAAGGGAACATTGGTAGCCTGTACTGTATATGTACAGGGTCGTCCAGCTCTGGTCCTCGACGGCTACAATACAAAGTTTTAGTTGTTTCCCTTATCCAACACACCTGATTTAAATTAAATGACTCTCTTCAGCAGTGATGAATTGGTAACCTGTTCAGGGTGTATCCTGCCCCTCACCTGATGATCGCTGGGATAGGGTCCAGCTTCCCCATGACCAGAGGTGGCAATTCCTGGTCCAGAAAGTAAAAGTCCTGTCCGGCAGCTGTTCCAACCAGTCACCAAAGCAGCTGAATTTAATGAGCAGAGTTTATTTGCCAGGTGAATGAGCCTGTTAGTGAAAACACCTGTTCTAAATGTACAGGTAGATCCAAAAACATGGCAGGACTTTTACTTTCTGGACCAGGAATTGCTACCTCTGCCCATCACCCTGATTTGTATTCATTCATTCATTTTCTGAACCGCTTAATCCAATTCAGGGTCGCGGGGAAGCTGGAGCCTATCCCAGCTGGCTTTGGGCCACAGGCAGGGTACACCCTGGACAGCTCGCCAGTCCATCGCAGATACTGATTTGTACTGAGCGGTATATAAAATTAATGAATGACTCTCTTTAGCTTGATGTAGAATTCTGCAGATAAGGACACTTCATCAATTCAAAGTTCATATGTGTTGTTTTATCTTCAAAATGTTTCCGAAATAAAGACAGAGTAAAAGTCTCTGCTGGATTTAAATGTCCACCAGAAGACTCAAACAATACATTTTGATATGTAGGATGTTACTACAGTCACGTTCTGTGTTACTGCCCGTTAGAATTGCATCTATTCCCAGCATTGCTCTACTAGATTAGGATAGCCTGAACATTTAGTAACTTCAGCCTCTGCTGCTGGGATGGAAGATGTCTGCGACGCAAATTAAATTGGAGAGATAAAAAGATTGAGGAAAGTATCTTATATTTCTAACTTTGAAGGAGGTAAGAACTGCTCTGATGGCACACTCGCCGGCTCCTCGCCTGCATTCACACCTTAATTGTGTCAGGGTTGGAGATATCTAATTAAAAATAGCTTATTTTCTCAGATCCAGTGTGTGTTGGAGGGGGGCAGCCTCATTATGAAGACATTGAGAAAGTGAGCATGAGTGATCTTTGGAAGCCTTTGCAGTGTGGCTTCCTTTGACAGAAGATTCATGGAGTCAGAATTAAGTTGCTCACCATCCTTTCAATTAGGGACCACATAGTTTTCAAGTCAAGGGGTAGTTGTCCCCCTATCCTTGTGTGTATGTGTCTCTTTTAAACTGCATTCTCCTGTCCACTGCTTGCTGTTCTGCTTCCCTGGCTGTATCTAATTGACATTCATCTTGCAGTCGCATCAGCATGGTAAATACTGCACTTCAGATAACTGCCAGTTTACCTTTTGCTGATATTTAGTGCCTGTCAAGCCATCAATAATAATGACTTCCTGTTATGCTGATGGAGGTTAAAGAAAAGCTTAGTCTTCTGGAAGCAGTCTGAATGATGGGTGCTTCATGATAGGGATGCAAATTGACTTAAGCTAAACAGTCTTATTTTTGTTTTTGTTTTTGTTTTTAAAACTATTTTAATAAATACAAAATATTCATATGCAGATGGCAGCATAATATGTCATTTCATAACCAAGTGACAACCTCTGGCAGTAAAAGTGAAGCCTCTACGGAAGTTCCAAAATCTGCAGTACAGCCCGCATCCACTAGGGGCTCCAAAACAGAGCAAATCCCCATAGGGTTCAATGTTAAAGAGCAGAAATAAACATGTTTACAATCTCGAACAAAAACAATTTTAGGTTTAATAGGTCAGGTTTACCTTTATGACAACTGTGGGGGTGTACATTTTTTTTTAAATAATTCCTCTGTTTTCGGCATATTTAGGGGTGTGTCTTTTTGATTGACAGGTATCTGATATCCTGCTGCAAGAAAGTGGAATATAGCTCAACCGTAGATTTTAGCCCATTGACTTTAACCCACCTACCTCCATTAGCTGGTTAGCTCCTGTTAGCTCCGGGTTTGTGTAGTGAGATCTTAGCTACAGGCAGGTCGGACTTGAATAAATGTCAATCATCCACCCCCATTTTTGGATTTTCCAGGAGAGATGGCACGCTTGACGCTGCCAATATGGCGATGGTAGGAACTGCCCAATGAGCTTTAATTCACGTCACCTGACGTCACATGACAATTCATTCATAACGTCATGGAAGCTCCGCCCATCTTTAATATACAGGCTATGGTGTTACCAGACATTTAACTAATAATTGACATGCCGGGCTGTCTTTATGATGGTGACATAATATAAAATACAGTAAGATGCTGTGCAAATAATTATTCCTGACATTGAAAGTACTTTAATGTACTAAAATGTCTTTATTTGCGAAATTAACTGTTCTGATTAAATGAAACCGTTGTGCGACCAATGCAATGTCCAGTTTAAACAGCAGTACTAGGCCCCCTCTTCAGTCAAACTAATCTTCATGGCATTTGTATGAAAAAAATGCCACTTGTTGCATTTTCATACCTCGCTTCAAAGCAACATGGTATAGGAACCTTGTGATGGTTATGTCGGCCGTTTGTTTAGTTTGATAAATACCTTTCATTTGACTTGATCTTTGCAAAATGTTTTATTAGGCTGGAATCAACAGTCATATTTCCTGGCTTTTGTTGATCAAAGGTTGTCAATATTTTACTTTTCATCCTTTTGAGCCTTGAATCTTGCCGTGTACATGTATATATTTGGCTTTTTGTGCTGTTTGCTTAAAAAAATGCTGAAAAGCAGGATATTTGCAGCTTCATACAATACAGTTCAATAGGAAAATGAGACCGAAAATTGAATCTTTTTCTACATAATATTAGTGAAAATGTTTTTATGCCTTGTACAATAACTTACAAACAGAGCAAATTTTAATTAAACATCTAAAAGGCAATACAACAGGTAGTAAAACACAAGCAAAATAAAGGACATATGACATGAGAAAAATGGGGTAACAAGACCAGAGGATTATCTAAACTAGAATACACTGAAAAATTAAGTCATATTTCTGCTAACTCTCAATGACCTCATGCTGCATTCAAAGAACTGAATATGCTTTGTTTAGATCGATTTTGGGTCACAGGCAGGAGGATGAAGAGGGCATGAGAAATGAGAGAGGCTTTAGGACAAAACACCACAAACCATGACATTAAAATAAAATCATAAACTAAGACAAAAGCAAAACAAATCAATAAGATCTCTGATAAGCTTACCAGCAAATATTAAATGATTTTGGAATGACATTTCACAAACTAATACACATTTGCTCATTAGCAAGCTAACTGCTAGCATGTGACAAGGATTTGACAACATAAAACACAAAAGACACACAAAAGACAAAGAATGACAAAGAAACATTTATCTGACATTTAAAAAATGTAACTATTCTTCAATGATACAACATTAAGAGAAATCCAGACACACTTTTAAACATGTCTGGATTTAAACGGGACAATATTTACTCTGAAAATATTGATAAAACTGAAGCTTTTAAGGATAGTGGAAAACAAATGACCAAGCTGTTTTTAAGCTGTAGACCACCAAGCAGGGCCTTGGGGTTTGAGACTTTTAAGGTAATGGAACACCTGAGCCCTTTGAAATATAATAACATTATTTTAGACCAGCTCATCCACAGAGAGGCCCAAACGTTATGATAAAGGCAAATCACTAAGAGTGGACTCTGCCATGGGAATCTTCACTCGGTGCCAGATGTGTCATCTCACATCATCTTTAGAGGGAAGAATATTTTAGGCCTGGAAACTAGAATTTATATGAATTTGGGTCCTTTATATTTAATCTCTAACAAATTTCACTGTTAACAGATTCAGAAGGATATATGTATTCTAGTGAAAGAATTTTTTTCTCTTTTTCTGGACAGATAGCAGGAGGAAAACCTAGAAAAAGAATAATAGTAACCTGATCTCCAGTCAGTATCCAGCTGTGCCTTGTTTTGTCTTCCCTGATATGCATATCTCTGACCTCAAAGGTCATGAATTACTCATGGTTGTAATAGATAACCTTTGTGTGATCTTGACAACATCCTGACTCCACCTGCAGTATCGCTCTCCAAAGAATAGCTCTGAACACAGACAAATCTTAATAGTTGGTGGATTGAAAGATCCTAAGGAATGAGTGGTCACACAAAAAAAAAAGTCTTGCTGTTTTGATCATAGCTGCAGTTTTCTGATATTTTGTGTAAAAGTGTAAAAAAAAAACAAAAAAACAATTAAATATATTTTTCCTGAGGAATCCTTTAGTTTCCAGGTGTGTTGAAACAGCTTTCACCGAGGACTACAAAGGCTTGCGTTATCAGTCGTGGATAGAAAATAATAAGGGCTTATGTATTTGACATAGTTGAAAAGGGAAAGTCGACATATCTGATGGAGGTTTAGGTGGTTTTCACTGTAAAAATACTGAAGTAATTGAATTGAATTGATATCAGAGAAGCAGCTAAATGAAGATGGTAGGAATAGCCTGCAGCTTTAAACAACTTTGATCATTAAGCCAGCTTAGTATTATTAAAAAAAAATCATCAAGCTACTAAAACTTGCCTGAAATAACGCAGTCATGGTATTTTTCTGCACAAAAAAAAAACAAAACAAATCCTTTGAGGCATTTTGAAAATATATTTTTTTCCTCATGGTAATGATTAGAGTAGCGGGAATCTTTTGTTTTGTTGTTCTTAGAAAAAATTAATTACCAGATGGAAAACAAACCATTCAAGATATATTTAGACAATAATTTGTAACATTGTCCTGACACTCATTGAAACAATTGGAACAAAGCTGTTGGTGTTCTTTACTTTTATTTCCATTTATTTTTAATATTTATTATATGCTGTAACTTTGAGGAAGTTGAAACAGGCACAAGAGCAAGTGAAGTCTATGATGCTTCATTAGCCAATCTTCACTCTATTGGTATGATTTTATCTCAGAGAAAAGACATTGGTATGACGATAAAACAAAAAGTAGAGGAAAATCTAGTGTGATGAATTAATTGAAAATACTTTCCTATTTCCTTTATAATATGTAAATATGGTGCAGTGGGGAAATAAAGATGTCTATTTTTATTATATCTCTCACATGGTTGGGAAAAATTTAAGGAAAATGGCCAATTCAGTGGGAGAACTGTCATAAAGATATATTACAAATTTTTAATTGAATATTTAACCACATCTTGTGATAGAACATGTAACTAATCACATTCAGAGCATGATTGTTGAAGTATGATGGTAAAGATTAAGTAATTGACAATGACAGTCTTCTTCCTTCAGTTCCATACACAGATGCAGCGCTCCATTAAGTGTTCATGCAAATATTTTAAAGGTACATTGTGTATGAAGTTCTGACATCTAGTGGTGGAGATGGGCAGTTACTTCAAATGTCAAGAACAGTTGTGAATGGATGGTAAGCAGAATTCATTCAGACATAAACATGTTTTCATCTGTGAGTGCACTCATTGGCCTCAGTTGCAACGATGACTGCACTACAGGTAACTTAGGGTTACCATATTTGTCATCTCCACCTCTGTTCTACATGCATGCCTACACAACTAATTTTATTGCAAGACAGAAAACTAATTTCCTTTTTTTTCCCAAGTTCTGCTTTTCATTCTCACTTTTTAGCTAAAAACACTGAAATGGACTGAACTTTTAACCAGTTCATGAGAAGCATCCTCTTGTACAACGCTGCCTTTCAGGCGTTACTTTTCTCAAATGGTGCTGTAAAACACCTCCAATCGTTGATTAAAATATTATACCACCTTATTTTCCAAACAAAAGTTGTACCAGGTATTAAAAATGGACGTTTTGAAAAACAAAGGTGGTCTAATATTTTTTCCATAACTGTCAAACACAGCCAGTGCTGCAGTTTTAAAGCTCACTTCACACTTGTAGTTTGTCCATTCAGAGACAGTCGTAAAAGGGTGGCACAAACATGGCAGCTACCGTGTATGGTCAGATTAAAGTTTATGATGGTTAAAGTTGTTTTATTCAGATGTTACTAAATTCATAATTTGAGCTAGATAGAGGATGTGCTTGAGGCTCAAACATTTTAATGGGTCACAGCTCCTGTCATGTGCCTTAAATGCTGGTGTGCAGGAATCAACAGCCTACAGATACTTTATCATCAATTTACAAACACGGATTGAAACTCTACCCTTTGGACATGTTGATAAGACTGGGCTGAAAATCCACATTTGAATTCCCATTCTTCTTGCTGATTCCTATTCATGTGACTACTTTAGAAATATGCAGTTTATTGTTTAAGTTTACTAAACAGGGACTGTGAACGTTGGTACAAAATAGCCGAAAGCTGATTTTCATCTGAAACCTTTGAGCAAAGGCCAAGATGTGCATGTTACAGACAGAAGATAATCATCTAATAATGATGATTTTAATAAGACCTTGCATGGACCCTGCATGGAAATAGACACTATGGCATCACAAAACAGGAAAGAAACTAAAATCATCTGGAGAGTTATTTTCAAATTTCTGCTGAACAATCTGGCACTCTTCAAGTTTTGCTGATTATAAAAGTATGAGTTCCAGCAGGGTGGAGGAGCAAAGGTTGAATCCATGGGTCATACTGGTCTCCGTATTTTTGTCTTTTTACTGTTCTGCTTTCCTAATGTAAGGCCTGATTATTTCAAAATCATCTTTGTTGTTTGATCTCAAAACATTTTTCATAATCCTTCTAATACCACAGCGCTGACCAGCAAAGGCAAGTTTCGTCATGTCTATCCAGTATTAGCCTCCATTTACTGGCTCACTGTAACATCTAGAGTTACATTGTATAACTCTAGATGTTAGTTACAACTAGCTGTAGCATAGCCTCATTTCAATTAACTACAAGTCAAATAAAGTCAAATCAAACTTTATTTACAAAGCACTTTTCATGCATAAGAGCATCACAAAGTGTTGCACACGGTGACAAATAAATGCTTTACATTTATTTTCACTCTAAATCCTTTTTTTTTAATCACATCTTTTATTTTCATAACTATTTTAATTGTTGTTTAACTTTTCATATTTTTTAAAATTGATTTAAATGTAGTCATTTAATATTTTTTTCTTGTTGCTCTGTAAAGCACTTTAGCTTCCTCTGCATTAAGTACATTTTTTAGAACTTTATTATAAAACGTTATATTTCTGTTTAAACTCTGATTTGTATTTCTCTCATGCCTTTTAATGTTTTGGTTATCTTGTGTTCAGCACTTGGTTTAGTAGCTTCTGTTGCAAAGTGCTTCATTAATAAAGTCGGCTTGGCTTTGCTTGAATTAGGCTTTTTGGTCTTAAAATAAATGTGTTACTCATCAGCTTTTAAGGGTGTCCAGCGATCCTTCCCTCAGAACAGGAAGGAAAAAGCTCCTCTGTATGCAGCTCAGTGTTTTAACATGTGGAAGCCCAGCTCTGCTTTACCTCCAGCATCCATCTCTCTGTGTAACACATCATCATTTAAAATTAAAACCAGTCAATATAAAGTGAAAAACATTTAGTTTACAAGCTAACTGGTTGTAGCTTTTCAAGCTCCCTTGGCCTACTTTAAAGTCATACTCAAGTACAATTAAAACGTCACACTTTCCATACATAATTGTGGTCATTTATCAAGCAAAGCAGTCCATCCTGAGGGATGTATGATGGGAAAGGCCGTTTCCCAAATGGATCCCATTTTACCAGCTCTTCACATTCACAGCTGTGGCGAGCACTCCCCCTTAACCCACAAAGACCCAACCCATAAAAATATGGTAAATCCATCTTTTTTTTTATATTAAATGTTTTTTTCTCCTTTTACCAAAATGTAAGATCAGAAAATACAATTTATTTAGGGATATTTACCATTTATTATGTTTTTTTTTTTTTTTTCTTTTTCTTATTAATTGCTGATATGAACCGATGTGTCTGGAATTAAGACCAAATGAAATGAAATGATATATCGTTTTTTTTTTTTTTTTTTTTAAGTGTAGTCTTCTGCTTACTGGTGTCCATTAAGGGGCAGAAGACAGAAATGAGATTGTGTTCCATGTGATTTTGAGCAAAGTTTGTATCATCAAATGATGCTGAAAGTCTCAGAAACGTTATCATATATGTCACACTGGGTTATTCGGGGTAAAGGTGGAATATATAAATGAACTGGTAAACTGCGGGAAGAAAAGATCATTCCCCATGAGAACCTGCAGATGGAGTTGCACTGCAAAGGGTTAATCAATGTGTCTTTGCTGATGAACTTATGCAGCAAACAGTTTTTTTTAGCTTCAATGTTTTCTCATATTAGTTGTTTATACATAATAACAACCATTGCCTGTCTGAAGTTCAGCAACATCTGGAATTATAAGTCTTATTTATATTCTTCTTTTTATACTTTTTCTTCACAGGAGAAAGTCTGGAAGTAATCAGGGTTAATCTCCACCAACAGTTACTAATTTGTTTAATAAAAGTCAAAAAACATTAATGTAAGTGTTAATCCATGTGGAGGGCAAGAAGAGAGAACAAAAGAAGGTGTTGACTCCTATCTTTTCACCTTGTTTTGACATTCAGCCATTGATATTTGTGCATATGCTTGTGTGTGTTTGTGCGTGTGTCTGCATATTTGCATTTGTGCAGCCATCTTCAATCAGGCTATGCAAGCATTATCATTATCTCAGAGTGCAACGTAATTAAGATGCTCACATCAATTGCTTCGTTCTGAGCATTAGTGCTCGGGGACTGGCCAGAGGAGAGAACTTTGATGGCTTATCTTAGAGGTTAGTTAAAATCAGACTGACTTGCTGTTTTGGCACAAAACAGAAAACACCCCCCAAAGATAACCTCAATTAGCATATTATTTTCTGACCCAACTATTCAAAGATTTTCTTTTTTCCTGACGACCCCTTAATAAGAGAATTTTTCTCACTTTTTTTCCCCTACTTCTTATGTGCTGAAATCACTTTAGGTACAAAGCTGCAACATCATCATCATCAGTCTTTCAAGTCTGAAGCACAGATAAAATTTCCATTCCATGTTTGTCACATCAGATGAGTTGTTTACCACCCAGCTAACATACACTTATAAAGCAATCAAGTAAATAAAATCCCCTGGTGTCAGAAACAGAGATATTTAAGCAATGCTTTCTGCTAACAGAGGACATGCCTTACAAAACCCTGACTGACAGACCAGCTTAGGAACATCGAGCAAACTGAGCTGAGTTCATTTCAACAGAAGCGAACTGCCTGCATGTGAAAACCTAAATACACACTTCAGATGATAAAATCCTCTGACACCTTTCAGCTGTGAACTATGTAACCAACACTGTGAAACTGTGAAACACATTTTCATGGCAAGCTGCTGAGGGTCTGGCTGACATACATGGGTACAATGTGAACGCTCTAGCAGGTTCCACATTAGAGTTTCCATTAATCCTAGCTTTTACTGGTGAAAGGCTGCTGTCAATAGGTAAATTATGAGGTGGGTGTTGGTAGAGATCTGAAACTACGTATCTTCACTGCAGTTCTGAGTAAAATGAGTCAAAAGAGCTTCCGTAGACGCTTCTGAAATGTTAGTTCTCTCTGTAGGCGGGCTGCGCTTAAACTTCTAGCTCTGCATGATTAGCTTAGCTGCTGTGTTGCCACATTTTAGCTTCAGTCATGTCAAAATTAATCCTTTTTTTTGTTGTTCTTTACAATCCTGGCATCCAGGAAACACAATAAAGGCAGAGCATGAAGCAAGCTTGTAGCTCATCTGAGGCTTATGCATCTATTATGTCTATGTGTAACCTTTAAGCGAGGGGGGTTTGCTTTGGGTCAGCTTGGGCTCACTTTAGGTACGAAATCCCCCCCACATGATCAACTTGTGATTTTAGACCCTAACTAAAACTACTGCTCAGAAAACAACTGGAAGTGTTCAACAGTCCATTTTCATTCCCGTAAAACAGTTTTCAGCTTTAAGAAACTATTGTCACACATTTTGTACTTTAAGCAGAATTTACCGCAACCCTTGATTTTAAGCAAGATTACATACTGTATAGCAGGGGTCCCCAGCTCAGGTCCTCAAGGGCCACAATCCTGCAGGTTTCCATGTATCCCTGTTCCAACACACCTGACTCAAACTTATCACTCATAGTACAGAACTTCATCGGCTGTTGGATCTATTTAATGGAGGCCAGGTGTGTTGGAACAGGGATGCATCAAAAACCTGCAGGATAGCGACCCCCAAAACCAACTGTGGGCACCCCTGCTGTACAGTGAGTATAGAACAGTGGAAAAGTAAAAATAAATATAAAGTCATAGGTATTTTTTAAATCTCTTTTTATCCTGCCGTCAGATTTAGGATAAGAAAAAAATCTTCCTGGAAACAATTTATGCCCTGACACACAAACGGCACATGCAAACAACCATCAGGACACAGGATAGCCCACCAGTCGGCTCCCACTTCTGTTCAAATGTTGGATTTGTTTTGATGATGCCTTCAGTGTCCGAGATAGATATATTTTTTTAAATGAAAATCACAGTGATGGTCAGAATGCTTCGCTCAGGGAGCTATCTGCCTCACAGTTTACAACAGTTTGTCTCTCTGATACGACCAACAGCGTGGAGCAGGGTTAATCTTGTACTTTGAACTTTAAAAATTCAATACACAATCTTCATCCATCCATCCATCCATCCATCTTCTGCCGCTTATCCGGGGTCGGGTCGTGGGGGCAGCAGCCTAAGCAGGGAAGCCCAGACTTCCCTCTCCCCAGCCACATTTGCCAACTCTGCGGGGGGGGGATCCCGAGGCGTTCCCAGGCCAGCCGAGAGATGTAATCCCTCCAGCGTGTCCTGGGTCTTCCCCGGGGTCTCCTCCCA